>NC_090440.1:467348923-467705173 GCF_031143425.1 Pleurodeles waltl | reverse complement strand
GACTAAAATAATATGTAACAGCCATCTCGTTGGTGTGTATACACCAAAGCAACCAGTAGGTACATTTGTGAGTTTTCAGAGCTCCAAATACATAAAGAAAAAGCAACAGAAGTGTTTCTCACCATCACAAAAGCATTCTCCTCTCTGACACATAAGTAAATTTCAAAGCAACACTCACATCACTTCTGATATCCTGACTTAATTTACAACTAGAAACCACTAACAAGCATTTCACTGGGAAAATGTCAATAATGTGATCATCTACTCATACCCACTCCAGTATGTTGAGGGCGTGAGCCTACTTCCTGTGCTAGTGACTTTGAAAACCGTTAAGTGTGGCATTGCTGTTTTCTCTCCAATGTCATGACCAGTTTTTATAAATGCTGTTGATGGAAGGTGTTCTTGCTTAAAAATCATACAGCCATAACTGTGCTTGTGTAGTCCAATCTTTATTAGCACTGTATCATAAATTCTGTGCTTGCGTCACGTGTAGCTGTAGATACACGTGCTCTGCATACTCCTGCCATCTAGTGTTGGGCTCGGACGTGTATAACTTTTTTTTTAAAGAAGTCTTTTGAGTCCCAGGTTATAGTGGCTCCTCCCCTAACTGGTGATGTGCGTGGGCTTCAACTCCATTGTAAGATTGTTTTGTCCTGACATCCATGTCAGACATGCTTCACCAGGGCTGAGTCGGTGCTTCATGGCAGTCTTTGTTAGGGCCTGTGAAGTTTTCTATTTCCAGTAACCTTTGAGCAATCATTTGGTGCACCAACATTTCTTCTTACCATCGTGGTCTCTCCAGTGGATCTGCATCGTCTGTTTCCTTGGTGCACTGCATGGAGCTTTGTTTCTCGCTGGCCTCTCCCATTGAGTCTTGCACTTGAGAAAGCTAGAACAGCAATTGAAAAGACATCTTTTTATTACTCTCCATAGTGCCATAGGAAGTGTTTACGTGCAGATCAAAGTGCAGTCTGCATCCTCTGCCTGTCCCCAGAGCATAATGAGGCCTCCTGCTCCACCTGTCTTGCATTCTGGTAGAAACAAAAACAATTCGGAATTGTTATGATCGTCAGCTAGCTTGGCATGCCATGGAGAAACATCATAATGATGATACCACCGACGTCTTCAGGAAAGATGTAGAAGAGGAGGCAGCAAAGGGAGAGGTCAGTGTTAAACACACAGCGTCCTTGAGTCTGGAACCCGAATCACTGTCGAACTCTAAGATCCAAGACCTGTAGCCAGCATAGGCCCAACGTCAGAAGACAACTACTGTGACTACCCTTGTATTCCAAGGCACTCCCTGTCCCTCTGGGGCCAGACGCTGAGCCTGCACACGGGGACAAGCCTTCCAGGCCGCCACTGCCTCCCAGCCATGGCTGGTACTGAACTAAGGCTTTGGAGCTGACTTCGGCACAGAACCAGTTACACAAGACCTGGCCTGCCTCGACCAGACAGCTCCATTTTCCCCCTCTGGTGGATCAAAGTCAGTACCCAAGGATTTCTCAGAGATGAAACAACAATCAACATTGAAAATGGCCTCAAACCTAAAACAAACTTCGATGTCCAGTCGCCTCTCAACAGCAGACTCCAAAGACCAGGAGCTACCTGGCTTACAGCACCTTCAGGAGGGGTTGGACTCTCTGCAGCGAAGGCTGTTTATCCATCCTCACATGGGCACAGTGCAGGAAACTCACCCATGTAAGAGGAAGCTCCCTTTTTAAGAGCAATTGACATTAGAACCCCCATCACCTCCAAAGCACCAATACTTGCTCATCCAACTCTTCTTCCTCTTCTACCACCTCCTCCATGACCCCCACCTCCTCCCCCTCCCTACCCCCGCCACCAAAAGGCCTCCCACCTTGTTTGCCATAGCGATATACACGTTCAGTTTACGGGGAGAGAAGCTCCTCAACCTTACATCCCTATGACACTCCTTATGACCAACAACCCCAGGATGACCCTTGGGATGTTTATGGGTGGGGTCATCCCCCAAGGTGCCAATGACCCTGACCTGTACCCAGCCAAACCTTTCCCTCCTAATGATACCACTTCATGTCATGAGGTTATACACATGGCAGCCACTTTTCACAAGATGAACCACCTACACACCATAGTAGAAGAAGAGGAGTTCTTAGTGGAGATGCCCTCCCACACTCAGCATGCCACCCAATTCTCACCTATGCTTAGGGGACTGCTTAGGCATATGCAGGAGGTATTTAAGGACTGGATCAAGGCTAGGGCTGTCACTTTGACGGCGGTCAAAAAATGTAAGTCCTTACCTTCTGACCCATCTTAAATTATAGGCCAGCTACCACCAGATTCGTTGCTGGTGCATGCCTTCGCCCAGTGGGCCAAAGCTCAGGGAAAGGAAAAAGATTGACGTGGTGGGGAAGAGACTTGCCTCACAATCAGTGACTTATTGGTGTATTGCCAGTTCTGTCGAGTTATTGGTGAGGTACGACCATGCCAAGTGGGACGAAATGAGTATGCTCATACAACATCTCCCTGACCAATACAGGCAGCAGACACAGGAGATCATATCTGAAGGACAGACCATCTCCAAAAATTCCATCATGTGGGTTCTCCATGCATCCGTCACAGTCGCCAGGGGGCATAAATTCCCCCGTCCTAATCTGCAGTCTTGTTTGGCTCCAGGGGCACCTATGGGGAAAAACCAATGCAAGTAACAGGGGAAGAGGTGGAAAGCCTAAGTGAGCTGCCCCCCATAAGCAGAGGCTTCCTCTCCCTTCCTCTCCATCACACGGGGGACATCTGCAGGGATTGCTTCGACAATCGTGAATCGTTACTGTCCTGTCCATTGTAGAGCAGGGTTATTGCCTGGAGCTCACGGCCCCAACACCAAACATCCCACCCCATAAATATTTTCTTTCCCCCAGCATCAGATACTCTTCTAAGAGTAGGTGAACACTCTCTTACTTACAGGAACAATAGAGCCAGTGCTATCACAACAACACAACAAAGGAGTGTACTCCCTAAAACCCAAGAAAGACTGGTCCCTGGGGCCTATTCCAGACCTCCGACCCCTCAAGCAGTATATCCTCTTAGATGATTTCCACATGGTGACGTTCTAGGACATCATACCATTCCTTTAACAAGGCAATGTCATGACCGCGCTCAACTTGAAGGAATCCTATATCTACATCTCAAGCCCCTCTGCACATTGCCGCCACCTCAGAGTCATGATAAGTGGACAGCACTTTCAAATCAAAGTTCTGCCTTGTGGGGTTACCGCCTCACTAAGGTTCTTCACTACATGTCTGGAATTGGTAACTACTCATCTCAGGAAGAGCATCGTGGACGTCTTCATGTACCTGAATGATTGGCTGATAAAGAGTGCGAGCAAGCAGCAGTGTCTAGTTGCCACACAAATTGCTTTAGATCTCCTTCATGATCTGGGCTGCACCATCAACATGAGCAAATCATACCTTCAACCATTACAGATAAAGCTCTTGCTAGGGGCAACCCTGAATTCAGTCACTAGAAAGGCTTACCCCAGTCCCCCTTCAGTCCATGCCTTTCACTCCATACTGTCTCTTTTTCAGCAAAATCACCTGCTAACTGTACGCAGAGTGATGCGTCTGCTCAGCATGATAGTATTTTGCATTGCCCTTGTTCCCTGTGACAGATTGCACATGCGTCCACTCTAGAAGTACCTTGCTGCACAATGGTCACAAGCAGAGGGTCTGTGGGAAGATCCAGTGTTGATAAAAATCAACATCCGTCACTTCTGCAGTGATTGAATAGCAACACTTTGTTGTGGGGCAGGCCTTTCCTAGACCTAGTTCCTCAAGTGACCGTCATCACAGACTCCTCTCACATGGGCTGGAGGGTACACCTACAGGACATAAATGTTCAGGGTTTGTGGACTCTACTTTAACAGACTTCACATAAACTGCCTGGAGTATTTGGTAGTTCAGTTGGCTCTCAAGGTCTTTTTCTGCCACGTTCACCACAAATCAGCGCTGGTCAAAACAGACTGCCATGTGCTACCTACAGCAACAGGAGGACATGCATGCTTCCCGGTTGTCAGCATTAGCATAGGACATTTGCCACTGGGCGATCCACCACAGAGTTCACCTCCTAGCAGAGTGCCTTCGGAAGCAGACGACTTTGCAGACCTGCTTAGCAGGATGCAGCAACAAGTCCACAAGTGGGAACTCCACCCTAAAGTCCTGCTCCCCCATTTTTGGCATTAGGGGTTTCCTGACCTAGATCTGTTTACAATCACCAGAAATGCAAAATGCCCCAAATTTGCCTCCAGATTTCCACACCCACAGTCCATGGGTTGTGCTGTATGGATGAACTGGTCAGAGATTTTTTCAGTCCTTCATGAGGAGTTGTCCAAAAGGCAGGACCTTTTCACGTAGGATCAGGGCATTCTCAGGCATCACAACCCCATGCAGCTCAACCTAGTGATCTGGCTCCTAAAGTCGTAGTGTGTGGTTACCTTAATTCGCTTCCTGAGTTTGTGATCATCCTCAAGGAGGCTCACCACCCCACTGCTAGTCCCTGCTACTCAGCAAAGTGGAAGTGATTTGTCCACTACCGCCTATCCAAACACATTGAGCCACTAAAGGCAGCAGTGCAGAACATGGTTTGCTACTTGTTTCAATTGCAAAGCTCAGGCCTAGCTTACACACCCATTTGTTTACATTTAGATGCAGTAGCAGCATACTTAACGAACAGGGAACACTCCTCTCTCTTAAGAGTTCCTGTTATTAAAGCTTTCATGAAAGGGCTTAAGAGGGTTATCCCTCCAGGGACACTCCTGGAATCTCAATATAGTCCTTACTAGACTTATGGGGCCCCCTTTTAAACCCCTTCATTCTTGCCCTCTCCAATTTTTGTTCTGGAAGGTGATATTTTCAGTCAGAATTTCTTCTGCCAGGCGTGTCAATAAGATCCAGATGCTCATGTTTGTCGAACCCTTCTTTAAGGTTCATGCTGACAGAGTAGTCCTTAGAGCTACCTGGGCTGATAGCTCTTTTCCACCTCAACCAGACAATTGAACTCTGTGTTCTTCCAGCACCCTGACTCAATAGCAGAGAGAGCACTTCATATACTAGATGTAAACAGGGCTATCATGTACTACATTAATAGAACAAAACCATTTCATAAGATGCAACAGTTATTTCTCACCTACTCAAAACCACATAAGGATATAGCCATTTCAAAAACAGGGATGGTTCGCTAGCTAGTCAATTGCACTTAAATCTGCTATGCCAAAGTCAAAATGCACCTCCCTATTCCACCACTGCGGCATTCTACAATTAAAAAAGGAACCTCCATCACTTTTCATGGTAACATCACAATAACTGACATCTGAAAAGCAGCCACCTCGTCCACCCCCACCTTCCTTTCTCCTCCTCACCCCACCCCTCACCAAACCCTACTATGTGGATGTCCAAGCATGACAGCAGGCCTGGGTGGGGCAGGCTGTACTATGTACACTTTTCCAGTGATCTGCAAAATCCTCTGGCTAGCCATTGCTCAGGAGAAACCGCTTTACATTCAATATAGAGCATGTGTAGCTACAGCTACACATGCCACAAACTAAATAGGTTACATAACCTGTAAGCATCTGTTTGTGGCATGTAGTTCTGAATATTCGCATGTCCCACCCTGTTCTCCGGTTGCCTTAATTTTTTGCCAATACCTTTTTCTTTCTAACTTTCTTTCCATTCACATGGACATCTTTAAACATTCTCATGCTCTTATCTCCACCCTCACCCGCCATGCATGAAAACAATCTCACTGTGGAGTTGGTACCCATGTGCACTACCAGATAAGGGAAGAGTCACTATACCTCGTGATTCAAAAGACTAATTTGAAGAAAACCATGTTGTACATGTCTGAGCCCAACACTAGATGTCAGGAGTACGAAGAGCATGTCCATCTACAGCACTACGTGCTACAAACAGATGTTTACATTTTCCTTTAGCTATTATCTCTCAAACATGTATTGAAAACAGTTTCAGCGAGTTATGTCTTTATCATGATGGTAATCGTTGTGTAGAGTATCAATTCAGACAACCATTCACATGTTCTCTTTAATTCAGTTAACTCATTAGCAGTTTTTGAGGTTTTTAATGTTTTGCTTTTCTTTAAAAGGAAAAAGAAAAGGACAAAGACAAGGCTAAAGAAAAAGAGAAGGATGCTAAGGAGAAAGAAAAGGACAAGAAGACAATAAATGGGCACCATTTCACCACCACCCCAATTGTGGGTCCAATGAATTGCTACAGCTGTATTAAAACAGTCACGTGTAAAGAGGCTTACCTATGCTCCAGTAAGTCTAGTAACTTCTGCAAGACTGATTGTGACTATCATAACATGCCTGCTTTAGAAATGTTTGCAAATATATGGATTATATTTTTCGGTATTTCAGGCATGTCTGCATTGAAGCATATTATATACTACAATGTTCTTTTGAAGTCCTTAAAAATTAATATTTATGAGCAACTTAGCTAAAATATTTCACTTTTTGGAATGTGATAATGGTTACCTTAGCACATGTCAGCATCATTGTGTTATGAGATATTTATTTTAACTTGCATATAAATGCCAAAACATAAGTGAGGAGATCATAACCACGTCATGACAGAGCTGGAAGTGAAATATGGTGCAATGGTTAACTTCTCCAGACTTTGAACATTATGTCGTTATTGGTAATTAGTGGTGATCAACAGAAATATGTTGATTAAGTCTTTTTTTTCTAGAAGATACTTTTTCTTTTGAATTAACTTTAATTATTTGCTCCTATCATTATCAGTTTTCACAATGATGATTTGAGAAATGTTTTTCGATGTTAAGTAACTGTGTTTATGTCCTCATTCCAGACAAAGCTCTTGTTGCATAGGTTCTCATTATCCTAATGAGACTACTGGATTTATGCGGCACCTGAATTGTAGGGTACGGAGTACAATCCCACACCATGTGACACCGGTCAGCCTAATCCGGGTTTTCCGACCAACTAGCAGTGCCTCATCTCCACGAGAGCGGGGATGATTGTGGCAACCAGGCGCATGACAGAGGGAACTCCTCAGGGGAATAGTGGTCGATCAGATCTCATCCCTTTCTCTCAGTTACATTATTTTCACACAGGCAAAGACCAACAGAAGCAGAGTATAGTTCAATAGTTTATTGAAGTAACTGCATCTTGGATGAAATGGCATGTATTGCAATACATTGATAAAACACACTAGAATGATAAAACACACTAGAAGCTAAATTGTGATGAGTGAAACACAAAAACAGTCCCACCATCATGTCACTAGGAATAACATATATATATATATATATATATGTTCAATGGCATGTGTAGCTGCAGATACACATGCTGTGCATTTGCACAGTCCGCCATCTGGTGTTGGGCTCGGAGTGTTACAAGTTGTTTTTCTTCGAAGAAGTCTTTTCGAGTCACGAGACCGAGGGACTCCTCCCATTTTGACTCCATTGCGCATGGGCGTCGACTCCATCTTAGATTGTTTTTTTCCGCCATCGGGTTCGGACGTGTTCCTTTTCGCTCTGTGTTTCGGGTCAGAAAGTTAGTTAGAATCTCTGAAAAAATTCGTCGGTATTGTTTGCGTTCGGTATCGGGTTAGTTAGAACAAATCGACACCGAATTTTGAAGAGCTCCGGTGGCCCTTCGGGGTTTTTTCGATCCCCCGTCTGGGCCTGGTCGGCCCGGCCACGTGCGACTTCAAGGCTGATGGAACGGACCCCATTCCGCTTCTGCCCAAAATGCCATAACAAGTATCCGTATACGGATCAGCATCTGGTCTGTAACTTATGCTTGTCCCCCAGAGCACAAGGAGGATACTTGTGAAGCCTGTCGAGCGTTTCGGTCGAGGAAGACGCTGAGAGACCGAAGAGCTAGGAGACTACAAATGGCGTCCACGCCGACAGGTCAAGAACGTTTCGAGGAGGAAGAAGAAGCTTTCTCCATCCACAAGTCGGATTCTGAAGAACTCGACGCCGAAGAAACACCCCAAACCGTGAGTAAGACGTCGAAAATCAAGACTCACAAGAAGTCCACAAAAGCCCAGGGGACGCCACCGCCAAGAGGCCATGGCTTAACCCGAAAAATAGGTGACCGATCCAAGGCACCGAAAAAGGGCATGCTGGTGTCGAAGTCATCCGACTCCGGTCGAGATACCGCCACACAGCAACCTCGGAGCCGAGACAGCGGCTCCGAGAAAATTCGGCACAGAGACAGCGGCACCGAAGAATTTCGGCACCGAGACACCACGCCGAAAACAAAGAAGGTTTCTTCGGAGCCTAAAAAGACTTCCGAAAAGGTTTCGGTTCCGAAACATCCAGCCTCTGAGCCGAAAACTAGTTCCTATACAGAGGAACAAGGATTAACCTCCCAATTACATAGATTTGGAGAGGAGCTTCAAGCTGTAGAGCCTGACTACACGCAACGAAGGCTTCATATTCATGAGGACACAGGGAAGATAACCACTCTTCCCCCAATCAAAATAAAAAGGAAACTTGCCTTTCAACAAAAGGACAAGCAACCACAGGCAAAAGTGGCAAGGAAAACAACCCCACCACCGTCTCCACCACCATCAATACATGCATCACCAGCAACGACTCCTCCACTGATGCACTCACCAGCTCATACTACAATGAGTCAGGATGATCCCAATGCATGGGACCTTTACAATGCTCCAGTGTCTGACAACAGCCCAGACTCCTATCCCACAAAACCGTCAACACCTGAGGACAGTACATCCTACACACAGGTGGTCGCAAGGGCAGCCGAATTTCACAACGTCCCCTTACGTCACAAAGTCATCAAGTCACCTTACATTGAGGATGACTTTCTGTTTAACACCCTATCCTCCACCCATAGCCAGTACCAAAGCCTTCCCATGCTCCCAGGAATGCTAAAACATTCAAAACAAATATTTCAGGATCCAGTTAAAGGCAGAGCCATAACTCCAAGGGTGGAGAAAAAGTACAAGCCACCGCCAGCAGATCCTATCTATATTGCAACACAACTAACACCAGACTCAGTAGTTGTCGGGGCAGCTCGTAAGAGAGCCAACTCTCATACCTCAGGAGATGCACCACCTCCAGACAAAGAGAGCCGCAAATTTGATGCTGCGGGAAAAAGGGTTGCAGCACAAGCAGCAAATTAATGGCGTATTGCCAATTCCCAAGCACTTTTGGCAAGATACGACAGAGCTCATTGGGATGAAATGCAACATTTCATCGAACACTTACCCAAGGAGTTCCAAAAAAGAGCGCAACAGGTGGTAGAAGAGGGATAAAGTATCTCAAATAATCAGATACGGTCTTCCATGGATGCAGCAGATACAGCTGCAAGGACAATAAACACTGCAATCACGATACAAAGGCACGCATGGGTGCGCACTTCAGGGTTCAAGCCGGAAATCCAACAAGCTGTGCTCAATATGCCATTTAATGAACAGCAATTGTTTGGGCCGGAGGTAGACACTGCCATTGAGAAACTCAAAAAAGACACCGATACAGCCAAAGCCATGGGCGCACTCTACTCCCCGCAGAGCAGAGGCACATTTCGAAAAACACCTTTTAGGGGAGGGTTTCGAGGTCATCCCACAGAAACCACAACCTCACAAACAAGACCTACTTACCAGGGTCAATATCAGAGGGGAGGTTTTCGGGGGCAATATAGAGGGGGCCAATTCCCAAGAAATCGAGGAAAATTCCAAGGCCCCAAAACCCCTCAAAATAAACAGTGACTCACAAGTCACACAACCCCATCACATAACACCTGTGGGGGGAAGACTAAGCCAATTTTACAAACTTTGGGAGGAAATAACAACAGACACTTGGGTCTTAGCAATTATCCAGCATGGTTATTGCATAGAATTTCTCCAATTCCCTCCAAACATCCCACCGAAAACACACAATATGTCAAAACAACATATAGATCTTCTAGGACTAGAAGTTCAAGCATTGCTACAAAAGGACGCAATAGAATTAGTACCAAATCTACAACAAAACACAGGAGTTTACTCACTGTACTTTCTAATACCCAAAAAGGACAAAACTCTGAGACCAATACTAGATCTCAGAACGCTAAATACCTACATCAAATCAGACCACTTTCACATGGTCACGTTACAAGACGTAATCCCACTGCTCAAACAGCAAGATTACATGACAACATTAGACCTAAAAGATGCGTACTTCCATATACCGATACATCCTTCACACAGGAAATACCTAAGGTTTGTATTCCAAGGAATATATTGCCAATTCAAAGTGTTGCCATTCGGAATAACAACTGCGCCAAGAGTTGTTACAAAATGCCTGTCAGTAGTAGCTGCACATATCAGAAGGCAGCAAATACATGTGTTCCCGTACTTAGACGACTGGTTAATCAAAATCAACACGCTAAGACAGTGTTCACAGCACACAAAATATGTCATTCAAACCCTTCACAGGCTAGGTTTCTCCATCAACTACGCGAAGTCACACCTTTTGCCGTGTCAAACACAGCAGTACTTAGGAGCGACAATCAACACAGCAAAAGGGATTGCCACTCCAAGTCCACAAAGGGTTCAAACATTTCACAAAGTAATACAGGCCATGTATCCAACACAAAAGATACAAGTCAAAATGGTAATGAAACTCCTAGGCATGATGTCTTCATGCATAGCCATTGTCCCAAACGCAAGATTGCACATGCGGCCCTTACAACAGTGCCTAGCATCACAATGGTCACAAGCACAGGGTCAACTTCTAGATCTGGTGTTGATAGACCGCCAAACATACATCTCGCTTCTATGGTGGAACAGTACAAATTTAAACCGAGGGCGGCCTTTCCAAGACCTAGTGCCACAATACGTCATAACGACGGATGCTTCCATGACAGGGTGGGGAGCACACCTCAATCAACACAGCATCCAAGGACAATGGGACATACATCAGAGGCAGTTTCACATAAATCACTTAGAACTGTTAGCAGTATTTCTAGCGCTGAAAGCATTTCAACCCATAATAACCCAAAAATACATTCTTGTCAAAACAGACAACATGACAACAATGTATTATCTAAACAAACAAGGAGGGACACACTCGACACAGTTGTGCCTCCTAACACAAAAAATATGGCATTGGGCGATTCACAACCACATTCGCCTAATAGCACAATTTATTCCAGGGATTCAGAACCAGTTGGCAGACACTCTCTCGAGATCACCAACAAACCCACGAATGGGAAATTCACCCCCAAATACTAAACAATTACTTTCAAATTTGGGGAACACCTCAAATAGATCTATTTGCAACAAAGGAAAACTCAAAATGCTAAAACTTCGCATCCAGGTACCCACAAGATCAATCCCAAGGCAATGCTCTATGGATGAACTGGTCAGGGATATTTGCGTACGCTTTTCCCCCTCTCCCTCTCCTTCCATATCTAGTAAACAGGTTGAGTCAAAACAAACTCAAACTCATACTAATAGCACCAACATGGGCAAGGCAACCTTGGTACACAACACTACTAGACCTTTCAGTAGTACCTCATGTCAAACTACCCAACATACCAGATCTGTTAACACAACACAAACAACAGATCAGACATCCAAATCCAGCATCGTTGAATCTAGCAATTTGGCTCCTGAAATCCTAGAATTCGGGCACTTAGACCTCACACAGGAATGTATGGAGGTCATAAAACAAGCTAGAAAACCTACCACTAGACACTGCTATGCAAATAAGTGGAAAAGATTTGTTTATTACTGCCATAATAATCAAATTCAACCTTTACACGCATCTGCAAAAGAAATAGTAGGATACTTACTACATTTGCAAAAATCTAACCTAGCTTTCTCTTCCATTAAAATACATCTTACAGCAATTTCTGCTTACCTACAAATTACGCACTCAATTTCATTGTTTAGGATACCAGTCATAAAGGCGTTTATGGAAGGCCTAAAGAGAATTATACCATCAAGAACACCACCAGTTCCTTCATGGAACCTCAACATTGTCCTAACACGACTCATGGGTCCACCTTTTGAGCCCATGCACTCTTGTGAAATGCAATACTTAACGTGGTAAGTTGCATTTTTAATTGCCATCACATCTCTAAGAAGAGTGAGTGAAATTCAAGCATTTACCATTCAAGAACCATTTATTCAAATACACAAAAATAAAGTTGTTCTACGGACCAATCCTAAATTTTTACCAAAAGTAATCTCACCGTTCCACTTAAATCAAACGGTAGAATTACCAGTGTTCTTCCCACAGCCAGATTCAGTAGCCGAAAGAGCACTACATACATTAGACATCAAAAGAGCACTAATGTACTACATTGACAGAACAAAACTAATTCGAAAGACAAAACAACTATTTATCGCCTTTCAAAACCTCATACAGGAAATCCAATTTCAAAACAAGGCATTGCTAGATGGATAGTTAAGTGCATTCAAACCTGCTATCTTAAAGCTAAACGAGAACTGCCTATTACACCAAAGGCACACTCAACCAGAAAGAAAGGTGCTACCATGGCCTTTCTAGGAAATATTCCAATGAACGAAATATGTAAGGCAGCAACATGGTCTACGCCTCATACATTTACCAAGCACTACTGTGTAGATGTGGTAACTGCACAACAAGCAACAGTAGGTCAAGCTGTATTAAGAACATTATTTCAAACTACTTCAACTCCTACAGGCTGAACCACCGCTTTTGGGGAGATAACTGCTTACTAGTCTATGCACAGCATGTGTATCTGCAGCTACACATGCCATCGAACGGAAAATGTCACTTACCCAGTGTACATCTGTTCGTGGCATTAGTCGCTGCAGATTCACATGCGCCCACCCGCCTCCCCGGGAGCCTGTAGCCGTTTAGAAGTAGATCTTAAACATTTGTACATTTGTAAATATATTACTTAAAACTTTATTATGTACATACGCATTCACTCCATTGCATGGGCACTATTACTAGCATACACAACTCCTACCTCACCCTCTGCGGGCAAAACAATCTAAGATGGAGTCGACGCCCATGCGCAATGGAGTCAAAATGGGAGGAGTCCCTCGGTCTCGTGACTCGAAAAGACTTCTTCGAAGAAAAACAACTTGTAACACTCCGAGCCCAACACCAGATGGCGGACTGTGCAAATGCACAGCATGTGAATCTGCAGCGACTAATGCCACGAACAGATGTACACTGGGTAAGTGACATTTTCCATATATATATATATATATATATATATATATATATATATGTATACATGTTCAATGGCATGTGTAGCTGCAGATACACATGCTATGCATAGCTCTTCCGACATCTAGTGTTGGGCTTGGAGTGTTACAAGTTGTTTTTCTTCGAAGAAGTCTTTTTGGAGTCATGGGATTGAGTGACTCCTCCTCTCGGTTACAGAATGCTTGGGCACCAACTCCTTTGTTAGATTGTTTTATTTCCGCTGTCGGGTTCAGACGTGTTTCCTCTCGCTCCGAGATTTCGAATTAGAAAACCTTAGAAAACCTATTTAATCGTCAGTATTGTTTTGTTTGCGTTTTCCACCTAGCATCGAACCAATAGTACCGTCAGAATCTAGAATTCGCCCTTCTGTGCGCGTGCGCCCGACTCGGGCCTACCGCGTGGAAGCCTGATGGATCGGACTCCATTTCGATTCTGCCCTTGGTGCCATGCGAAGTTCCCATATACAGACCAACATCTGGTTTGTAATTTGTGCCTTTCTCCGGACCACTGAGAAGAGGATTGCGAGGCCTGTCGATGGTTTCGATCCAAGAAGACCTTGAGAGATCACAGAGCCCGAAGATTAGAAATGGCGTTGAAAGTACAGAACAGCTCGACGTCATGGGAGAACAGACGCAGACAGCAGTCTGCATTCAAGGTACCGACTCCGAGCAAGAATCGGAAGAAGATAGGCCTTTCACTGCTGGCCAGCAAGTGAGTACATCTGCCCCTACGCGAAGGCCATGGGTACACCACTGCCGGAAGGCCATGGTTTGGACCAAAAAAAGACTGTCGACCGACCTTTGGGTTTGGTGCTGAAAAAGGCCACTCCTCTGTCCACTTCGGAGTCGAGCAAGTTGGTTAAAAGTTCCACATCGAACTCCAGTAAGCGTCCTCACTCTTCGGAGTCTGAGATTCAACGCCCTGCTTCGGAGCCGAAACAGCCAACTTCATTTTCTGGACCGAAAAAGATTCAGACTTCGGAAACGAAAAAATCCTCATACACAGAGGAACAAGGACTTTCGAGCAGACTTAAATCTCAAAGCTGATGCAAGAATCTTACAAGCCTTCTGTGAGGACACTGAGCCACTATTGGAGGTTATGGATGAAAGACAATCTAGGATCTATATACATAAAGAGACTGGCAGAATTATTACTGCACCTCCTTTAAAAACTAAAAGAAAGCTGGCTTTTCAAGAGGAATTAGGCTTTGCTCAACCACCAGCAAAAGTTCAAAAACAAAAGGAGTAACCAGCACCGGTCCCTACTTCTCCTCATTCTCCACAGCCTTCTTTTTCACCTCCTCACAATAGTCCACCACCATTGCCTTCTCCAAGACTCACAATACTCTCATGGAGATACAGTGGATCCTTGGGATCTATATGACACAGATCCTATTCCAGACAATGATCCTGACCTATACCCCTCCAAGCCTTCTCCACCAGAGGACACTACTGCCTACACTCAGGTAGTTTCTAGGGCAGCTGCTTACCATGGGGTGCTTATGCACACTGAGCCCCTAGAGGAGGACTTCTTGTTCAACACTCTGTCTTCCACTCACTATAGATACCAGTGTCTCCCTATGTTGCCTGGAATGGTCAAAGCTAGAGTAATTACTCCCAGGATTGACAAAAAATACAAACATGCTCCTACAGACCCAGGCTACATCACACATCAAGTTCCTCCAGACTCAGTAGTGATGAGTGGGGCTAGGAAAAGAGCTAACAGCCAATTGTCAGGAGATGCTCCTCCACCTGATAAGGAGAGTAGAAAGTTTGATGCTGCTGGCAAGAAAGTAACCACGCAAGTGGCTAACCAATGGCGAATTGCAAATTCGCCAGCACTTCTTGCCAGATATGATAGAGCCCATTGGGATGAGATGCAAGAATTCATACAGCACCTCCCAAAAGAACATCCGAAGAGAGCACAACAGGTTGTAGAAGAGGGACAGGCATAAGTAACAACCAGATAAGGTCTGCCCTCGATGCTGCTGACACAACCGCAAGTAGTATAAATACTGCCATTATGATAAGAAGGTTACGTGACTGTTTGATGGCCACGGGGAACATGGCGGCCAGTTAGCAGACTGGACCGCGAGCTCTCCATCGGACGGGAGACGCCGGAAAACGTAACGCCGCCGCGTCGCGCCTGGAGAGTCGGAGCTCCCAGGCCTGCGTTTGGGAATCCGCTTTTGCCGCTGCTGCTGCTTCGCTTTGCTGCAGCGGCTGACCTGAGTCCCTGGGAACGGACTTGGCTGGGGCCCGTTCTGAAGTTCTGGCGTTCCGGAGGAAAAAAAAAAACACGAGCAGGAAAGAATTTTGCAGGTTTTCTTTTTTCTCCTTGTCGTGCGGTCTAGCACGGAGTGGTTTCCTTCGGGGAGGGTGAGGGGGGGTTTGTTTGTGCCCCCGTGGAGTGGTTGTGTGCACGGAAGGTAGCACGTTTTTTATTTTATTTTTTTGCGCTGGGACAGGCTCAGCAGGCTCAAGCAGTTAATCACGTTTGTGCTCTTTATTTGGCCTACAGATGACATTACCAGAAGTCACGTAACGTGATCTAGGACTGGAACAGATGGTATGTTCGTGCATTTAATTATACATTATACACAGAATAACAGCTCGATGTATATTTCACCATTTCTGTCTTAATGACCATCTCATAGGTTTTCAGTCCTATGATTAATCAGAGGCATTGTTCCGGGCCCCCAAGTGCACATATTTACCCCTGGTGTTACTAACAAGGTCCTTTTTCGGAATATACCGGGGAAACATAGGCTTTCACAGACTTGTGTTATATTTTTTTTTTTTTTTTTTTTTTTTCAACAAATAGAGCTATTAATGAACCTCCAGGAAACCGCAGGAGTACATGTTTTTTTTTTCTTTTCACCGAGTCTGCGCGAATAAGGTTTAAAGAAATAGTTGGGAGTGTTTTCCTTTTTTTTTTTGCCACAGCCCAGTTGGGTTTGAGAATATAAAGGCGGATAGGGGATTAAAAAAGTCATAATTAGCCATTTATTTATCTCAATCTTTTTTTTTTTTCCTGCCGCACTCTTTCCGGCCCGGGCCGGGTCATTAAGAAAAACGGCGGATAAGAGGGGGGAGTCACGTGCTCCGGTGAAAGGTGGTGAGGTGGTGGGCTGGAAGCACGTATCGAACTCCAGCATCTGGGCAGAGGCGGTGAGGGGTGTGCTCAGGAGGAGCGGTTGTTAGTACAATCTAAGGATATTTTACAGTTAAAACGTGGAGAAAAGATGTTACAGGATAAGCTAGAGTAATTGGAAAACAACATGAGGAGAGACAAAAAGTCTATAAGGCTTAAGATAGGAGAGGTGCAAGTAGACTCCAGGGGTAGATAGGTAGTGGTAGAAGTGTGTGTATGTGGCTACTGGGTCACAGTTGCAGGTTACTACGGACCAAATCTAGATGACCCGATGCCATTTCAAGAACTATTTAACATTTTACTTTTAGCTAGGTACCCAGTGGTGCTAGGTGGGGATTTTAATATACTGTTAGATCCTGCTCTTGATAAGTCGACCCCCCGGGGTGCGGTTAATTCACCTAAAACTAGGGCACAGGTGAAGCAAGCCATGCGGGATTTAGGATTGATAGACATATGGCACTGGAAAGGGGGTGAAGGAGATAGATACACATTCTACAATAAAAAATATGGACATAGATCTAGAATAGATTTCTTCTTAATACATAAAAGTTTATGTTCAGAGGTGATAAAGGTAGCCCATAACCCAGCACACCTTTCGGATCACTCAGCTGTAAAACTACATTTGGATATCAGGGTCGTAAGTAAGGGTATCAGGAGTACAATCAATCGCTCTTTACTCTTAGATGACTCAATAGTAGAGGTGTTAAAGAAAGATACAAGAGATTTTTTCTATTTAAATCGAGGAACAGCAAGTTTATGGTGTGTCTGGGACGCTTATAAGGCTTATATTAGAGGGAGGCTTGTGAGTCTGGCAATATACAAGCGTTGTGAAGAAAGGAAGAAGTTGGGGGGTATGGAATCATCTTTAAAAACTTTTCAAGTTTTAATTTATAATGCAGCGACTAAGCAGGGAAGGAAGAATTACTAGAGGAGCTGATACGCCAAGAGGAAAAGGTTCGGATCAACTTAGATTCTTTTTTGGAGAAGCGCAATAGGTTAAAGTGGGAAAGTAGTCGATATGCACATTATGAATACGGAGAAGGTTGTAGTAAACTGTTAGCTTGGAAGGTTAAGTCGGAGGTTGGAAGGTTAAGTCGGATTTCTCTAAAAGGCATATTTTATCGGTTAAATCAGACCTTACGAATCAGATTTGTGTGGAGCAAGATGAGATTGAGGGGGCATTTGTATCTTTTTTTCAAGAAATGTATTCAGAAAATTTGGTAAATTCAGAGGAGTTGATCAGAGCATTTTTGGAAAAAGCGCATCTTCCAGTCTTGGATGAATCAGCAAAGCTGTCATTGAATTGTGAGATAAGTGGGGCTGAGCTTGATGAAGGCATAAAAGCTTTGAAGAAAGGGAAGGCAGTTGGCCCAGACAATTTACCTAATTAGTTATATAAGGTTCTGGGGGAAGAACTTATTCCAATTTTACTGGAATTATTCAATTCTATGCTGGTAGAAGGGGCACAGGTACCTAAATCCTGGAGAGAAGCTATAATTTGTTTATTGTTAAAGCCAGGTAAGGACTCAATGTCTTGTTCATCGTATAGACCCATTTCCTTGTTGAATTCGGATTACAAATTGTATACAGGGATTTTATCTATGAGATTGGGGAAAGCTATAGGCAACTTGATTCACTTGGATCAAAAGGGATTTATGAAGGGTAGACAACTCCATGAGGTAACTCATGAGTTATTCGCTGCAGTAGACCTGGCAGAACAAGAAAAGGCTCCATTAGCGATTCTGACTTTTGATGCAGCGAAATCTTTTGATCATGTCAACTGGTCTTTCTTGGGGGCCGTGTTGGAAATAGGGGGCTTTGGAAGTCCTTTTATTAGGGCTGTTAGGGAACTGTATAGATGCCCTTCTGCGAGAGTCTTGGTTAATGGTCAGTTATCACAGGAATTCAGGATTTGTCGGGGCAGGCGACAGGGGTGTCCTTTATCTCCCCTGCTTTTTAATTTATATATTGAACCTTTGGCAATTTTATTACAGGCTTGTAAGGACATTCCCCCGTTTCGGATTGGGGGTTGGGAAAAGAAAGTAGCGTTATACGCGGACAATCTTATGCTATACACTAGTGATGTGATGACTACTTTACCTATGGTCAATACATTGATGGAGCAATTTGGCAGATTTTCAGGTTATAGTATAAATACAGAAAAGACGGAAATTATGTGTTGGAACTTGGCTTATGTTTCTCCCTTAGTTAAACAAGAGATCAAATACTTGGGAATCCGGGTTACAACTGACCTTAATGATGTAGCTAAGTTAAATTTTGACATAACTTATAGGGAAACTAAAAAACTGTTAAAGGCGTGGGCTGTTCTTCCACTTTCTATAATTGGAAGATCTAATATCTTGAAGATGTGTATTCTTCCAAAGTTTACCTTTTTATTTAACACAATCCCATTAGAGTTTAAGGGGAGCTGGTTTAAAAAATTACAGGGAGATTTATCCTCGTTTGTTTGGGCCTCCAAGGGAGTAAGGATTTCTTGGAAAAAGATGAGTAGAAAGAAAGAGTGGGGGGGTATTGCATCGCTAGATTTTTTTAGGTACTATCTGGCTTTTCAACTAAAAAATACCAGAATGTTATTGAATAAGAAGTCAGAGTACGCATTGGTCTGGAGAGCTCTGACGGCACATCTTGAGGAAGGAGCTGATTATTTCCTATATAAATTTGGACACCCAAAGTACTTCAAGAAGGTGCGTTTGAAGCTCCCCAGACAGGCGTGTAATGTTTGGATTTATTTTCGGAAGGTGCTAGGGATACCTTATTATTGTAGTTCTGCTCCTATCTGGGATTCACCCGGTACTCCTGAATGTCTTATCGACAAACTACCAATTCCTTTGAAATCAAGTGGGATGGTAAGATGGGGCCAGATTACAGAAGGTTCTGAATTGTTAATCTGGTCTGCATTTCAGGAGCGTACTAGAGGGACAGTTTCTAAATTCAAGTACCTTCAGTTATCTAGTTGGGTGAAATCTCGACGAGCAGGAGAAATAGGGAGGAGCTCATGGGAAGGGAAATTAAACCAGATAGCCATTAAAAAAGAAGTTGCTTTGTGGTATCATGCTCTGTTGGAAACAGTAGATGACGTGCATCCCTCCCCTTGTTGAAGTGGGGGAGGATCTTTCCAACCCTAGAAGTTACAGCATTGTTGCAGAAGTCTTGTTCAGAACTGTGGTTTACTACTAAACCTGCAGGGTTGAAGAAAAACCATCTGTTTACACTACATAGGGTTTACTGGACACCTGCTAGATTAACAGCTATCGGGAAATTTAAGAAAAACTGTCCGCGGTGTGGGGAAGACAATGCAGATGATGATCACATGTTTTGGCAATGTTGATTAAATATTGGAAGGAGATAGGAAGTATTCTGAAGGTAATTTTTGATGTAAACTTAAGAATAAACCTTCTTATGGTGGTGTTTGGGGTTTGTGAACCGGGCATAAATTATCAGAAAATGTCAGTACAACAGGAGCACTTGTTGTTTGTACTAATGCTTTTGGCCAGACGGGAAATATGTCGTAAATGGGTGGATCCTTTGCCCCCCCCCTCGTTCAGGATTGGCAAACATCTGTAAATCGACTGTGCAAAATGGAACAACGCGGTCCTCTTACTAGAAGAGATAATTTTTGGGTGGATTGGGAAAATGTTTATCAGTAGTTTATAAGTGTGGAGTAGTTTCAGTTATATAATTTGTGTTTTGTAGTTTCTTTGTTTGGTCTCCTCCTCCTGAAATTTTAAGTCCAATGATTAGAACTCCCCTCACCTTATTGGGTGCTGCTTTGGGTATGATCAGGTTTCGAAGAAAACAGTAAGACTTGGTCGATTGGGAAAAGTGCAATAAGTAGAACAGGTGGGGCGGCCCAGCAGTGTTGCAGACCGCACACCGCACACCTGGAGCCATACCATTATTGCCTCGGCCATTGCCTTTTTCCTCTTAACCAAAGCGTGGGTGGCGAAATGAGGACAAAAAAAAAAAAAGATAAGAAGGTTACGCTCTTCTGGTTTTAAACCAGAAGTTCAACAGGCACTTAACATGCCTTTTGATTAAAAAAAACACTTATTTGGGCCTGAAGTAGATACCACCATAGAAAAACTGAGAAAAGACTTGGATACTGCCAAGGCAATGGGAGCAATATACACCACACCATTTAGAGGCTCCTTTCGCAGGTCACAGTTTAGAGGAGGATTCAAACCACAGTCCTCTGATGCTTCTACCTCCCAGGCAACACAGGGACAACAGCAGCAACAATATCAAAGAGTGGTGTTTAGAGGGTCCTATAGAGGACAATATTTCAGAAACAGAGGCAAGTTCCAAGCCTCAAAACAAGCCACTACACCATCCAAACAGTGACTCCTTTCCCCCCTCCACCACACACATCTCCTGTGGGAGAAGACTGCAGCAATTCCACTCTCATTGGCAAAATATCACCACAGACAATTGGGTGTTATCAAGTATCCGCAATGGCTATTGCCCAGAATTAATCTCCTCCCCTCCAAACATTTCACCACTTTACCACAAATTGTCCCAAGAACACAACGTTCTGTTGCAACAGGAGGTACAATCCCTACTACTAAAACAAAACCATAGAATTGGTCCCACATTCTCAACAGGGAACAGAAGTATACTCACTATATCTCCTCATTCCCAAAAAGGATGGCACTCTAAGGCCTATCCTAGACCTCAGGCCTCTCAATCTATACATCCTGTCGGAACATTTTCACATGGTAACTCTGCAGGATGTCATTCCACTACTACAGAAACAAGATTACATGACTGCTTTAGACCTCAAAGATGCGTATTTCCATATACCCAGCCATCCTGCTCACAGAAAATACCTCAGGTTCGTCATAGCAGGAAAACATTACCAGTTCAAAGTTTTGCCATTCGGCATAACACCAGCTCCAAGAGTTTTCACAAAATGTCTATCAGTAGTAGCAGCCTACTTAAGAAGACAACACATTCAGGTCTTTCCGTATCTAGACGATTGGCTAATAAAATCAAGCAATTTTACACAATGCCAACAACACACTCAGTATGTAATAGAAACCCTGCATACACTAGGGTTCATTCAAAATTATCAGTAATCACACCTTCAACCAGCACAGGTACAACCCTACCTAGGTGCTGTTCAAAAATACTCAAAAAGCCCTAGCATATCCAAATACACAAATGATACAGGCTTTCCAAAATCTTATCCCACACATACAGCAAAATCAACAATACACTGTAAGATTTATTATGAAAATTTTAGGGATGATGTCATCTTGCATAGCCATATTTCCCACATGCAAGACTAAACATGAGACCCTTACAACAATGGTCTCAGGCACACGGTCGTCTTCAAGATCTAGTGTTGATGGACCGCCAAACACACATTTCCCTTCAATGGTGGAATCTCAGCAATCTAATGAAGGGGAAGTCATTTCAAGACCCTGTGCCTCAGACCATAATAACAACAGACGCATCAGTGATAGGTTGGGGAGCTCATCTCAACAATCATACTATTCAAGGGGAATGGGATTCCAAACAGAAACAACTTCACATAAACCACCTAGAATTATTGGCTGTGTTTCTTGCCCTAAAAGCGTTTCAACCCCTTCTCAAACAGAAGACTGTTCTGATAAAAATAGACGACATGACCACCATGTATTACCTAAAAAAACGGGCGGGACACATTCATCTCAACTGTCCCTGCTAGCTCAGAGAACATGGAAATGGGCAATTCACAATCACATTCATCTATTAGCAGAATACATTCCAAGAATAGACAATCAGCTGGCGGATCTCCTAAGCATGAATCACCAACAAACTCACGAATAGGAGATTCACTCCCAAGTACTTCAAAAGTACTTTCAAAAGTGGGGAACACCAGAAATAGACCTATTCGCAACGAGCGAAAATGCAAAATGCCAAAACTTTGCATCCAGACATCCACATCCATTATCCAATTGCAATGCTCTGTGGAGCAATTGGTCAGGGATATTTGCTTACGCTTTTCTCAGTCTCCCACTCCTTCCCTTTCTGGTCAGCAAACTACGTAAGACATCTCTGACCATGATACTCATAGCCCCAACATGGGCATGTCAACATTGGTACACAACACTCCTAGACCTGTCTGTAGTACCTCATTCCAAACTCCAAAACAGACCAGACTTGTTAACACAAAACAAAGGTCAAATCAGGCATCCAAACCCCAATGCTCTTAATTCAGCGATTTGGCTCCTGAAGTCATAGAATTTGGTTACCTAAAACTCCCATCAGAATGTATGGAAGTGATTAAGCAGGCACTTAAACCTACTACTAGACAGGTGGCCAGATGTATCATACAGCCGATTTGCGATTCTGAAATAGCGATTTTTAAGAAATCGCTATTTCAGAAATGTAAAAAGGTATGTATGATTTTTGCGATTCGGTAATAGCGATTTCTTAAAAATCGCAAATGCTATTACTGAATAGCAAATAGAGAATCTGTCCCTATTCCCACCTATGGGCCTGTTGGCCCATATCTGCAAATTTTTTGCATTTCCAAAATTGCAATTTCTTAACCAGAAATCGCAATTTCGGAAATGCAAAACCCCAGGGTGCTGGGGGCCTAAGGCCCTCTCTGCTGCACCCCAAAAAAGTTTTGGGGACATGTAAGGACATGTAAATGCATTTTTAAATTTTGCACATGATAACCACCAGGTTCAACCTGGTGGTAAATTGCGATTCCTAAATGCCCAAATCGCATTTAGGAATGGCTTCATACATGTGCTAAGAAATCGCAAATAAGGAATCCTTATTTGTGATTTCTTATTTAGAGAGTCGCAATTTACGACTCTCTAAACAGGTTCGCAATGTTAAGGAATCACTATTTTAGCGATTCCTTAAAATTGCGTTCAGAATGTCTTTCATACATTCTGAACTGGCTTTCTGCATTCGCAAACGGGCATTCGCACCGTTTGTGAATGCAAGAAACCTTGATACATCTGGCCCAATGTTATGCTAACAAATGGAAAAGATTTGTCTACTACTGTCAATCTAAAACACTGATCCACTTACAGCATCTATACAAGATATTGAATGCTACTTACTTCATTTGCAAAAATCTAATTTAGCTTTGTCATCCATCATAATCCACCTTACTGCAATATCTGCGTACTTACAAACTATTCAACACACTTCTCGATTCAGAGTTCCTGTTATTAAATCCTTCATGGAAGGATTAAAACGAATTATTCCACCTAGAACACCATCTGTTCCTTCTTGGAATTTTAATATCGTACTTAACAGACTCATGGGCTCACCTTTTGAACACATGCATTGTTGTCAGATTCCATTTTTAACATGGAAGGTTGCCTTCCTTGTAGCTATTACTTCTTAATTCATGAGGGTATATGCCCTTTTGCTGTGTTTCTCACTCCCATTGGGAGATACCTATATACTTTGGTATACTAAAGGCGGTAGACGTGTTTTGTCTTTTACTTCTGGTGGTTTAATGTCCCCTATTTGCTGTAGAGACATTATTTCCTATAGTGAGCAATTGTTGCTTTTTTATAGGTTGCAGCTCCCTTTGTCCAATACTTCAGCCAGGTTTCTCTCCTGCTGTCTTCCTTTAATCTGTTTGTTATCAGCGGCCTAATGAGGACTTCTCAGTCAGTTGGCATTGGTTTGTATGCTTTGATAGCCTTCTTTTACTAGGGCATGGATGAAAGCCTCCACACTTTCATTTCTCTTGTATTAGTTCTGTCTTACTGATTGTTCGGCTTGGTCCTTGTGCATTTTTATGACACCATTGTAATGTAGGCTTTTGTCTTGGCCAGTATCTAATTATATCTGTTTTCTTTTGTTGTTTCATTGACAATTATTATCTTTTTCCTCCCATGTGCATTATACTTTCCAGATGTCCCAGAGGCATTAACGCATCCCTGGTCAGTTTTTTCTAGGGTCGATTGTTGTCTATGGCGCTAAGTGCCGTCCTGATCTTTGCCATATTATTTTGCAGCATTGTTCAATGCTTCTTGTTCATAAATGGGTTCTTGGCTATCCCGTTTATCTATGCCTTTATGGAGGAGCTTGGCTAATATGTTTTTTTTATGGCGAACAACTATACCTTAGTGGTATTGCCTGTTGACTCTGGGCCCCCATGTTTTGGTCGAACCCGAGTTCCTTCCCAACTTTAGGGGCAGGTGGTTTTTGTGTTTATATTGTCTGTTGTCTTCTGGAACATTTTGGCGCTCTGCCACAGTAATGCTATTCCCATGCTTTCAGTACCTTCAAGACTTCATAACTGCCTGTGGTCCCTTGCACAGTTTTTATGGTGGAGTATGTTCTTACTCACCTCCTCTTTCTAGACCGGCTTGTTCTGTTCAGTGACTTTTCGCAGGATTAGTTGCTTGCATTAAAATCTGCTATGCATGGCCCAAGAACCATCTTTCTAGGGCCTGTGGGCATATTTTACCAGAGTTGGATCCGCAACCGATTCTTTAGGATGCGGCGTTATATTCCTGTATATCTACCTGGAAGCAATGTGGATTTCCCTGCCAAGTTTACCTACTTTGCTGTCTGAACAGTCAGGTCAGTTGTGACGAGGATTTGCTCTTTTGGACGTTCAGGGCTTTCTTGTCTGAAATCGGTCCGCAGACCCTCCTCCAGGGATGGTATTGCTTTGGTATCTTATTCTAAGGTAAGGAATCTAAGGCTAGATGTCTCTGTAAGATGAAGAAGTTACTTACCTTTGGTAATGCCTTATCTGGTAGAGACAAAATCTAGTTGCAGTTTCCTTACCGCCCCACCCATCCTTCCCACTCTGCAGACTGATTTCTAATAACAGGAACTTCCCTTTCAGGGGAAGCTCTACAAACTGATTTCTGTTTTTATCTCACAGATCCCTTCTTGGCTTCAAGATGCCTTCATTGGGGGCTCCTAATTAATTAACACAGTGATTTTTTTTTTTTTTTTCCACACTATTTCAATGGGCAGTTGGTATAAGTGTCTCTGCGTTTTGGCACTGAAAACAGTCACAGAAGAAACTGATGTGAGCGCGTTGGGGTGTGTATTATAGAGACTCCGTTGACATCACATCTGGTGGACGACATCGCTACAGAGTAGCACAACACCCTCTACTGATGTGCAGAGGTTCTGCCTGGCACCTGGGAAAGAATGCTGAGGTAAGGAATCTGTGGCTAGATTTGGTCTCTACTAGATAAGGCGTTACCAAAGGTAAGTAACTTGTTCATTAAGTTTAAGGAATGCGTTCACCCTTGTAGAGACTCAACCAAAAACTGCACTATTAACATGAAGAAAATTTACATATTTTTCTTTCAAGACCAACTTAAGTTGCCCTCAAAAAGAAGAGTACTTGATTACTGTTTACTTTCCAAGACTGTACGGCCAAGCAACACAGTGTAAATCTACGTGAAATCTTTTATGGTGTGCTTTGTAAATTGACCACATTTCTGCCATTTGTCCTCGACTCAACATGGTCTGCACTATACAAAACTTCAAATAAATATATTGCCAACACGTGTAACATTCAGTATCTATACCTCTCCCAACTGTGCCTTGGTTTCCGTCATCATGCTTGGCTTTCCCTAATGCCTAGAAGACATCCAAGGGGTCTCTAAATAGCACCCAAGGATGAGCTCATTTTGCTGTTCCTATTGTTTTTCTCTATAGATCTAGATAGTCATATATTTCTGCCTTAATCATCATTGTTACTTCTGAAGAGAACGCGTAGAAAGTTAGTAGGAAAGTTTCTTAGTAAGTTGCTGATCCAATTCTTGTGTGCTTCTATGCAGTTGTGAGGGGATTTTGTGTGATAACTTTTGTACAAGCTTCATGTTAGTATGAACAGATTCTGTTCTTGTTTTCTTAGGACAGGGATACTGCATCAGCATGGTAAGAGCAGCAGTTGCCCATTGACATCACCAACAAAACACTCACTGCTGTGCATATCCCCAGACACCACTAGTTGTTCCATTATCAGATGTATTGGCTCTTTACCCTACATGACTTTCAAATATTGTGGGACTTCTTTTTTATAACATTTCCTTTACTCCTGCCAGTAATGGGGTCCTTGCACAGTGTGAGACTTTTACATTCATGGTAATTGAGGAGATTTCACTAAATACCCCCATAATACACACTTGAGTGATCCAGGAAATTTATTTTACTACTTTCAGTTAAAGAAAGTTATTCCATCCCCTCTTACAAAACATAATACATCTTTTCTGAGAGTATATCATCCTTTTTAGAACTTGGACACTTGCTGGCAGTGAATGTCAGTCGTGGACATTTCTACTGAAAAGTGAAGTATCCATTCTTCTTGGGATAGTCAGTGTGTAGTTTACATAATTTGCTTCAAACTAGAACTAGTTGTGGCCAAACGATTTGAAAAGCAATCAGGAATAAACAGTGAGCTACAGAGTTATTGGAGGAAGAGAGGAGGGTTAGTTTTAGGTCCGGGTTGAGGCTTAGATTATGGTTACATTGTGGTGAAGTATGCTTAAACTTAGTGTCACAGGGATAATGAGGGTAAGAGCTATGTATAAATTAAGTGTTGAAAATAAGGCTTTTTGTTGATTTTGTTTTTTTTGGGTAAGGTAAAGGTTACAGAATCATTGGTAAAGTAAGGGTAAGAGTAAGGTTTAAGGTTAAGATTGAGGGTGGGGGAAATGATAGATAAAACATGATTATCACTAGGTATAATTTTAGACAAATGAAGACAAATAAATATCCACTTCAGTAGCGGTGGACAGTTGCAAAATATTTGCAAACATGTTTTTGGATCAAAACAAGATGCATTTGTCTCAAATTTATTCTAACATTTCACAAATAACCTATCTTCTGAGTTCCTAAATTGACTCTTAAGACTTTCTTAGAGAGGTTCAAGACCAGATAATTGATAAGGCGCATGTTAGAACAAGATCAGAATTTTTGTATTGATGACATTTAATGCTTGTTTATTATAGTGTATGGTGGTTGTCACCTCTGTCTGATAGAGACTTCTAGTTGCAGATTCCTTACCTTAGAATTTCCCCCCAGACGTCAGACTGGATCCGGAGATTTTTTCTTCGAGCAATACCCTTGCGCATCGGTAAGGTGGTGTTGGTCGACTCCGTAGGCGTTGTGGTCGCCGTGATGACGTCAGGAGTAGTACATAGACGCCGCCCTCGCGCAGTGACGTAAGTTCTTTTCTTTCCGCGCCATGCGCTGATCCGAGAGACCGCTACCCTCGGCTATTTTTGGGCCGAATTCAACCATTTTGTCAATATTTTTTGGTGTGACCTTTGGTGCGTTGAAGATGTCCCCGAAGACCGGGTTCAAGCCGTGCGAGGACTGCCACCGCATGATGTCGGTGACGGACCCTCATCGTGTCTGCCTGTGATGCCTTGAGCGCGACCACTACCCAAAGTCGTGCTCCGAGTGCCGGGCGATGCATCCGAAGGCTTTGAGGGAGCGGCCCCTAAAGCTGATGGCGGCCCGGCACTCGACTCCGCGAAGGTCCCGATCTCACTCTAGATGAGATTGGTCACGGAGCCACCACCACTCATCTTCTTCAAAATCTTCGGGTCAAGGTAAGAAGAAGAAGAAGTCGAAGAAGTCCCATCGCTCTCCGACTTCACCCCGTCGCTCTGTTGACGCGACGCAGGACGAGCGTCCATGAAGTAGGCCTCCGTCCTTGAAGCCTACGTCTGGGTCGGCACAGCGCTTCCCCAAGTTTACCAGAGCCAGTGCGACCCCCGCCCTCCTCAGAGTTCTACGAGGCCATGGGCCTCATCTTTGGGCGTGCCGACCCCGATACGGCGCCTTTGGGCCCAAGGGGCTTGGCTGAGGGGCCTTCGGGATTCCCCGCCGGCGGCTTCGGCCCCGGCCACCGAGGTCGCCTCCGGATCTGTGCGTGGATCCGCACGATGCCGGTCGCACAGTCAAGACCTTCCCCTGCGCCGGGTCCTTTAGCGACGCTCACGACGTCGGTAGTGACCACTATCGATGTCGACCCGATTCTCATTCCCGACGACTCGGAGTCAGAGCGGCATCGGCTGACAACGCCATCGGCTTCGGTGGTCCCCATTCGCCTGAGGTCAGATTCTGACCCATTTTCCTATGGGTACGAATACGGGGAGGAATTGGAGGGGTCCCTGGACCCTTATGAATACCAGGAAGACCCTACTATGGACTGGGCACAGGACTTGGGCGAAGCCAGTGGTCTTGTTACTTCTCCTGACTCTGGCATGCTGTCTCCTACCATGGCTACGGCAGAGGGAGCTACCTGTGGTATGGTGGTTAGTAGGGCAGCTGAGATCCTTGGCCTTGAGCTACCTACTTTCGAAGCCAGGCCTAACCTCCTGACGGAGGTGCTTCTACATCTGAACCCCTTCTTCCATTTAATGAAGCTCTCACTGACGTCCTTTTGGATACGTGGACCAAACCCAACACAGGTGCTCCTGTGAACAGGACGATCGCCCGCCGCCATCGGCCTGCGCCAAATGACCCGAAGTTCCTGTCCCAGCGTCCTATGCCTGGGAGTCTTGTTATCCAGGCGTCCTCTTCTTCTGGTCCATTCCCTTCCGCAACCCCGGATAGGGAATCCAAAAGGCTGGAACAATTTCCTCCAGCCTCGCGCTGCGGTCCGTGAACACCGCATGCCTTTTGGGCTGTTATTCCCACTCCCTGTGGGATACGGTTGCGCAAGTCCTGCCGCAGACACCAGAGGAGGCCTGTGCTATCGTCTCCCAAGCAGTCAAAGATGGGAGAGACGCAGCGAAGTTCACCATCCGTTGTGGGCTGGACACGGCCGAATCTCTGGGCAGAACGGTTGCTACGACAGTGGCCTTGCGGCGCCATGCCTGGTTACGTACTTCTGCTTTCTCGGGGATGTCCAACAGTCACTCATGGACATGCCCTTTGATGGCACACGTCTCTTCGGAGACAAAGCGGACTAGGCCTTGGAGAGGCTCAAGGAGTCCAGGGCTACGGCTCGGTCCCTTGGCCTTTCTGCCGCCACGCGCCCTCCACGGTCCGCTTTTTGTCCCTTTCGTGGCCACGGAAGGGGTGCCCTGTCGCATCCTCAACCCAGCCACCGGGCCATGCACGCTGGACAGCCTATGCGTGGCCGGGGGCGTGGAATCCCACGTGGTCGTGGGTCAGGGAACCAGAGGTCTGTCCAGTCCACACCTGTCCCCGAAGCAGCCTCCAAACCTTCCTAGCCCGTCCCCTCACTCCCGCCCAGTAGGTGGCAGTATCTGCCATCACCTGCCCCACTGGGAACATATCACCACGGACGGGTGGGTTTTGCAAATCATTCAGAAGGGCTACTCTCTCCCTTTCGAATCTGCACCACCACATATGCCACCATCCTTCCATCCCCTTTTGGAGGATCATTTGGTACTTCTCCACCAGGATGTCGCAGCTCTCTTGGCCAAGGGAGCTATAGAAAGGGTCCCTGTGCCAGAAGTAGGTCGTGGTTGTTATTCCTACTACTTTCTGATACCAAAGAAGGAAAAAGGTTTGTGCCGTATCCTAGGTCTTCGGGACCTGAACTACTTCCTCAAGAAGGAGAAGTTCAAAATGCTCACCCTGGATCAGGTTCTGTCTGCCTTAAACCCAGAAGACTGGATGGTAGCTTTGGACTTGCAGGACGCTTATTTCGACATCCCCATCCTGCCTGCCCACAGACATTACCTACGATTCGTGGTAGGTTACAAGCACTTTCAAATATTGCCAGGGAAGGGTGTCTCATAAGGGAGAGATGGTGCACAAAGTACTTTAAGGTCTGTTGATTCAACACATTTATATCTACAACGGTGCACTACAGTGGGGGTTACACCCTCAAAACCCCTACATTGATTGGGCTAGTCAATCAATTGAATATTCAAGCAATACTGTGCCACTCGGTCCAATTTTCAGTTGTCCATAATACTTCTAACAGTCTCTTCAATATCACAGTCTGTACAATGACACTTCATTAAAAAACAAAAAACTCCCACAAGGCATTAGCAACAGTATTCCTAACGTTAAGCAATGATCTTCACTTAATTTCGACTTCCTATCTTAATTACTTAGTGTATACTCCCCTCACATCAACAACCTAATAACTATATCATATGAATTCATTCAAGTTTTTTATTCTAAACACACATCATATCATCTCTCCTCTCGTATACTCTGTGTTTTTCCATACTGTTCATCAGAGCCAATAATAAGTCCATGTAGCAGGCCACACGATGATTCCGTATTGGTATTATTAGTCCATTATTATTTAATCATCATTACTCAAATTGAATTGACAGTCGTAATGGAATTCCAATCAATCCTTATTTGTCCATCATTTTCATGATGACCTCACAGCCAACACGTGTTTCGTCATCTGACTTCTTCAGGGCTGAGGTTTAGTCACTTCATAAAATATAATCCTCCTGAATATCAGAGCCAGAAAATTAACAATGATCAACTGGAACCCATGAGAGTTTAATGAAATCCAATGTCTCAGAAACAGAAATAATAAAAAAAATTATAAATAAAAAGAAACAAAAATAGACCCCACTCCAGAGAAGGAATTGCAGTAGAGATGTGGAATTTGAACATTGTATTCAGGAAATAGGGAGACGTTTTGAAATAAGAGGTTATAGGCAACATATCATTAAGAAAGCACAAGAAAGGGCCAGACGTATGCCAGGACACATTACACTGAAGTCTAAAAACAATTCCGCTAACAAACAGGAGGAGAATGGGGGGGGGAGGTGAGATTAATCACGGACTTCACAGAGAAGGCTTGGATATTGAAGAAATATGTTTCCAAACACTGAAAATTGGACCAACGAGCACTTTCAGTTTACCGTGCTCCCTTTTGGCCTTACCAGTGCCCCACGGGCGTTCACGAAAGTGATGGCGGTGGTTGCAGCCCATCTGCGCAGGTTAGGGGTCTCAGCCTTCCCCTACCTAGACGACTGGCTGTTGAAGGCGCCTTTGCCCCAGACAGTGGTCTCACACCTCCAGACTACGGCGAACCTCCAGCACCAGCTGGGGTTGACTATCAACGTGCCAAAGTCACACCTGACTCCCTCTCAGATGCTCCCTTTGCCGGGGCAGTTCTGGACACAGTGTGGCTTCGGGCTTATCCTCCCCAAAAGCGAGTCCAAGACATTCAGGCTATAATTCCGATCTTTCAGCCTTGGTCTTGGGTTTCGGTGAGAAAGACTCTGAGGCTGCTGGGCCTCTTGGCCTCCTGCATCCTGCTAGTAGCACATGCCAGGTGGCATATGTGGGCTCTGCATTGGGGCTTGAAGTTCCAGTGGGTGCAGCATCAGGGGAATCTCTCCGACATGGTCCAGATCTCGGGGGACTGCGAAAAACCTACAGTGGTGGCTTTCAAATCCCAATTGGGTCAATGGCAGATCCCTCTCCCTTCCCCAACCAGATCTCTCAATAGTGACAGATGCGTCGCTTCTGGGTTGGGGTGGCCACATGCGAGAGGCGGAGATCAGAGGCCTCTGGTCTCCGGCGGAGTCGGGACTCCACATCAACATGCTGGAGCTCCGAGTGATCAGACTTGTGTTGAAAGCCTTCCTTCCCTCTCTCCAACAAACAAAGGCAGGGTAGGGTCCTGGACCCTTTGTCAGGAGGCACTACGCCTCTGGACATGGCTGGAACATCAGGGCATTACCCTGATGGTTCAACATCTGGCGGGCTCTCTCAACGCCAGAGCAGACGAACTCAGCCACCGATGCACTGTCGATCACGAATGGCGTCTCCATCTGGAGGTGGCGCAAGGTCTCTTTCTCAAGTGGGGAGAGCCTTGGTTAGATCTGTTCGCCTCTGCAGAGAACGTGCAATGTCAGCTATTTTGCGTGTTGGAGTTTCCAAGGCGGCACTCGCTCGGAGACACTTTTCGTCTCTAGTGGAACTCCGGCCTCCTTTACGCCTTCCCAACTATCCCTCTTCTGCCCAGAGTTCTCAAGAAGATCAAGAGCGACCGGGCCCAAGTTACCTTGGAGGCTCCGGACTGGGCTCGAAGAGTGTGGTATCCCGAGCTACTGAGCATGTCCATCGATCCTCAACTCAGACTGCCTCTTCGGGTGGATCTTCTGTCGCAGCAGCAGGGGACGGTCCTCCACCCGAACCTGTCCAACCTCCGCCTTCATGCGTGGAGATTGAGTGGCAACAGTTGACGGCATTTGCCCTTCCACCCGAAATCTGCAATGTTATCTTGGCAGCCAGGTGTCCCTCGACTAAAACTGTATACTCCTGATGTTGGAATAAATTTGTGGCATGGTGCACCAACAAATCTGTTGACCCCCTATCTGCCCCTCTTTCAGAGGTTCTTCTGTTCATTCTTTCCTTAGCCCAGCAGGGCTCTGCATTGGGCACCCTTAAGGGGTATCTGTCTGCCATTTCTACTTTTCTTAGGCTTCCTGATCAGCTCTCACTCTTTAAATCTCCTCTTGTGAGTAGGTTCTTAAAGGGGCTCACCCAATTATTTCCTCCCACTCCCTTCATCATGCCTCAGAGGGATCTTAATCTTGTGCTTACTTTCTTGATGTGTACTCCCTGTGAGCCTATGCATAATTGTCCCTTATGGCTCCTCACATTCAAAACTGTCTTTCTTATCGCCGTCACCTCTGCTTGCAGGGTGAGTGAGTTTCAGGCCCTTTCTTCAATGCCTCTATACTTTTCCGTACAACCGACAAAGTGGTGTTACACACTAGAGATTCCTTCCTTCCTAAGGTGGTTACACCGTTTCATGTAGGCCAGTCCATCACTTTGCCTACCTTCTACGCACCCCCACATCCTTCCCATGATGAGGAGAGACTCCACCGTCTGGACCCAAAAAGAGCGTTGGCGTTCTATCTCAATCTAACTGACCCAAGGACCCGAAATTGCATTTTCAGACATATTCTAGTTGCAGATTCCTTACCGTCCACCCATCCTCCCCGCTTGCAAACTGATTTCAGGTCCTTAGCTCTGGCGCACCAATATCGGTGTTCTTAGCGGCTCTGCGCTCTGGCGTGGAAAGTCATTAAAAGAAACTGACGTCACTGCACGAGGGCAGTGTCTATGTACTACTCCTGACGTCATCACGGCGACCACGACGCCTGCGGAGTCGACCGATGCCACCTACTGACGCGCAAGGGTATTGCTCGAAGAAAAAATCTCCGGATCCAGTCTGACGCCTGGGGGCAAATTCTAAGGTAAGGAATCTGCAACTAGAATATGTCTCTACCAGATATTTTGTTACCGAAGGTAAGTAACTTGTACTTCAATTCCTTAGGTTCAATATGTTGAAAATGCAATTTCGGGTCCTTGGGTCAGTTAGAGAATTAACACACAGGTTGAAGCCATGGTGGATGGGCACATGTGGGTCCTGGAAAAAGGAATTGTTCAGTGGGAAAAATACGAACATGTATCCATCCTTCATCCTTTGTAATAGAATGTTCATTTGATGGAATAGGCAAAGAAAGAAGCACCACCCCTAACAGATTTTCTGCTCATATCTCCTAATGGATTGCATGCAGGGTAGGTGAGAGACAAGTGCATTAGTATATTGTCAGCTACAGGAGTCTTTTATCCAGTGACCATACTTTCAAAAGGAGGTCAACAATATCGGAAGCATGAACAACAAATGACCTGGTCTTTAAAAGGGCACTGACTTGGTACTAATGAAAATTGGTAGAGAGATGCATGCTGGCAAACACAGGAGGTTTATTGCACTGTATGTTAATTGCCTTTATTTTGTGCCACCCATCAAAAAGATAACTCCCTACCGGGGTTTTGATTAGCTCTGATAGACGACTTAGTAACCAATCTCTGAACGCATAGCATGTCAAATATGAGAAATCACCACAGACTAACTATAAACATTTATTTTATTTGCAGTGATTTGTCTGTTTTTTTTAATACTTCCTACGTTAACAGACAAGGCCCTAGATATATGCCCAGCAATATCACAAAATAGACACAGAACACAGCATCATTAATCACAACATTTATCACAACACAACATTTATTTATATATATATGTTCGATGGCATGTGTAGCTGCAGATACACATGCTGTGCACATCCCGCCATCTGGTGTTGGGCTCGGAGTGTTACAAGTTGTTTTTCTTCGAAGAAGTCTTTTCGAGTCACGAGACCGAGGGACTCCTCCCATTTCGACTCCATTGCGCATGGGCGTCGACTCCATCTTAGATTGTTTTTTTTCCGCCATCGGGTTCGGACGTGTTCCTTTTCGCTCCGTGTTTCGGGTCGGAAAGTTAGTTAGAATCTCGGAAAAATCGTCGGTATTGTTTGCGTTCGGTATCGGGTTAGTTACAACAGGTTGACACCGAATTAAGAAGAGCTCCGGTGGCCCTCCGGGGTTTTTTCGATCCCCGTCGGGGCCTGGTCGGCCCGGCCACGTGTCTCTTCAAGGCTGATGGAACGGACCCCATTCCGCTTCTGTCCAAAATGCCATAACAAGTATCCATATACAGATCAACATCTGGTCTGTAACTTGTGTTTGTCACCAGAACACAAGGAGGATACTTGTGAGGCCTGTTGAACGTTTCGGTCCAGGAAGACACTCAGAGACCGAAGAGCAAGAAGACTGCAAATGGCGTCGGCGCCGACAGGACAAGGGCGTTTCGAGGAGGAGGAAGAAACATTCTCCACCCAAGATTCGGACTCTGAGGAGATCGATCCCGAGGAAACGCCGAAAACCGTGAGTAAGACGTCGAAACAAAGAACTCACGAGAAAACCTCTAAAGCCCAGGGGACGCCACCGCCAACAGGCCATGGCTTAACATGAAAAATAGGTGAGTGTTCATCGGCACCGAAAAAGTGCGAGCTGGTGTCGAAGTCATCCGACTCCGGTCGAGATACCGGCACACAGCAATCTCGGGCCCGAAATAGTGGCTCAGAAAAAATTCGGCACAGAGACAGCGGCACCGAGAGAGCACGACGCCGAAAGTAAAGAAGGTTTCGTCGGAGCCGAAAAAAGCAGCTGAAAAGGTTTCGGTACCGAAACATCCGGCCTCGGAACCGAAAACAAGTTCCTACACTGAGGAACAAGGACTGTCCACACAAATGAAGACACATAGATTTGGACAGGAATTAGAGACAATAGAGCCAGATCACACACAAAGACGGCTCTTTATTCAAAAAGATACAGGGAGGATCAGCACTCTTCCTCCAGTCAAAATGAAACGCAAGCTTGCCTTCCAAGACAAGGACAAGCAGCCACACGCAAAGGTGGCTAAACAAGTAACACCGCCACCATCCCCACATCACTCTCCGCAACCATCACCGGTAGCCACTCCACCAATGATGCAATCCCCAACTCATACAGGAATGAGTCAAGATGACACTGACGCATGGGACCTTTATGACGCACCAGTGTCAGATAATAGTCCAGAATGCTATCCAGCTAGACCATTGCTACCAGAGGATAGTACAGGCTACGCACAGGTGGTGTCAAGAGCAGCGGCATTTCATAATGTCAGCCTTCATTCAGAGCCCATTGAAGAAGACTTTCTTTTTAATACACTGTCGTCCACACACAGCCAATATCAGAGTCTTCCTATGCTACCCGGAATGCTAAAACACTCCAAACAAGTGTTTGAGGAGCCTGTTAAAGGGAGAGCCATTACTCCAAGAGTAGATAAAAAATATAAACCACCACCAACAGACCCAGTGTACATTACACAACAGCTAACACCAGACTCTCAGGCAAAAGAGCCAACTCTCATACTTCAGGAGATGCACCACCTCCAGATAAAGAAAGTCGAAAATTCGATGCTGCAGGCAAAAGGGTGGCGGCACAGGCAGCAAATCAGTGGCGTATTGCAAATTCGCAAGCTTTGTTAGCCAGATCTGATAGGGCCCATTGGGATGAGATGCAACACTTTATTGAACATTTACCCAAGGAGTTCCAAAAAAGAGCGCAGCAAGTAGTAGAAGAAGGACAGAGTATCTCCAATAATCCGATACGGTCAGCAATGGATGCTGCAGACACAGCTGCTAGAACTGTCAACACAGCAGTAACAATAAGGAGACATGCATGGCTGCGTACATCAGGATTTAAACCAGAGATACAGCAAGCTGTGCTGAATATGGCATTCAACGGACAGCAGTTGTTTGGGCCGGAAGTGGACACTGCGATCGAAAAACTTAAGAAAGACACTGACACGGCCAAAGCCATGGGCGCACTCTACTCCCCACAGAGCAGAGGCACATTTCGAAAGACACAATTCCGAGGGGGGTTTCGAGGGCAAACCACAGAAGCCACAACCTCACAAACAAAGCCCACTTACCAGAGCCAGTATCAGCGGGGAGGTTTTCGGGGACAATATAGAGGGGGACAATTTCAAAGGAATAGAGGAAAGTTCCAAAGTCCCAAAACTCCTCCAAACAAGCAGTGACTTCAAGGTCACAAATCCCCAACACATAACACCCGTGGGGGGGAGACTAACCAAGTTTTACAAACATTGGGAGGAAATAACAACAGACACTTGGGTCTTAGCAATTATCCAGCATGGTTATTGCATAGAATTTCTCAAATTCCCTCCAAACGTCCCACCGAAAACACACAATATGTCAAAACAACATATAGATCTTCTAGGACTAGAAGTTCAGGCATTGCTACAGAAAGAAGCAATAGAATTAGTACCAAAACAACAAATAAACACAGGAGTTTACTCCCTGTACTTTCTCATACCCAAAAAAGACAAGAACTCTCAGACCTATACTAGATCTCAGAACATTAAATACCTACATCAAATCAGATCACTTTCAAATGGTTACATTACAAGACGTAATCCCACTACTCAAACAACAAGACTACATGACAACACTAGACCTAAAGGATGCATATTTCCATATACCAATACATCCTTCACACTGAAAGTACCTAAGGTTTGTATTCCAAGGGATACATTACCAATTGAAAGTGTTGCCATTCGGAATAACAACTGCACCAAGAGTTTTTACAAAATGCCTGCGAGTAGTAGCTGCACATATAAGAAGGCAGCAAATACATGTGTTCCCGTACCTAGACGATTGGTTAATCAAAACCAACACGCTAAGACAGTGTTCACAACACACAAGATATGTCATACAAATCCTCCACAAACTAGGTTTCTCAATCAACTACACAAAGTCACACCTTCTGCCGTGTCAAACACTGCAATACTTAGGAGCGACAATCAACACAGCAAAAGGGATTGCCACTCCAAGTCCACAAAGAGTTCACACATTTCACAATGTGATACAGACCATGTATCCAAAACAAAAGATACAAGTCAAACTAGTGATGAAACTACTAGGCATGATGTCTTCATGCATAGCCATTGTCCCAAACGCAAGGTTGCACATGCGGCCCTTACAACAGTGCCTAGCATCACAATGGTCACAAGCACAGGGTCAGCTTCTAGATCTGGTGTTGATAGACCGCCAAACATACATCTCGCTTCAATGGTGGAACAGTATAAATTTAAACCAAGGGCGGCCTTTCCAAGACACAGTGCCACAATACGTCATAACAACAGATGCTTCCATGATAGGGTGGGGAGCACACCTCAATCAACACAGCATCCAAGGACAATGGGACATACAGCAAAGACAGTTTCACATAAATCACTTAGAACTGTTAGCGGTATTTCTAGCGCTCAAAGCATTTCAACCCATAATAAGCCACAAACACATTCTTGTCAAAACAGACAACATGACAACAATGTATTACCTAAACAAACAGGGAGGGACACACTCGACACAGTTGTGTCTCCTAACACAGAAAATATGGCATTGGGCGATTCACAACCACATTTGCCTAATAGCACAATTTATTCCAGGAATTCAGAACCAGTTAGCAGACAATCTCTGTCGGGATCACCAACAGATCCACGAATGGGAGATTCACCCCCAAATACTAAACAATTATTTCCAAATTTGGGGAACACCACAAATAGATCTATTTGCAACAAAGGAAAACTCAAAATGCCAAAACTTTGCATCCAGGTACCCACAAGATCAGTCTCAGGGCAATGTGTTATGGATGAGCTGGTCAGGGATATTTGCTTACGCTTTTCCCCCTCTCCTTCCATATCTAGTAAACAAATTGAGTCAAAACAAACTCAAACTCATACTAATAGCACCGACATGGGCAAGACAACCTTGGTACACAACACTACTAGACCTCTCAGTAGTACCTCATGTCAAACTACCAAACAGACCAGATCTGTTAACACAACACAAACAACAGATCAGACATCCAAATCCAGCATCGCTGAATCTAGCAATTTGGCTCCTGAAATCCTAGAATTCGGACACTTAGACCTCACACAAGAATGTATGGAGGTCATAAGACAAGCTAGGAAACCTACCACTAGACACTGCTATGCAAATAAGTGGAAAAGATTTGTTTGTTACTGCCATAATAATCAAATTGAACCCTTACACGCATCTGCCAAAGATGTAGTAGGATACTTACTACAATTGCAGAAGTCAAAGCTAGCTTTCTCTTCAATAAAGATACATCTTACCGCAATTTCAGCTTACCTGCAAATTACGCACTCAACTTCATTATTTAGGATACCAGTCATAAAAGCATTTATGGAAGGCCTAAAGAGAATTATACCACCAAGAACACCACCAGTTCCTTCATGGAACCTCAACATTGTCTTAACACGACTCATGGGTCCACTTTTTGAGCTCATGCACTCTTGTGAAATGCAATACTTAACATGGAAAGTTGCATTTTTGATTGCCATCACATCTCTAAGAAGAGTGAGTGAAATTCAAGCATTTACCATACAAGAACCATTTATTCAAATACACAGGCATAAAGTAGTTCTACGGACAAATCCAAAATTTTTACCAAAAGTGATCTCACCGTTCCACTTGAATCAAACGGTAGAATTACCAGTGTTCTTCCCACAGCCAGATTCTGTAGCTGAAAGAGCACTGCATACATTAGACATCAAAAGAGCACTAATGTACTACATTGACAGAACAAAACTAATTCGAAAAACAAAACAACTATTTATTGCATTCCAAAAACCTCATACAGGGAATCCAATTTCTAAACAAGGCATTGCTAGATGGATAGTTAAGTGTATTCAAACCTGCTATCTTAAAGCAAAGAGAGAGCTGCCTATTACACCAAAGGCACACTCAACCAGAAAGAAAGGTGCTACCATGGCCTTTCTAGGAAATATTCCAATGACCGAAATATGTAAGGCAGCAACATGGTCTACGCCTCATACATTTACCAAACACTACTGTGTAGATGTGTTAACTGCACAACAGGCCACAGTAGGTCAAGCTGTACTACGAACATTATTTCAAACAACTTCAACTCCTACAGGCTGAACCACCGCTTTTGGGGAGATAACTGCTTACTAGTCTATGCACAGCATGTGTATCTGCAGCTACACATGCCATCGAACTGAAAATGTCACTTACCCAGTGCACATCTGTTCGTGGCATTAGTCGCTGCAGATTCACATGCGCCCACCCGCCTCCCCGGGAGCCTGTAGCCGTTTAGAAGTTGATCTTGAACATTTGTAAATTTGTAAATATATTACTTTAAACTTCATTATGTACATACGTATTCACTCCATTGCATGGGCACTATTACTAGCATACACAACTCCTACCTCACCCTCTGCGGGGAAAACAATCTAAGATGGAGTTGACGCCCATGCGCAATGGAGTCGAAATGGGAGGAGTCCCTCGGTCTCGTGACTCGAAAAGACTTCTTCGAAGAAAAACAACTTGTAACACTCCGAGCCCAACACCAGATGGCGGGATGTGCACAGCATGTGAATCTGCAGCGACTAATTTTATATATATATATATATATATATATATATATATATATATATATATATGTGTGTTTTCAATTAACATTAGACATCATGCACCAGATGATTCTCCATTAAAGGCAAAACCGTGTGCAATTAATAACTAGGGATCTTTTGAAAGTAATGGAACTTATCTGAAATTCTCAAAATTACTTCCTACTTTTCATCACATGTAAGGGGTAGAACAGCCTTAGGATGGGTGCATCTAGATGCAGATCGCTGTGTAGTGTGGGTTACATGTTAATTGCTAAGTAACTTGGTGACATGGTTTCCTGCACCTCCAAGGGATACTTCATCCTCCAGACAAGCAGACAGCTTACCAAGGTTCTGCTTCTCAGTAAATCCCAGTGCAATCTCAATGTCAGTGTTCATTCATCATAGTACTGACATTTGTTTCAATATATAGAAACCACAACTACTAGCATGTTTGCCTACTGAAAGGGTCGGAGCTAAAGAGCCACTTTAATATCTAGAAAATAATTGAGAAACACGATTCTAACCAGCTCATGCCAATAGCCTCTAGCACTCTTGAGGTCATTCAAGTTTGTTTTATATTGAGACGTACCTCTGTTTGTGTCCTTGCAAAAAAGACCAGTCAAAAGTCCAAAGAGGTGCTTGTCCCTCCTATAATCTATGCAGTGATCTTGATGGCCTTCTGACAACACTTTGTTAAAAAAAACAGAGTGCAAACCACAGTAACCATAGAACCTAGTTTTGTTTCTTGTAAGAGAAGACAATGTTATTAATTTTGCTACTAAGAGGAAGTGTTGTGTTCTTGCAATTCATTAGCCAAAAAGTTGAAGAAATGCTTTCTCTAACCATACTTCATAAAAGTGTAACTAGTTTCATTTGTTTTACTTCTGACTGCTACATGCTGGTTAGTGTACATTCCAAAGTGACACACTGCAAGGTGGCACTCCTTCCCAGCACAGTGTCCTTCTTCCCATTGCTGTAACTTTCAGCATTGTGATGGTGATCATGGCGTCTATAACAGTGCTTTCAAAGTCACAAGACAGCTCCCTGAGTTAGAAACATGTATAAATCCCTCTGTAGGTGCCCTACCTGATCTTCATATGGGGTTCTTCTTTAGTTTTCTGCAGTGTGGGAGTGACCCTCAACACCATTCTGAGTGTTACTGATAGGGAACAATATGCAGACAGATTGAGATGGTTGGCTGAACTCAAAATTATGTATGCACATATTAACCCTGCTATTAGAGAGTAGTCCTCAAAGAAGCAAATTGGCTTGGTTCTCTGTACTGCTGTTGTCAGTTACCTAACCAGCAGCATAGGTATTTCCCAAAGAGGTGTTTGTTTGTGGTAGTTTCTTGTTTTCAGGAAGTGAGAAGAACTGAATGAAAGAAAACAAATCAGACCTGGCTCCTGGGAGCAATGGTTTATTCCTACTCCTGTATCTTTTGGTTCTGAACTACTGGTGATGGAAGTAATTCTGGGGCAGCCACTTTAATTATCGGTATGCTGCAATGATGTTTTATAGATTACTTCCCAGGATGATATTCGGTAAGGAGCCTGAGCATACTAAACCATTTGACTTTTTATATGAATCCTGTCCATTTTGAAGTTAGATGGTCGTGACTCTTCCGACGAACCACAGATGCAAGCAGGATTTATGATTTATTGATCTCCCAAAGATTATGCAGACCTCCACAAAGTAGCAGTTTTTGAAGTAGGTAATAGGATAAAATCTTGTGCGTTTTTTTTTTTTAATTATAAATCAATTGTAGCTAAAAACATTCATGTGTTTCATGGTGCATGTTTTCCTAACACACAGCTCAGAAACGCATGGCAAGAATTGCTCCTTTGTGTTTCCAAACTCCACTGTCAGCAAACATGCATTAGTTGGAGATATTTCAAGTTAATATATGCTTTCAAGACACCAAAAAGAGACTCACAGATGCCGTCTGCACCAGCACAGTGCTGAAAACTAGGTCACAATTGTCAACACTATAAACCAGACTTCATTTTGCTCAGGAGTGGTGTAGTCCCCATTGGACTTTGATGTTCCCTGCTCGACCCGTCTCTCCTTGAGTTAAAATGTGGAAGTACAGAGACTAAAGCATTTCTGTTCAAGAATGACAGACAAGAATCTTCGTTCAAAGATTTACTTAGTGAATTTACATAAATGCATCAGCTGGGTCATTGAATGATATAGTCAGTAAGCATAAAAATCAATAAAGGAAAAACCAAAGAACTCAGTAAATTTCTAGTGAAAATCCATAATAGATTTGCCTTCAAAGGGTCAGGAGAGGGTCTCCTAGCATGGCGAAATCACACTCTTTCATAGTGCTTTAGACTAAAGCTTTATACATTTATAACATCTGTACATGATTCACATGCCCATAGCCATTAGAAATCAAGCAAAGGAGCAACAGTTGCAACAGAATGAATTTGAAGATTTTCTCACTATTCTACTACATAGAGTTCTGGTGTATACGTCAGCACATGAAATGTTACATTATAAGTTGTTAATTCTGTTACAGTCACACTGTCTTTGAGAAAGTACACTGTTTAGTTATGGAAAATCACTTTTTTCGTGTAGTGAAGCCTTTGAATTCTTTATTATGGCAAAGAAAAAATCAGCTTGTCATGTTAGAATGCAATGTCACAGTGATAAGTGGACGAGAAGGCCTAAGTTATCCTTCAGGTTTGAGCTAAACTAAGTGTTGAATTTTAAGTAGTCCACTTTAACACAGTACAGCCCCAAGAGTCAAGATGTAGAAGAGACCTGTTAATTCCAGCCATGGAAAAACAGAAAAGCTCTATAGAAGGACAGTTAAGAAAACTCTTGATTTCTATTTCCAGTAACACACGAGAGGGGTGTCAGTTATGTTAAGTAGATTTGGTAGAGTGTACTAAACTTCAGAGGGTATCCTGGCAGTGGGCAGGTGTGAGTCTAACCAAAGGGCCTAGTGGGAATACTTGAAAAGCCAGGTCTTCAGCTTCATGCAGATTTCAAGAAGTGAGGAGGAGGCTCTTGTGTAGCATTAGGTTGTTCAATGCTTTAGGAGTAATGTAGGAGAAGGCTTGACCACTGGATCTGGTTTTCTGTATGTATCAGATGTGTTTAGGAGTCTGGGAGAGAGGAAGTGTCTGGAAGGTTTGTGAAGTCAGAAGTGGGTGTTGAGGTATACTGGGCCAGTGTTTTGAAGTACCTTGAAAGTGTGGGTGAGGAGTTTGAATAGTTCTTGTCTGTGAATGCGGAGCCAGTGGAGCTCCTTAAGTCATAGTGCGATATGAGTGCAGAGTTCCTGTAAAGGACCACTAATTTCCTCAGTAGCAATGTTGAGAACGCTTAATGCAGGTCTCAGTCATCAAATCTGAGAATTTGAAAAGCTCTGATTTTCTGGAATATTGGACAGATCTACTGCAAGTGGCTGTCAAGCTCCATGTTCCTCCACTTAAAAACAAATATAAATAGCAGGGGCACAGGTTGCAAATTTAAGAAGATAGCTAATCTCAGACTTTTTCATGTTATGTAACTTTGGTCCTAGAGAACATATTATTACATTAAAGAAACAATGCAAGGCACTGGTGTTTGGAAGCTTATTAATGGGGGCAAGCTTACGTTTCAGCAAGTAGGGTGCTTCAAGAACCTGGCACCTAATATATGCATATTTTTCATTTAACGTTTGATGCCTGGCTTAAGAGCAGATGGTGTCTTCAGGGACATTTTGAAGGACAAGACGCTTTTCATTCAGTCAACAGAGGTAGACAATCCACAATTTCCGCCAGAATTAGACTAATTCTAAAAATGCAGCTGTTTGTTGAATGTGTTTAAACTTACAACTCCAAATGGTTGCTCCAGACTTATTGTTTTTCTTGTAACTCAGCATTTTCTTTTTGAATGAGAGGCCGGCTGTACTTCTTACTTACTCTTTTAATCGTGATTTGGCGAACAAAAAAATAAATAAATAACAGATGTAATTGGTTCCCTCTTGCAAAACCATGCCACTTATGGCAGATGGAAATAAATCACAAGAGAGAATACAGGTTTTCAGTGGCTTACATTGAAGCAATGAATCTTCATCAAAGCCCTTTGTATTGTCCACAATAGCTACTGTAAACAAATATTGGCAAAGCTAATGGCTCATGCAGCATGTCTAAAAGACATTGTCAAAGCTGATAACTCTGACAATCAGAGAGAGCTATGGGCTTTACTAGTGTCTTTTAGCCATGCTGCAAGAAGCACGCTCTTGTGCAGTAGGGCTAAAAGTTAGGGGAAGAAATCGCTATGACACAGCCAGCGCTAACCACATTATACTGCTTTTTATTTTTCCAGTGGACAGTGTGAGGGAGGGAACAAGCAATACGAACAACAGGAGGGTAAATAAGCATTTACAATTCAAATGGGTCTCACGTATGCTTGAGTTAGAACTATTAACGTTGTAAATTCCTGACTGGATATTTCTTGCCACATAAATTGAAAATGAAAACTAAAACAGTTGACATAAGCAAGTCGATTCAATGTGCCACGGCCACCATGAGCATGAGCACGGAGAGACACAAAAGGAAAAAGACGCTTGCTCACAATAAAACGTGTCGGCAAACATGCAATTATCTTTTTAACAGGGTCGATGGCCAATGCGGTAACAAAACTGTCCCCAGGAGGGACAAACGTAAAGCATTTACCAATGATAAGGATTTTTGAAAGGCAAGCCCATGAACGAGCGATAGTGATGGGTGTGCAGTGGGTTTGGTTAAACAACACGTCAGAGCGCTTGGGCGCTCAACCTAAAAAAGCGTTATGGTGATGCCAACTTTTTTTTTTTTTGGCTTATGGTGTGCAGTGTCTGTTCAACAAAGCTGCAATTGTGCATGATCTGGCTGGCTGCTATCTGTGCAGTTAAAGAATGGAATTCCAAAAGCACTGGGTATTCAATAGTTCCAAGTATGGATAGTCGTTTGCTTGACATTACATCTGTATCAGTCCGGAACATAATGCAGTAGGCTATGTGCAAGTGACTGGGATTTTTGTGAGGTCTGCAGTTAATAAGTTTTTATCACAGTAAGTTTACACAACCGTTTATTTTTACTAAATCACTAGAATGTATGTGTAGGAAGTTGGCTCTGTATGCACTAGTCCAAGGGTTCCCCTTAGAGGTAAGATAGTGGCAAAAAGAGATAATACTAATGCTCTATTTTGTGGTAGTGTGGTCGAGCAGTAGGCTTATCAAAGGAGTAGTGTTAAGCATTTGTTGTACACACACAGGCAATAAATGAGGAACACACACTCGGAGACAATTCCAGGCCAATAGGTTTTTGTATAGAAAAATATATTTTCTTAATTTATTTTAAGAACCACAGGTTCAAATTTTACATGTAATACTTTAAATGAAAGGTATTGCAGGTAAGTACTTTAGGAACTTTGAATAATCACAATAGCATATATACTCTTCAAATAAATCACATATAGCTATTTTAAAACTAGACAGTGCAATTTTCAACAGTTCCTGGGGGAAGTAAGAGTTAGTTAGTTTTTGCAGGTAAGTAAACCATCTACAGGGTTCAAGTTTGGGTCCAAGGTAGCCCACCGATGGGGGTTCAGAGCAACCCCAAAGTTACCACACCAGCAGCTCAGGGCCGGTCAGGTGCAGAGTTCAAAGTGGTGCCCAAAACGCATAGGCTTCAATGGAGAAGGGGGTGCCCCGGTTCCAGTCTGCCAGCAGGTAAGTACCCGCGTCTTCGGATGGCAGACCAGGGGGGATTTGTAGGGCACCGGGGGGGACACAAGTTAGCACAGGAAGAACACCCTCAGCAGCACGGGGGCGGCCGGGTGCAGTGTGCAAACACACGTCGGGTTTCCAATGTGAATCAATGGGAGACCAAGGGGTCTCTTCAGCGATGTAGGCAGGCAAGGGGGGGGGGCTCCTCGGGGTAGCCACCACCTGGGTAAGGGAGAGGGCCTCCTGGGGGTCACTCCTGCACTGGAGTTCTGATCTTTCTGGTCCTGGGGGCTGCGGGTGCAGAGTCTTTACCAGGCGTCGGGATCTGGGAAGCAGGCAGTCGCGGTCAGGGGGAGCCTCGGGATTCCCTCTGCAGGCGTCGCTGTGGGGTCTCAGGGGGGGCAACTCTGGCTACTCAGTCTCGTAGTCGCCGGGGAGTCCTCCCTGAAGTGTTGTTTCTCCACAAGTCGAGCCGGGGGCGTCGGGTGCAGAGTAGCAAGTCTCACGCTTCCGGCGGGAAACGCAGTTGTCTTGAAGTTGCTTCTTTGGAAACAAAGTTGCAGTCGGGGGTGAACAGGGCCGCTGTCCCGGGAGTTTCTTGGTCCTTCTAGAGCAGGGCAGTCCTCTGAGGATTCAGAGGTCGCTGGTCCCTGGGGAAAGCGTCGCTGGAGCAGTGTCTTCAGAAGGGGGGGAGACAGGCCGGTAGAGCTGGGGCCAAAGCAGTTGGTGTCACCGTCTTCTCTGCAGGGTTTTTCAGCTTAGCAGTCCTCTTCTTCTTAGGTTGCAGGAATCTAGTTTCCTAGGTTCTGGGGTGCCCCTAAATACTGAATTTAGGGGTGTGTTTAGGTCTGTGAGGCAGTAGCCAATGGCTACTAGCCCTGAGGGTGGCTACACCCTCCTCGTGCCTCCTCCCTGAGGGGAGGGGGACACATCCCTTATCCTATTGGGGGAATCCTCCATCTGCAAGATGGAGGATTTCTAAAAGTCAGAGTCACCTCAGCTCAGGACACCTTAGGGGCTGTCCTGACTGGCCAGTGACTCCTCCTTGTTTTTCTCATTATCTCTCCTGGACTTGCCGCCAAAAGTGGGGGCTGCGTCCGGGGGGGGGGCATCTCCACTAGCTGGAGTGCCCTGGGGCATTGTAACACGAAGCTTGAGCCTTTGAAGCTCACTGCTAGGTGTTACAGTTCCTGCAGGGGGGAGGTGTGAAGCACCTCCACCCAGAGCAGGCTTTGTTTCTGTCCTCAGAGAGCACAAAGGCTCTCACCGCATGGGGTCAGAAACTCGTCTCTCAGCAGCAGGCTGGCACAGACCAGTCAGTCCTGCACTGAACAATTAGGTAAAATACAGGGGGCATCTCTAAGTGCCCTCTGTGTGCATTGATTAATAAATCCAACACTGGCATCAGTGTGGGTTTATTATTCTGAGAAGTTTGGTACCAAACTTCCCAGTATTCAGTGTAGCCATTATGGAGCTGTGGGGTTCGTTTTTGACAGACTCCCAGACCATATACTCTTATGGCTACCCTGCACTTACAATGTCTAAGGTTTTGATTAGAACATTGTAGGGGCATAGTGCTCATGCACCTATGCCCTCACCTGTGGTATAGTGCACCCTGCCTTAGGGCTGTAAGGCCTGCAAGAGGGGTGACTTACCTATGCCACAGGCAGTGTGAGGCTGGCCTGGCACCCTGAGGGGAGTGCCATGTCGACTTAGTCATTTTCTCCCCACCAGCACACACAAGCTGGCAAGCAGTGTGTCTGTGCTGAGTGAGGGGTCCCCAGGGTGGCATAAGACATGCTGCAGCCTTACCTTCCCTGGCATCAGGGCCCTTGGTACCAGGGGTACCAGTTACAAGGGACTTACCTGGGTGCCAGGGTTGTGCCAATTGTGGAGACAATGGTACATTTTAGGTGAAAGAACACTGGTGCTGGGGCCTGGTTAGCAGGGTCCTAGCACACTTCTCAGTCAAGTCAGCATCAGTATCAGGCAAAAAGTGGGGGGTAACTGCAACAGGGAGCCATTTCTTTACAGTATGTAGTTAACGTAATAGGTCCATCAGTATTTTTACTGTGCCTATAGCACACCACTGCTGCATGCTTTAGGAAGAAGGTGCTCTGTACTTACTAAATTACTGTTATAAACAGTCTCTAAATGTGCAAGCTCTAGTGTGTTTAGTCAAGAACTTTTGTTCTTGAGTGGTTAGTTCATCAAACCTGGTAGCATGTTTGCGTATTGGCCACCAGGTTAGCCGGGTCACAGTCTTCCTCATATGTCCTCTCAAAAGACAGTATTTGGGATTTGGTGCTTCAGATTTGGTTACGTATTGCATGCAGGACACCTGCCTGCATACTTATACATACCCTCTGAATGCTGATGTTGAAGGCCTCCCATATTGTCCCTACGCTATCTACTGAGCCAGTGTTTTTTTTTTTCCAGAGTATTCTTGAATGGCGGAGCATACCCCATCACAAAACACCTATGTTCGAAGGGCTGTTACCTGAAAAAGCGACTTGAATTGGGGAGGACTATGAGTGGGAATTGGTATTGTGAGCCTCACCAGGGAGTGATCTAAAATGTTTTTGGAAGGTGTGTGATTGCTGGCTTTGCCTGTAAGTAGCCAATAAGCTAATTGGAATTAGGAGCCATGAACTGACGACATGAAAGTACCCTGTTGCCGAGTAGGGTGATTTAGCCTACAAATATCAATCATACCATGTTCTACCATGCCATCATTAATTATCTATGCAGAATGTTTGTTATGCCACTCCGCTACCGCAGACCAGTTCTGGGTCCAAATATGTGTTGAGTTGTTCCCCCAACCCATACCACTGTCACAGGGGGAAGATCATGAATGTGGCCCCATATTGTTGTGTAAGAGCTAGGGTCATCCATATTGGGGCCATACGTGTTAACCATTGTGACCAGTGAGCCTCATAGTGTGCCCTGACTATAACATATCTACCTTGGTTATCAATCACTGTGTGTGTTTTCCCTTTTTTATCAGGATCATGTCTCCCCTGGAGTATGAGGAATATGATGATGCAAGTTTATAAGTCGCCCATCAGGTGCCAACTGGCAATTCTGTGTGTCGCATGATGAGTGTCTCTTGAAGAAATGCCAGCTGACTATGATACCTTTCGAGATAGGAAAGCACCTGGTGGGCTTTGCAGGGGTTAAGCCCCTGCACATTCCACGTTAGAAATGCTACCTGGTTTTGCTGCAGGTCCATACTGCAGAGTTGTGGAGATTATTGTGTAGTGTCTGATGTGTATCACTCACTTGCACAATATGAGTAGAGGGTTCAGTGAAATCGCTGTCCCTAATAGAAAATAATTCCCCCCACCCACTTCAGCATACCAACCATGCAAAAGACATCCCCACTTTGAACAAAACAAAATAACACACACATAAATAAAAGCAAGCAGATATTAACTAGCCACAAAAATACAATACCATACAATGGCAGTCAATGGGGTGTTTCCTCTGGGAGATCACCGGAATCCCAGCACACTCCGAGGAACCGGAGGTAGCCAGAATGGAGAAACAATGCTAGGTCTGCTATCTTTAAAAAAATATTTAAAAAATAGTGCTTGGATTCAGTACAATGTAATGGTCCCTGAAGTCTTGTCATTCCCATCCTGCCTCAATGTCAGTAGTATGCCCAGAGACCGAGTGTCTTGTAGCATAAGAAGGATCATGTACTATAGTCTTCAGGATCATTTGTGAATTGTTGCTGCCTGTTGTTGAGAATAGTCTTTAGGTGATTCTTGGCTTCAGATGGAGTCATTCATATTTTTGTTTGCCCTGGAATTTAGTATGCAAGTGCGCTGGATATAACATTGCATATGGGATTTCTGCATTCTGCAATTGTGTTTTTAACTGGCAAGTACTCTTGCCGAGCAGCCCGTAATGCTATTATGAAGTCCAGGAAGAAAGCAAGTTGATTGCCCTGGTGATTGACAGTGCCTGTCTCTCTCAGCAGCCTGAGTACTGAGTCTCAGTAGTTTAGCAGTTTTGCAATAATAGATTTTGTGGGGGGGTAGGGGTCCCAAGTGGTGGTCTTGCTATCAATGACCGGTGTGCTCTCTCCACCACCAGAAGTGGCAAGAGTTTGTCAACGCCAAAAAGTGTTGTTAGCATGGTTTCAACAAATGTTTCCATTTTCTCTGTGTTGGTGGATTCTGAGACCCCTATAATACGTAGATTGTTCCTATGTGATCACACCTCCAAGTCTTCATTCTTGGCTTGGATGACTCTGAGTACCTTTTCCATGTTAAGGCATTTTGTAGTGATGGGCAGTAGGTCATCATCCATTATGAAAATACGATCTTCCACCACTGAGATGCGAACTGATTGTCTATCAAGTTTGGGGGGCATGTTGTCAGTATGCAAGTTTAAAGAGTATATCTTGCCATCAATTGACTGGAGGCTTTGCTGCATATTTAACAGTGTGGATTCCAAGGCCGTTGCTCCTTCTGTGCCGGACTCCTGTTCCTGATCTGACATTGGTTCCTACTCAGGCCTGGACAGGAGCTTATATGAGAACCTTAGACACAGCTACGAGCAGTCTCTCTTACCCATTTCTCTGTTTGTGTGATTTTTATTTGCCCCTACAATAGCTGTTTCAACACTGTTGGGGGGGTAGGGTGGTGCAGTAGTTATTGCACAATGGTGAGATTATTACAGTTTATTATATTTGCCAGATCACTACATTTGTTGAGTGGTGTTTCCTTAATGAAATGAAACAAAATTAGTATGCTTTGTACTTCTGAGGGATGATGCTAATGTCTGTGATACACGCCTCTTTCACGCTTCACACTCGCAGGTGAGCCAGTGATGGCAGTCTCAGGGGCCTGTATGAGAGTGGTGGCAGTTAGGTCCGGCTGGTACAGCCTCTGGACAGGTAACTATGCACAGTACTGAATCTCCCAGGCACAAAGATACAGCCAGCGCAATATGATTTAGCTGGTCAGTGTCCGGCCTTATCAGGCACCTACCTCATTGCTGGTGTCCCTCTCGTGACTTCTGATGCCACTCTGGGGGTTGTGCTGCTATAAACAATTGGCCAAGTGTTCCACTTTCCCCTTACCCCAAATGCATTCGGGGCCACTGTGTTTCCAGCCTTCTCTTTGGGCCCGTTGCGTTTTCAGCAGGCAGTGCCTCTTGATTAGATCACCACATGGGGACCAGAGGGGAGTAAGTGCCACAACCAGCAGTATCACCACCTGCAGGGCATCTCTGCCCGCCCACTGCTCTCCTTCTGCAGATCACAGTGTAGGTGACAAGGATCCCTGGGCTCTGTACATTCACCTGCCCGAGGCCCAGGTGGAGCAGGCCATCACTTCTCTTTTCAGGGCCCCACGCCGGGCGGGTCAAAAATCAGCTAGTGTTCCAGGTTGGGTCGCACCACTCCCAGGCCAGTACCTACAGCGACCGCCTCTCGCGCTACCGATCCAGCCATGCTGCGGTGTAGCCGACAAGCATGGCGGCACATCTCCTCTTTCTAGGCCGCAGCCGCCTGATGCTGCTTACGGCCACAGCCGCCTGATGCTGCTTACGGCCACAGCCGCCTGATGCTGCTTACGGCCACAGCCCTCTTTGCCCACTCTAGCTGCCATTTCGAGCCCAGGTCGGAGGCCCGAAGCTCCTGTTTTCATGGCAATCTCTATTACTGTGACCTCCCACAGGACCTTTCGCTAATAGGTATCTCTAAGCTCTTTCCCAGGGCTGTAGCTGTGCGTTAACTACCGGTTGTTGGTGGGGATCAAACGTTGAAATGCATGTGGAGCTTTCAGCTGTAAAGTGATGGAGTATGTGATGAAAGAAAGGGAGGGGTGCATTTAAGAAGGGTGGTGGTCATATGGTGGCTGAGGGAAGGAGCAATAGGACAACAAGAAGATAGAAGAGAAGAAGTGGGGTTGCGGTCCTTGCCTTACACAAAAGAAAAGGAAGTGAAACTGGCATGCTCTGGCCACTTCGGAGGCTGCAAATAAGAGTGACAATAAAGCCAACAAATGGTAAGCAGTGGGTAGGCTCCAGGCCACTTGTAGTAAGCGTATTTCTCTGGCAAGTGTCTTAGGCGAGACCTAAAAACAGGCCAATTTATTCTAGCGAACCTGCTGGTTACCCAGGCTGCTTGCTGGGCCTACTTACGAATACTGGCTTTAGTGTGTTTGCAGGTTGACATTACTTGTTTCTGTCGATTGGCACCACGTCCGTGGCTCTAAAAACGTTTTATTTCTGCTAATCCTTTACTTTTGTGTCCCTATAATCAGTAATTCTCTTATGAATGCTTTTCTGCTTTGTTTGAAATGCCAATGTTGATGTTTTGAAAAATGTGAAATACTTCAATATATAAGATTCACACGACTGATTGTAGGGCGTTACTGAGCATTTGTAACGTCATTGGCAAAGTAGTAGTAAAAGAGGTGATGAAAAAAAATCAGCTGCTGTAGTACTGTGAAGCATATGCCTGGAAAGCAAAGCCCACATGATTTACTGGGGCGGCGATTTGTGTGTGTTATGGGTAAAGTAAGTTATTTACTCTCATGTTTCAGTAATTGTATCGTGGTGTTTAAGTGGATTAGGGGCCTCGTGAAGTTGGCATCAGATAAGAAATTTGGTAAGGCAGGGATCTGTAGGGCGTCTTGGTTGTCAAATTATCCACCCATTCATGCAAATCTGATGGGATAACATTGATCAACGATTCTAATTTGGTAGACAGTTGACAGTCACATTGGATTAAGTTATTGGGAGAATCCGCGTTTTTACCCTTTAAAACTCTGTCATTGCTTTTACAGGTCAATGACAGAGAAACTTCACGAATCTGGGCTTAGTTATGTCTTGTTAGTATATGTCTTTGAATTTGGACTTGTCTACATCTAGTTACCCACAGCAAATAACGGAGGAGCTGGCATGAGTTTAATGTTCAAAAATGTGTAACTGAAGACACGACTGAAAATAGCTGCGTCGTGCGGTTAACTGTGCACAGTTTCGCAGCATAGGAGTGACTGCTTTCCTACTGAAGTATTTCTGTTTACTGTTTGGGTGAAACAGGAGCATGCTGCTTCTTCTACCTATCAGTGCCATCTCTGTTTATCCCTAACACAGAATCATTCCTCCACCCTTTTTCTTTTTCACGAGACATTGTTGTGCATGCTTCACTCAACGGTTGTGACATACAGTGTTTCAAGTGCCCTTGAGAGCACAGGTGGCCTGAGCTCTGCGACCAATGTGGCTGTATAGAATGAGTAAGTGCTAAAGGTTATTCTATTATTTGATGTTCTGGGTTGTACCTTAGTATTGTTATTTTTTTTTTGTTGCAAACTAATTGTGGTATTGAGTTTTCTGGAATATCTTAGTGCCACTTTATTATTTTGTGCTCTATTAACAAAGTAATGGATAATGTACGAGTTACTGAAGAACGCTATTTCACAGGAACCTGCTTCGCCGAGGTGCAGGGAAAAATGTCATAAGCTTTTTAAAAGTATTAACCCCTTGGGAATTACTGGAAATGACCAAGGCGCGCACTGTTTTAGGTTGCTGCTTCCTGTTATTTGGCGATATGTGAAAAGAGGAAATATTAACTTAGGTGCAGCGAATTCCGTTTTGCTGTCCTCGAGATGTTTACAAACTTTCCACAGTGTCTTAATGGATTTAAACATTGCAAACTTAACTAGACCACTCGTGGCTGACACCACGCACTCTGGTGTGAACTCACAGATGGCATGTGTAGCCGTGTTGCCTTATTTGTCTTCCCAACGTGCAATGCTGCATTATTAGATTCGATTTTTTTTTTATTACATAGTGTGGTTTTGATTAAAGATTGGTGAAATAATTTTTTTCTTTTATCTTAGCCTCTTGATGTGTGAGGCAGTCTTTAAAACTGTTGTGGGGACGTGACCTGCAGAGGCACAAGATGGCCATGATTCATTCGGGCACCCACTCCGTTCCCCATTACATCAGTTTTTGGCCTGAGGCGAGCCACCTTGTGCTTGATGGCACTGCTGCTGCGAAGATTAATCAAGGCTGCTGCCTTTTTGTAGCACTCTACTCGGTAAAATGCTTTCAGCTCTCAGCGTGAAGTTTCTTGCTTTCCTGTTCTTACCCACAGTTTAATAAGAGTGTGGGGTGTGGATACACGTATGGTATGGGCAGTCTCAAGTCTGTTGGCGCTTTAGGGCACTGATGCTCCTGACCAGCCTCAGGTGGCACTAATACAGAGACTGAGAGCAAAGGGTGGTGTTAACACTCTGCGGTGTTACTGTGGAGAGGCCTGGACTGCAGCTGACGCTCATGTCGGCCCTAGCGGATGGTAGGATGTGCCTGAGGAGTCAAGCCCTGTAGGGTCTTGGCGCTATTGTTCCACCAGCAACAGGGATGGCTTCCATCAGAGCTGCATAGTGGACGCTTTGTTGGGGGTGCTGGAAGTTTATTCAGGCTTCTGTGCCTTTACTTTTAAGGTTGAAAGTTGTCCACTAAGGGAACAGGCATATATATTGAACAAGTCGAAATAGCCCCAGTTTTTCTCTAGACGTGACTGCTTGCTTCGCTAGCTGGCGCCTGTATTTTCCAAGGAACAGTATGCACATTAGTCTCCTCGTTGTGTGTTTTACTTATACTCTCCTTGGAAAGGAGGGTCAGGTAAGGTATTTTCTGACCTGAGAATTTTGTATCTTAATTGGCATATTTTTCTCGGCTGCTTCCTCCCTCTCTCTGCCCTCTGGCTTTAGACTGTTACAAGAGTTTCATTAACCTTAACTTGAAGTACGACAAACGTTATGGTAGGAATTCTTTGCGCTGCATAATTTTTTAGTAATTATTGAAATTCACATTTTGTGCTTAATTTTTAGGTATATGAAGTAAATTGTAATTGGCACTAGACTATGCCAAAGTGACTGTCATTTGTAAGAAAACATTTCTTGATTTAAAGAAAAACATGAACGATATCGCCGTTTCATTTTCCTTTGTTGGTCCATAAAGATTCAAAATGACTTACAAGGGGAAACGCATGTTCTTCAAAGAAATCAGGATAATGCTTCAATGAGATGAATAACAACCATTAATATTAAACATAAACAATAATACGTACATTGGTTTGCATGAAGAGTAAAAGGAGTGCATGTGAGAGATGGTTAATGTACAAGTCTATCATGGAATTAGTTCTGCGTCACTAGCGGCCCTCAACATTTTGAGCAGGTGCAGCACCGAATATGGGTTTGCACAGCTCCTTGTGAGAACATGAATTCAGAACCTTTTTGAAGAGGTTGTTACCTGTGTGTCTAGCGCATAGTTACTTAGGCTGTGGCTGAGTTGCTCCAAATAACAATGACCCTTGACTTAACAGCTAGTTCTCAATACTGAGAAAGCCAAAGAATTAACACAAACAGCAGGTCTCAAACTGACAGCAGCAGGACTTTCAGACTTGGAATAGCACATTGGAATCGTATGTTCACTAGTTCATCCAGTTCATCCACTGAAACATTCCCCTCAGTGACATTAGCACCCACTTCATGCCTTACCTGTATAAGTTCTGTGGGAGAGGAACCTTGCTTTGTTACTGCCTTACTGTCCCTGTCCTGTGAGGAAGTGAAGCTTGTGCTGCTGCCTGAATTGTACCTGTTCTATGATGGGAAAGCTGTGTGTTGATGCTGTCCTTTATGTACCTCTCCTGAAGCCTGCTCTGTTTCTGCCTAAAGTGCACCTGTTCTATGAAGAGCAGTGTTTCCAATGCTACTACCCTAGCTTATAAAAATACAAAGGATATTTTGAATGCACTTGCACATCATGCCCAGGCTAGTCAGAAGCTTTTTGTTGGACCCAGTGCAAACACTAGTTGTGGAGCCCTGACCCAGAAACTCTGGTTTTAATCAAAGCTTCCCAGCTTGTCCAAACTGTGTGACCCTGAGCAATTACTTTTCTTCCCTCTTCCTCCTTTTCTGTGATCATCACATAGGATGGCACCTTGAAATAATTTAGTACAGAATATGCACTGTACAAAACACTCTCATGTATGTTAGAAAAAAACATAATGTTGCTTCATTGATAACAACAATAAAGGCTTTGTATAGGTGGCACTTGACAGCAGACTTGGCTCTTGGGTCATCCTACTCTCACTTCAACTGCCAGAACATTTCTTTTGGAAGCATGTGTGTCTAACAACATTTAATTCATTCATTCACTAAAAATTATCATTACGACAGAACAGGGAAGAACGTTGTACCCATTCAGTATAGGAACCACTCAATGTCTAATCAGGAAACGTCCTGACTTCTAAGCTTGACCAAACAGTGTAATCCTAGCCAATTATTTAAATTCCTTCTTCTTCTCTTTCCATGAAGAACTCATCTGAGAGCACCTCCAAATAAGTTGCTTGTACAACAACCTCTCTTCTTTATGGTTTAATAGACCCTAATTTTTCTCCATAGAAGATACAAGACAACTGACTTGCCTCTCTTGAGTCAATAACTGTCAAGGCTGAAAGGATGTGGTACTCTAATTCTAATAAATGCCACTCAGGGCAGTGATATAATATTAGATGCTAAATTAAAGTAATCAAGATTACTCTTTTTATATAAAAGTTCACACCTCAGCTATGAATAAAGTGGCAGTCCTATAAATAAAGTTCCAGCCAGCAACACTTGCAGCAGGTTAGGAGGTCTGGGATGAGAGCTGCTCTCCACAGTGTCCACTGCACTGATTTTCCACTACTGTGAAGCACCCTGCTTGAGCAAGTTCAGTACATGCTGCAGGTGCTGCTCCCTGTGGTCCGCCAGTGTTCTGCATTGAAGGATTGAGCAGCAATTGTATTGTACTGTTACAGATTGTTATGTGTTTGTATTTTTGTGCTCTAGTAACAATGTGCAGAGTATATTTGCACACTTGATTACACATGCACATTCATATAGTACTGTTGTCTTTGAAACAATTTCCATAATATGTGTAGAAGTGTGTATTTCTGACTCTTGTTAACTAGACCTCAGTTGAGGCTTAATAGCCATCTTCTCCAAAATGGAAATCATCTTTGTCATTCAAGACTTTCCCGCTGCACATCTCACTGCACTTCGTTTCTGCAGCACACAGTCTAGTAAATTATGAATTATTTCCATTGCGATTGTTCATGCTACCTTTGCTCAGCTTTCCTCGTCTCACTCACAAAATAGCATCTGTTTCTTCAAGGTCCTTCCGCTAGATCACTGTGCCCTATTGATTCATCCAACACGCTGTTTCTTATTGTATGTAGTTTGTTACAGTATCACCAGATTACATTAGCATAGATGAAGCAGAATTATTCACGTAGTGGGAATGCGCCTAGGTGGTAAGGCAATATGACATTTAATTTTACCGTCTACTGATTTGGTGATAAATTTGCTCATGCCACAGTTATTCTGGAGTTTTGTTAATTTCATGTGCGAAAATAATGATTAAAAAAAGCCCTTGATGCTTCGCGGTGAGACGGAATACTTTCCTGTTCTACTATGGATGCTTTTCTTACTCTACTGATTTTGCTGCCTACTTGGACTTACACTAATTTATGATTTTGCATTTCTCTGTGTTACCCTATTCCCTGAAATCCTTCATGGCACTAACTTTGTATCCCCTTGTTTTGAATTTTGTAATAAAACCCTTTAACTTTTCCATTTATCTGATAGAGACTTATAGTTGCAGATTCCTTACCTTAGAATTTCCCCCAGGCGTCAGACTGGATCCGGAGATTTGTCTTCGATCAATACCCTTGTGTGTCAGTAGGTGGCCTCTGTCGACTCTGCAGGCATCGTTGGCCTCGTATTCACCATGACAACGTCAGGAGTAGTACATAGGTGTTGCCTCAGCACAGTGACGTTAGTTATTTTCTTTCCGCGCCACTCGCCGATCTGGAGAGAGCTACCCTGGTCTCTTTTTTACCGATTTAGACCGTTTTGTTGAGTTTTCAAGTGAGTTTTTGATGCGTTGAGGATGTCCCTAAAGACCGGGTTCAAGCCGTGCAAGGACTGTCACCGCATAATGTCGGTGATGGATCTGCATCAGGTTTGTCTGTGGTGTCTGGAGCATGACCATGACCCGCAGTCGTGCTCCGAGTGCCGGGCCATGCACCCAAAGCCCTTGGCGTTCGATGCCACTTAGGTCCCGGTCTCGTTTGAGATGAGGGTCTCGAGACCATCACCACTCGTCTTCCTCAAAATCTTCGCGTGCAGGTATGAAGAAGAAGAAGAAGAAGTCGAAGCAGTCTCATCGCACTTCAACTTCGCCCTGTCGCTCGGCTGACGTGACGCGGGAGGAGCGTCGACGCTCAAGGCCTCTGTCCTCGGGGCCTGCTTCTGGGTCCACTCTGCGCTTCCCCGAGTTTCCGGGAGCGACCCCGTCCAGCTTAAGGAATTCTATGAGGCCATGCGCCTCATCTTTGGGCCCATGGGGTTCGGTTGAGGGGCCTTTGAGTTCCGCACTGGCAGCTTCTGCTCCAGCCACAGACGTCTCCTCTGGATCTGCTCGCACCACTGAGGCCTTACCCGCCTCTGTCTTCGATGGGGCCTACTCACCCCAGGTCGAATTTGGACCCTTTTTCCTATGGGTATGAATTCAGGGAAGGATTGGAGGGGTCCCTGGACCCTTATGAATACCAGGATGACCCATCTTTGGACTGGGCACAGGAATTGGGCGAAGCCAGTGGACTGGACACATCTCCAGATGCTGGCATGCTGTATTCTCCTACCGTGGCTACGGGGGAGGGAGTTACTTATGGTATGGTGGTCAGTTGGGAGGCCGAGGTTCTTGGCCTTGAGCTACCTATTGTAGAGGGCAGGTCCAACCTCCTGATGGAGATGCTTCAGCCAGGGACTTCCACATCTGAGCCCCTTTTACCTTTTGATGAAGCCCTCACCGATGTCCTTTTGGGTACTTGGTCCAAACCCAACAAAGGGGCTCCTGTGAATAGGACTATCACATGCTGCCAACAGCCCGCTCCGAACAACCCTAAATTCCTGTCCCAACACCCCACACCTGAGAGTCTTGTCATCCAGGCTTCCTCTTCCTCAGGCGCATTCCCTTCCGCACCCCCAGTTAGGGAATCAAAAAGGCTGGAACAATTTGGGAAGTTGTTTTCTTCTTCCTCCAGACTCGCGCTGCGGTCCGTGAAGACCGCATGCCTTTTGGGCCGCTATACCCACTCTCTGTGGGATACGGTTGCGCAAGTCCTGCCACAGATACCGGAGGAAACCCGTGCTATCGTCTCCCAAGCTGTCAACGATGGGAGAGATCTGATGTGGGCTGGACACGACTGACTCTCTGGGCTGATCAGTTGCTACGACAGTGGCTTTGAGACACCACGCCTGGTTGTGTACTTCTGTTTTTTTTGGGGATGTCAAACAGTCTCATGGACATCCCCTTTAATGGCGCCGGTCTCTTTGGAGACAAAGCGGACTCGGCCTTGGCGAGATTCAAGGATTCCCGGGCTACGGCTAGGTCTCTTGGTCTTTTCACTGCCCCTCGCCCCCCAGCAGTCCGCTTTTCGTCCCTTTCGTGGCCTTGGAAGGGGCTGCCTGTCGCGTCCCCTGCCCAGCTACCGTACCACCCATGCTGTTCAGCCGCTGCATGGACAGGGACGTAGAATCGGACGTGGGACAGGGAACCAGAGGTCTGCCCAGTCCAACTCTGCCATCGCTGCAGCCTCCAAACCCTCCTAGTCCATCCCCTCACTCCCATCCAGTTGGCGGCACGATTCGCCATCACCTGCCCACCTGGGAATCCATCACTATGGACAGGTGAGTTTTTCAGATTGTTCGAAAGGGCTACTCCCTCCCTTTTGAATCTGCCCCACCAGCCATGCCTGCATCACTCAGCCAACTCCCGGAGGATCATTTGGCACTTCTCAGCCAGGAAGTTGTGGCTCTCTTGGCCAAGGGAGCTATAGAGAAGGTCCCTGGGCCAGAAGTAGGTTGTAGTTGTTATTCCCACTACTTTCTGGTGCTGAAAAAGGACAAGGGCTTACGTCCTTTCCTAGATCTTCAGGACCTCAACTACTTCCTCAAAAAGGAGAAATTCAAAATGCTCACCCTGGCTCAGGTTCTGTCTGCCTTAGACCCAGAAGTCTGGATGGTAGCGTTGGACCTATTTTCTCATCCCATCCTTTCTGCCCGCAGACGTTACCTACGTTTTGTGGTAGGTCATGCTCCTCTTCGGCCTTACCAGCGCCCGTCGGTGTTCACGAAAGTGATGGCGGTGGCTGCAGCTCATCTGCACAGATTAGAGGTGTCAGTCTTCCCCTATCTCGACAACTGGCTGTTGAAGGCAGACTCGCCCCAGAAATTCATCTCCCACCTTCAGACACGGTGAGCCTCCTCCACACGCCGGGGTTCACTATAAACATGCAGAAGTCACACCTGACTCCCTCTCAGATGCTCCCTTTCATCAGAGCTGTTCTGGACACAGTGCAGTTTCGGGCTTATCCTCCCAAAAAGCGAGTCTAAGATATCCAGGCTATGATTCTGATCTTTCCGCCTCTGTCTTGGGTTTTGGTAGACTGACTCTGAGGCTGCTGGGCCTCATGGCCTCCTGCATCCTGCTAGTGACACATGTCAGATGGCATATGCGGTCTAGATGTACTTACCTTCGGTAACAAAATATCTGGTAGAGAAATATTCCAGTCGCAGATTCCTTACCGACCCACCCATCCTCCCCACTTGCAAACTGATTTCTAGGGACAGGGATTTCCCCCTTCAGGTCCTTAGCTCTGGCGTACCAATCTCAGTGTTCTTAGCGGCTCTGCACTTTGGTGTGGAAACTCGTTAAAAGAAACTGACGTTACCGCGCTACTATGTACTACTCCCGATGTCATCACGATGACTACAGCACCAACGATGCCCGTGGAGTCGACCAACACCACCTACCGACACGCAAGGGTATTGCTTGAAGAAAAATGTCCAGATCCAGTTGGCCGCCTGGGGGCTGCCTGGGGGATAGTCTAAGGAAAGGAATCTGCAACTAGAATATGTCTCTACCAGATATTTTGTTACCAAAGGTAAGTAACTTGTACATCTAGAGGCGTCCTGGGAACGTCGACGTTCTGAGCACGGCTCTGCTGAGCCGTTGCCAGGGCTGACTCCACGTCTTCCCCCTTTTCCGGGGACCAGAGCGACCCCCACTCAAATCAAAGAATTTTACAAGGCTATGCGCCTTATTTTTTTTAGCAGACAGCACCCTCTGGTGGGTCTTTGGCCCCCGCTGGGTCAGCAGGGGCCCCATCAGATTCGACGTCGGCAGCTTTGGCCTCAGCGCCGTTGTGGACTCCAGAATCCGATACCGGATCCGGACGGGCACTGATATCTCACAGTCGACCTCCTCCGGCACCGGGCCCAACGCTCCCTCCACCACCGCCGTCCACTGGTGGTGGTAGCCCCATACTCATTCTGGATGATCCGAATCTGGAACAACGTCGTACAACTCTGATTCAGAATTCCACAGCACCGATTAGGTCCAGATAAATGCTTGAGGTTTGTTCAGAATAGCCAGGTACAGGAGAGGAGTGGAAGGGATCTGAGGAACCTTTAGACTATGGATTGGAGCATGACCAGGTCTGGTATGAGGATCTAGGGAAAGCCAGTGAACTGGATACTTCTCCAGATTCTGGCATGCTCTCTCCTCCCGTTGTGGCTATGGAGGCGTGTTTATCTTATGCCATGGTGGTGCGTAGGGGAGCTGAGGTCTTGGACCTAGACTTGCCTAAGGTGCCAGTCAGGACTTATCTCCTGACGGAGGTGCTTCAGCCAGGGGTTGCTACATCGGAGCCAATGTAACCCCTCAATGAAGCCTCACAGATGTCCTTCTGGGAACATGGTCCAAACCCAGCACTGGGGCTCTTGTGAATAGGGCAATCGGCTGCCGCCATAGACTTGCTCCAAACAACCCTAGTTTCCTCACCCAACACCCCACTCCGGAGAGCTTGGTGATCCAAGCCTCTACTTCCCGTTGTGCCTTCCCTTCCGCCCCTCCAGGATAGGGGAATCCAAGAGGCTGGACCAACTTGTAAAGAAGTTGTTTTCTTCCTCCAGCCTGGCATTGAGGTCAGTAAACACCTCTTGCCTATTGGGCCGTTTTTTCCATACTTTATGGGATATGGTGGCACAGGTGCTGCCCCAGGTCCGTACAGGACACGCTCACCTAGGCTGTCAAAGATGGGAGCGATGCAGCCAATTTTACCATCAGGTGTGGCTTGGACTCAACCGACTCGCTGGGCAGGGCGATTTATTTGACAGTGGCTCTCCGTCGCCACGCCTGGCTATATTCTATTGGCTTTTCAGGGGATGTCCAGTCGAGTTTGATGGACATGCCTTTTGATGGCTCTTGCCTTTTTGGTGAGAAAGCAGACTGCGCTTGAGAGGTTCAAGGATTCTGGAGCTACGGCCAGATCCTGAGGCCTTTCAGCGCCGGCTTGTCAGCAGTCTGTCATTCATCCCTTTCGAGGCTTCGGAAGGGGCACAGTACCACGCAAGCCCAAGGTTAGCCACCGTCCTCTGGATTCACAGCATCCCGTGCGCAGACGAGGTTGTGGTACTGTCAGACCCAGAGGGTCTGGCGAGAGGTCGGCCATCACCCAGCCCCCCTCTACCGCAGCGCCCAAGCCCTCCTAGTGTGGTTCTGCCAAACCATGTCTTTCCAGTTGGAGGGAGGATTCAATTTCATCTCACTCACTGGCAGTCCATAACATCGGACAAAAGGGTCTTGCAGATCATACAGAAGCTCTATTTCCTCCCCTTCCAGTCTTTCCCTCCCTATATCCCTCCAGTAAAAGAACAGCTGATGGAGGATCATTTGATCTTACTCCTCGAGGAAGTTACGGCTGTGTTGGCCAAGGGAGCCACAGAAAGGGTCCCGATGTCAGAAGTAGGCAGTGGTTGTTATTCCCGCTACTTTCTGATTCCCAAAAAGAACAAGAGCCTTCGCCCTATTCTGGATTTAAGGGACGTCAATCTCTTCCTCAAAAAGGAGAAATTCAAGATGCTCACTCTTGCTCAGGTTTTGTCTGCCCTAGACCAAGGAGACTGGATGGTAGCATTGGACTTGCAGGATGCTTATTTTCACATCCCCATCCTGCCCGCCCACAGGCGTTACTTGAGGTTCAAGGTGAGTCATGAGCACTTACAGTTGCCCCTTGGGTGTTCACCAAAGTGATGGCGGTGGTGGCAGCTCAATTGCACAGGTTAGGGATTTCAGTCTTCCCCTACCTAGACTACTGGCTGTTGAAGGCTCAGACGCCCCAGGCTCTCGTCACCCACCTTCAGACTTCAACGGACCTCCTGCATTCGCTGGGGTTCACTATAAATGTGCCGAAGTCACACCTGACTCCCTCTCAGAAGCTCCCTTTCATCGGAGCTGTCTGGACACAGTGCAGTTTCGGGCCTATCCCTTGAGCAGCTAGTCCAGGATATTCAGGTTATGATACCGATGTTTCGGCCTCTATCTTGGTTTTCGGTGTGACAGACTCTGAGGCTGTTGGTACTTATGGCTTCCTGCATCCTGTTAGTCAAGCATGCCAGATGGCATATGAGGGCTCTGCTGTGAGACCTGAAGTTCCAATAGGCACAGTATCAAGAAAATCTGACGTGGTTCAGATCTCGGAGGGGACTGCAAAGGATCTGCAGTGGTGGTTAGTGAACTGCAATTGGGTCAAAAGCAGACTCCTCTCCCTTCCGCAACGAGATCTTACAGTAGTGACAGGTGCGTCACTTCTGGGATGGTGTGGCCATCTAGGAGAGGTGGTGCTAAGGGGCATCTGGTCTGCGGTGGAATCCGGGCTCAACTTATTGGAACTCCAGGCGGTGCAGCTAGCATTAGAGGCATTTCTTACTGTTGTGAAAAGGAAGACAGTGCAGGTGTTCATGGACAACACTACAGAGATGTGGTACTGCAACAAGCAGGGCGGTGTGGGCTCGTGGACCCTTTGTCAAGAGGCTCTACGTCTCTGGACGTGGCTGGAACACCAGGGTATAACCCTGGTGGTTCAACACCTGGCAGGTTCTCGGAATGCCAGAGCGGACAAACTCAGCTGGCGATGTTTAGCGGATCACAAATGTTGTTTCCATTCGGAGGTGGCGCAAGGACTCTTTCAGCAGTGGGGAGAGCCTTGGAAGAGAACGCGCAATGTCAGCAGTATTGCATGTTGGCGTTTCCAAGGCGGCTATCGCTAGCCAACGCTTTTCGTCGTAAGTGGCATTCAGGCCTCCTGTACATCTTTCCGCCTATACCACTTCTGCCCAGAGTTCTCAAGAAAATCAAGAACCACCAGGCCCAAGTAATCCTAGGGGCTCCGGATTGGGCACAAAGAGTTTGGTATCCAAAGCTTCTCCAAATGAGCATCAGTCCTCCAATCAGGTTGCCTCTTCGGGAGGATCTTCTGTTGCAGCAGCAGGGGAAGGTTCTCCACCCGAACCAGTCAACTCTGCGGCTTCATGCGTGGAGATTGAGCGGCGGCTGTTGATGGTTTATGACCTCCCTCCCGAAGTCTGTACTGTCATTCTGGCAGCCAGGCGTCCCTCTACTAAGATGGTTTACGCCTGCCGTTGGAAACGTTTTGTGTTATATTGTATAGAGAAGTCTATTGATCCTGTTTCTTCTTCTCTTTCTAATATCCTTCTTTTCATTTTGTCACTCGCCCAACAGGGTTCCTCCTTAGGAACTCTTAAGGGCTATCTTTCTGCCTTATCGGCTTTCCTTCGCTTACCCGAGCAACAGTCTTTATTTAAGTCTTCTTTTGTACAGCAATTCGAATTTAGTGCTTACTTTTCTTATGTGTGCTCCTTTTGATTCTTTGCATAATTGTCCTCTCCGGCTACTCACTATCAAAATAGCCTTCTTAGTGGCGATCACACCTGTCAGGAAGATTAAGTGAGATGCAGACTTTATCATCAAAACCGCTGTATCTCACAGTAGATCCTGATAAAGTAGTCCTCAGAACTCGTGCCTCTTTCCTCCCCAAGATGGTGACTCCTTTCCATCTGGGTCAGAACATCACCCTGCCCACTTTCTTTGCTCCACTGCATCCCTCTAAAGAAGTGGAGCGTCTCCACCGTCTGGACCGAAAAAGAGTTTTGTCGTTCTACCTTGACCACACCAAGGAGTTCCGGGTGGAAGACCAGCTCTTTGTGGGGTACATTGGAGCAAAGAAGGGTCGGGCAGTTCAGAAACTAACCATTTCGCCCTCGATTGTTCTCTGGATTAAAATCTGCTACGCATTGGCTAAAAAGCAGCCTTCTCAAGGCTTGAGAGCTCACTCTACAAGAGGGAAAGCTGCTACCACGACATTAGCTTGAGGCATGCCGGTACTAGACATCTGCCAGGTGGCAAAGTGGGCTTCCTTGCACACGTTCGCAAGACACTACTGCCTGGATAGCCAGGAGAGAAGAGAGGGGTATTTTGCTCGCTCGGTCCTACAGGACTTCCTTGTGTGAAGTACAAAAGGAAGTCCTGTAGGAAGTCCTGTGAAGTATATTAAGACAGTCTCCATAGAGGATAAATAGCATAAATCTCGAAAAGATCCCATACACGCCCTACACACGGAAACGAAACAACACCTAAGTGAACCAATTGCAGAGGTGGAATCTAAGTATTCAAATTGGTAAAGCTCCAGGTCGGCCGGATGGGCAAATTCTATAAAGAATGTGTACAGCATTTAACAAGACCTCTTAAACTTTTCCACCACTTCCAAAATCAGGCATGATAGACAGCTTTGTAGCTAGTGCCACTAGTTGTAATACCGAAAGAAGTTAAAGAAAAACTAGATGTGAGAAACAGTTGCTGTGTAAATATTGACTGTAAACTCTATCTAAAATACTAGCAAGCAGGTTAGAAAAAGTACATCAAAATTTAATTCTTTAAAAAAAAAAAAAAAACAGGCTAGCAGCTCGAAAATTAGGCTCTTCTGTCATTTGCTGCCACCATTGCCTTAGTCATTGACAAGGCCTTTTGTCTCATTTAGCTTCCTGCAGGCGGGTTTAATAGACACCTTTTATATAGGAGGCTTTATCCGTATGAACTTTTGCCCTATACTCAAAATCTGTAGTAGGAATATGGGAGTGACACTGAACAAATGCACCACAAAATACATATGGAAAAAAAGAAACACAGAATTTTCTTAACCTCTTAGCTGCTGGGCCTTTCCCCCCCCCAGTGCTGAGCCCTTTTTTGGCTATTTGGGGTAGTTCGCGCTTAGGCCTTCATAACATTTTGCCAACATAAGCTATCCACGCCAAATTTGCGTCCTTTTTATCCAAGGATTCTAAAGGTACCCAGAATTTCTGGGTTACCCTGGAGGAGACCAAGAAATTAGCCAAAATACACATAACTTTTTATTTTTATTTTTTTTCAAAAAAATGGAGGAAAAGGGCTGCCGAAGAAAGCTTGTGGTTTTTTCCCTGAAAATGGCATCAACAAAAGGTTTGTGGTGCTAAAATCACCATCTTCCCAGCTTTCAGGAACAGGCAGAGTTGAATCAGAAAACCACATTTTTCAACACAATTTTGGCATTTTACTGGGACATACCCCCTTTTTTTCTTTTTTTTTTAACACTATTTTTGGTGCTTTCAGCCTCCTTCCAGTTAGTGACAGGAATGGGTGTGAAACCAATACTGGATCCCGGAAAGCTAAGCATTTCTGAAAAGTAGACAAAATTCTGAATTCAGCAAGGGGTCATTTGTGTAGATCCTACAAGGTTTTCCTACAGAAAACAACAGCTGAAAAAAAAAATATTGAAATTGAGCTGAAAAAAACAGCCATTTTTCTCAGCGTTTTACTCTGTAACTTTTTCCTGCAATGTCAGATTTTTTAAAGCAATGTGCTGGACTCTTCTGGTTGCAGGGATATATATGGGTTGTAGGTTCATCAAGATCCCTAGGTACCCAGAGCCAAAAAATGAGCTGCACCTTGCAATGGGTTTTCATTCTATACTGGGTATACCGCAATTCATTTGCTGAAATATAAAGAGTGAAAAATAGTTATCAAGAAAACCTTTGTATTTCCAAAATGGGCATAACATAAGGTATTGAGCAGCAGTGGTTATTTGCCCATCTCTGAATTCCGGGGTGCCCATTCTAGCATGTGAATTATTGGCCATTTCTCAAATAGACGTCTTTTTCTTACACACTGTCTTAAATTTGGAAGGAAAAAATGTAAAGAAAGACAAGGGACAATAACACTTGTTGTGCTATTCTGTGTTCCCCCAAGTCTCCCGATGAAAATGGTACCTCACTTGCGTGGGTAGGCCTAATGCACGCGACAGGAAAGGACACATCACATTTTTACATTGAAATCTGACGTGTTTTTTGCAAAGTGCCTAGCTGTAGATTGTGGCCTCTAGCTCAGCCAGCACCTAGGGAAACCTACAAAACCTGCACATTTTTTAAAACTAGACACCTAGGGGAATCCAGGATTGGATGACTTGTGGGGCTTTGATCAGGTTCTGTTACCCAGAATCCTTTGCAAACCTCAAAATTAGGCCATAAAAACACCTTTTCCTCACATTTCGGTGACAGAAAGTTCTGGAATCTGAGAGGAGCCACAAATTTCCTTCCACCCAGCGTTCCCCTAAGTCTCCTGATAAAAATTATACCTCACTTGTGGGGGTAGGCCTAGTGCCCGCGAGAGGAAATGCCCCAAAACACAACATGGACACAGCACATTTTGACAAAGAAAACAGAGCTGTTTTTCGCAAAGTGCCTAGCTGTGGATTTTGGGCTCTAGCTCAGCAGGCACCTAGAGAAACCTAGCAAACTTGCACAGTTTTGAAAACTAGACACCTAGGGGAATCCAAGATGGGGTGACTTGTGGGGCTCTGATCAGGTTCTGTTACCCAGAATCCTTTGCAAACCTCAAAATGTGGCCAAAAAAACACTTTTTCCACACATTTCGGTGACAGAAAGTTCTGGAATCTGAGAGGAGCCTCAAATGTCCTTCCACCCAGCATTCCCCCAAGTCTCCCGATAAAAATGGTACCTCACTTGTGTGGGTAGGCCTAGTGCCCGCGACAGGAATAGATCACACAACGGTCAATGTTGGTACTTACATGAGGCAACTGTTGACCCTGGGGTGATCCATTCCTTACGCAGGCACTAGGTATAGGCACTCAAGTGGGGCAGTGTTTTTATCAGGACAGGTGAGGAATGTTTGTGTGACAGAAATGCAAGAAAAATAGAGTTTTTATTCAACATTTCAGCTTTGCAGGGTATTCTGGGTAAGAAAACTTTGGGGAATCCACACAAGTCACACCTCTGTGGACTCCCCCGGATGTCTAGTTTCCAGAAATGTTTGGGTTTAGTATGTTTCCCTATATAGCTGCCGAACCCAGGACCAAAAACACAGGTGCCTGCCTTACAAAACCAGTTTGTTTTGTGATAGATCATTTTGATGTCTCCACAATACAATTTGGGCAGTGGAATTCGGGGCTGAACTAAATTGGGGAGCTCACAAGAGAGCACCCTCTCTGTGCTTGCCCCCGCATTCACCTGCTCTCTGGGTTGGGCTAACCCACTATTGCCCTGTTGCACAGACTGTGCTTGCGAAGGGACAACAGGACTGCCCTCATCACCTCCCTCACAATTTACTGGAAGGAGTTATTCAATGGGACTTCTCCAACTGAAAAATCACTCCCAGAGTCTGAGTCATTGTCCTATCCCTCAGATGCTGTCTCAGTATCTGATCCTATGTCAGAGCTGTCCTCTATAACCAGAGTGACGTCAGCAGCAGTCATCCATCAAGATGCCATCTCTGCTATTGGCTAAACTGTTGCTCTAAAACACTAGCCTACATAGACAGTCAGAAAATTGCTGGTGTGTGATACGTGCATCCTTTGAGGCCACCTTACCTGCGCTTCTTCCCACAATCAGACACTCAAACACCTTATCAAATACCATTCGTCACAGTCTTTAGCACCTCCTGCGCCCAGTCCAACAATCATTATTGGTGCTCCCACTCCCATGTCCTCCTCCTCGGATTCCCTCATTACCACCCAGCAAACGTGCTCTTCATCTCTCCATAGCCACCCCGCACATACATTTCATTTGTATAGCGCAGGTAGTGGCTGACTTTACTAATGTACTCAGCTATTTACTTAAAATACAGATTTGCTCTTTGCAGTAGTCATATACACCTTCTACGCTTGTTTATGGCACTACAACTGCCACTAGACAAAAGTCTGATCCTTTTGTAGCAGAAACTTAATCACAAGACTTTCTTGACTTTTTTATTGCTGCCTAAAACAACTGGTGGCAAATATATATAAATATATATATATATCTATATATCTATATATATAGATATATATATATATATCATCACTTTTATATGTGGGTCTGTTTTTCCTGGGGGCCGATTGCAACCCCCAGGGAAACCACACATGCACTGCCAAAAGTGATATATATATATATATATATATATATATACCTGGATATATCTATAGATAGATAGACATATCTATCTACATAGATTGACATATATATATACATATATATATATATATATATATATATAAATATGTAAAAAAAAAAAAATTGGGTAGTTGTAGGGTCTCCTTGGGGCCAAAATGGCCCCCAGGGAAACCCTACAACTACAACACAAAAAAAATTGCCCCCATAGGGGGTAGCCCTGCCTATGGACGAGCCCCTGTCAATTCCTTTTTTTTTTTAAACTAACCCCTGGGGTTGGCGCGATCGCCCCCCCACAGGCCGCTTCCTGCTCCGATAGGGAAAACAAAGGGGAGGGTGGGTTTGCGGGGGGAGACACGGAAGCTCTTCATTGTCTCCCAGGGCTAAAAAAAAAAATCCTCGGGTGCACCCCTCCCCGGTGTCGGCCACTGGTCGTGACCCGCACTAAAGCTTAAATTAAATTAAAGTAAACAAGGAGTATCAATGTATTGGAACCCTGGCAATAACACACAGCATTTTGTATGAGACGGGGGCATTTGGTTCAACATAGATGCACAAATAATAACATGGTTGCCAGTTGAATGAGATTTCCTTCCTCCCTCCCATAACTCCATGCTTTGTTGTGCTAACCAAATATTTTTACATTTCACAGTCTCACAATTTATTACAATGAACAAGGGAATCCCTTCAAACACTCGATAAATACCAAATGTCAAGATTGAGCAGTACCTTCCTATGGATTAATAGAAATATCAATTGAAAGACACAGTTCTGGTTTGAGTGGGCTTCTAAAGTAATTAACCTCATGAGAGACTAAGACTCCCTCATTCATCCAAAAACCCTTGCAGAACTACAATGAGAACCTTAACAGCATAAATATGGAGTTTTATAATTTTCTAAAGCTCAAAATTGACCTACAGAAGTTTGGCAAAATACACAGTCCCAATCTACCTACTATATTAAAGAAACTGTCCAATCTGGCACATGTAGCCGCTAAATTATGCTAATTACTTGCTCCAAGGAATACAAGAATAATTCAGGTCAGTCAATCTTTATTTTCCTGAAAAACCCATAAAAGAACATAATCAAAACAAATGCACAACATCAACATATGTTTCAGATTTTCTGATATCTCATGATAATAAAAATAGTACACATTACAGTTCACCTTCATCATCCTATATGCATGTTACAATAAATATCTTAAAAATCGATCAAGAGATTTATAATAACAAGATGATTCAGAATGTAATTCATTACAAATAGGTTCTATCCTAATTTAAAAATCCAATAAAAGTACAACCTTACCAATGTGGCAGTCCTGATTCATATCAGTTCCTTAATCTAATGACACTCCTTATGAAATTTAGAACTGCATGACAAATATCTAATGTCTCTAGCTTCTATAAAACTGCCAGTGCTACCTTATATGTTCTGAAATTTGTTTGGCGAGAAACGCGTAGCATCAATGACTGGTGTGGGCTGAATATAATGTACAAAAGAGCATGAAGTGGCATGTGCATCAAATAGAAAGGCGCAGGGTCCTAAAAAAATGTACCCTGGATGGGGAAAGCTATGATAAAGGGCAGAGTGCACAAACTTAGACTGGTTAATAGAAAGCTTTGTTTAGTGTTCATTATTATAAGAGATAGGTAAGGTTCCATCCTTGTGGATGTACAAATATCAGACTACTCAATTATTCTTGACATAAAATAATTAAATATTGAATCAGTAAATGGAATACACAGTCTTCTAACCACAAATCAATACATATTTCAGTCAGAAACTTGGTGAGGAGTAGGCATTCTCCATTTACAGCCAGAATTGCTATGTCACTAGGACATACAAGACTAGGGATAATTATTAAAGCATTCTGGATCTTTACAAACTGGGCCTTATCAAATTGTGAAGAAAGGAATAAGTAATGTCATCCACATTGTATCTTGCTGCACATATGTTAAATTCAAGATTGCATACAAAAATCCCTTGTTACCCACATAGTGCTAAATTATTATTCAATAGCTGATTTTTTGGATGCACCCCATTCAATCGCTCAGACCAGCAGAACTTCGCTTGTTTCACCTGTTCCTTGCTTTAGGTGTCAAATCCATTCTGATAGACTGGAAAAAGCTCAGCCAATTTTTCATTCTTTACTTGGTATGCTTTGTTGTGCTTTATAAAAAGGTCAGGGAATTGAATTCATTTTATTCAAATACCCACTCATTTATCAAAACTACATTGGAATAAAAGTGATTTTTACCTTAAGAAAAATAAATCTTCATAAAAACATACGTAGCCACAGTAACCATTACATGCAGGTTATGCACATATAATTTAACAGTGTCAAAACATAGATTTAGGCAAAACATTAAATCCTCATATTTTATATAAATATTCACCACCATAGAAAAAGATATTCAGTGCGTAAATTCTACTACATGAGTAACCTGATCTGAGTGCACCGCTTCCTTCTTCCCCATATATTTCACTTTCTATCGACTTTCTACTCTGTAGAACTTTCTCATATACACATGCACATCTATATATATTACCTAGTGGCAGTCGCCCCTAGGTAGTTATAGTTAGGACTGTGTTTCCATAGAAAAAGCGTTTTTTGACTTGCCTGTATCTTTGGCACGGTTTGGCGAATTTTCACAAAACCTTCCCAAAAAAGTGTTGCACTTATTCTTGTTGAGCATGAGCACTTAAAGTTCTGAGTGATCCGTCAAGCGGGGGCAGAGAAAAAGGGAGGGGTGAAAAAAGTTGCGTTTCCCATGTTAATTTTCATAGGTCCTTTGGACACGTCTACAGCCTGAATTGCTGGATGGAATGACACCAAATATGGCAGAAAGCTAGCTTTTGGTACGCAGCTCACGCTTTCGCTGATTTGGTGTAAATCTGTTTGATAGTTTTTGAGATATTAAATAGAAAATTAATTTGTATATCTCTGGCTGCGATGACATTGCAAATATTTCACGAATGATTGAAATCTGTAATTTTTTTCGCAAATAGGTGTGCGAAATGAAGCGTGCAATTGGCTGACCGCAACCTAACTAGAAAGTTGCGGCCACCATTTTATTTCACGGGACACGGTTCCCGTGGGTTGAAATCCAAATTGGAAACGATATAAGGGGTCAGGGTGAATGTACCCTGACCCTAGAGGTGTGTTTTAGGGGCAAATATGAGTTTAACATAATTTTGCATCACCATGCGCGATATTCACGAATATGGCAACATTTGAAAGAAAAAACACACTCATTAATTCACTCATACATGCACTCAGAGACTCATGCGCCCACTCACGCACCCACTCACAGATCAACTGACAGCGACAGGTCCAGTGGCCTACCTCCGCCGCCCACAACTAAAGGATGTGCGTGGTGCGGGGTTGGGTGGTTATAAGGGACAGGCTGCAGTCAAGGCCTTTGCACCAACCCTGCTGTGCACGGCCGTGCGCGACAAGGATTGGAATAACATATTGTAATTAAAATTGCTTTCTGTTTAAAAATAATAGAAATTCACTGAAAGAACAAAGGTTACAGGGAAGTTGTAGTTAGGTTCTGAATTTACTTATACGAAAGCATGGAAATTCAGCAGTTAAAGAGTTCTTTTAAGTAACTATAACTCGAGCCCTAAGGTAACTTTAACTCGCGCCTTCGCCATGCCCTGCTAACTACTCCACATATGATATAATCGATGAGATCTTGTATGGCATCTTAGATATTATCACTGCAACATTAGGAATACAATTATTGTTTTAAAAAACTTTGCATGGCAAGGGTGCAAGTTAGTTACCTTAGGGTGCTAGCTGTAGCTACTTAAAAGACCTGTAACTATAAGTGCTGAATTTATATGGTTTTGTATGAGTAAATTCAGAACCCAACTATAACATCCCTGTAACCTTTTTGTTTTCATTGAAAATATATATAACTTAGTGGCAGTCGCCACTAGTTAGTTATAGTTAGGATCTAGTTTCCATAGACTGAGCATTTTTGTTTTGCCTAGAACTTTGGCACCACTTTCGAATCGTCACTAAATTTTCAAAACATATACTTTGGTCAGTTCAGCTTCTGTCTTGAAAGTTTCTGGTGATCCATCAAGCGGGAGCTGAGAAAAGGGGGGGGTCCCATAACGTGTTTTCCCCATGAATTTTTCAATAGGACTTTTAGATACTTTTACAGCCCGAACCACTAAACAGAATTACACCACATTTTGCACAAAGCTAGATTCTGTTCCTCAGAATACACTTTTTGTGGTTTGTTGCAAATCCGTCCAGTAGTTTTGGAGTAATTTAAGGCCAAACAATATAGATATCTAAGGACGCAGATCCTCCACAGATCCAACTGTCCCAGTGCTAATATCAGATTGCCTGCCTGTGCTTCAACAAAGAAGTGTTTTGTAGCCATCTTGGTAGTAAGTGGACGGAATAATCAAAAGAGGCGAGGTACGGTAGCACCTAGTGTCCTTAATTGATAAATCAAGAAGTCCGTTTTTATGTATCGATTCAAACAGTATGAAGACTCTGAGTTAAGGTTAAAATGACCAAGAATAAATGGTTCATCCGTCCCAGGGAAGCAACGGTTCGGAGGACCTTGGTAAGTCCTAAGTATGGTGTACAGGAGCTTGTCGTCATTTTAAAAGAAATTAAGCTTAATTTCCCTTTTCTGGGGACCGGAGCGACCCTGCTCAAATAAAGGAATTTTACGAGGCCATGCGCCTTGTTTTTGAGCGGGCTGCACCCTCGTTGGGTCTTTGGGCCCCATCGGGTTCGCCATCGGCGGCTTCGGCCTCAGCGCCGTTGGGGACCCCAGGATCCAATACCAGATCCAGACCGGCGCTTGTCCCTCACAGTCCACCTCCTCCGGTGCCGGGTCAGACGTCGACGCTTCCTCCACCACCAGCGCCCACCTGTGGTAGCCCCATCCTCATTCCGGATGAGCCGGAGTAACAACGCCGACTTAGACGGCGACAATTAGCCCCAGATCATTGCCTGAGCCTTATTCTGAACAGCCAGGCACAGGAGAGGAGTGGGAGGGGTCTGAAGACCCTTTAGAGTATGACCTGGAACAAGAACAGGACTGGTATGAGGATCTAGGGGAGGCCAGCAGACTGGACACATCTCCATATACTGCTATGCTCTCTCCTCCTAATGTGGCTATAGAGGAGGGAGCTTCTTATGCTAAGGTGGTGCGCAGGGCAGCTGAGGTCTTGGACCGAGATTTGCCCACGGTACCAGTCAGGATGTATCACCTTAGAGAGGTGCTTCAGCTGGGGGTGACTACATCAGAGCCGATGAGGCCCTAACGGACGTCCTTCTGGGAACATGGCACAAACCCAGCACAGGGGTGACTGTGAATAGGACAGTCGGCCGCGCCATAGACCCGCACCGAGGGACCCTAGTTTCTTTACCCAACACCCCATCCCCGGAGAGCTTGGTGGTCCAAGCCTCTACTTCCCGAGGTGCCTTCCCTTCCGCTCCCCCGGATAGGAAATCCAAGAGGCTGGATCATCTTGGAAAGAAAATGTTTTCTTCCTCCAGCCTGGCTTTGAGGTCAGTAAATACCTCTTGCCTGTTTTGCCGTTATTCCCATAATTTATGGGATACGGTGGCACAGGTGCTGCCCCAGGTCCCAGAGGGTGTACGAGACACTCACCCAGGCTGTCAAGGATGGGAGAGATGCAGCCAAGTTTACTATCAGGTGTGGATTGGACACAACCGACTCGCTGGGTAGAGCGATTGCATCAACAGTGGCCCTACGTCTCCATGCCTGGCTACGTTCAACTGGCTTTTCAGAGGATGTCCAGTCAAGTTTGATGGACGTGCCCTTTGATGGCTCTCGTCTTTTTGGTGAGAAGGCAGACTCCGTGCTTGAGATGTTTAAGGATTCTCGAGCTACGGCCAGATTTTTGGGCCTCTCAGTGCCAACTCGACAGCAGCCTGTCTTCCGCCCCTTTCGAGGCTTCGGGAAGGGGCGGTACCACGCCAGCCACAACTCAGCCACCGTCCTCCGGCTTCACACCATCCCAGGAGAGGACGTGGTCGTGGTACCATCAGACCCAGAGGGTCTGGCCAGTGGTCGGCCACCACACAGCCCCCCTCCACTGCGCCCAAGCCCTCCTAGTGTGGTTCTGCAGGACCATGTCCGTCCAGTTGGAAGGAGGATTCAATTTAATCTCCCTCACTGGCATTCCATCACAATGGACAAATGGGTCTTGCAGATCATACGGAAGGGCTATTCCCTCCCCTTCCAGTTTTTTCCTCCCTCATTTCCTCCAATAAAAGAACGGCTGATGGAGGACCATTTGGTTTTGCGCAATGAGGAAGTTACGGCTCTCTTGGCCAAGAGAGCCATAGAGAGGGTCCCGATGTCAAAAGTAGGCAGTGGTTGTTATTCCCACTACTTTCTGATTCCCAAAAAGAACAAAGGCCTTCGCCCTATCTTGGATTTAAGGGACGTCAATCTCCTCCTCAAGAAGGAGAAATTCAAGATGCTCACTCTTGCTCAGGTCTTGTCTGCCCTAGACCAAGGAGACTGGGTGGTAGAGTTGGACTTGCAGGATGCGTATTTTCATATCCCGATCCTGCCTGCCCACAGGCGTTACCTGCGGTTCAAGGTGGGCCACGAGCACTTTCAATTTCCATGCTCCCTTTCGGTCTCACCAGTGCCCCTCGGGTGTTCACAAAGGTGATGGCGGTGGTAGCAGCTTATCTGCGCAGCTCAGGGATTTCAGTCTTCTCCTACCTCGATGATTGGCTGTTGAAGGCTCCCATGCCCCAGGCTCTCTTCACCCATCTCCAGACGACGGCGAACCTCCTGCATTCTCTGGGGTTCACTATCAATGTGCCGAAGTCACACCTGACTCCTTCTCAGAAGCTCACTTTCTGGACACAGTGCAGTATCGGGCCTAACCTCCCGAGCAGCGAGTCCAGGATATTCAGGTTATCATACCGATGTTTCGGCCTCTATCCTGGATTTCAGTGAGACAGACTCTGCGGCTGTTGGTACTTATGGCTTCATGCATCCTGTTAGTCAAGCCTGCCAGGTGGCATATGAGGGCTCTGCTGTGAGACCTGAAGTTCCAATGGGCACACCATCAGGGAAATCTTACTGACGTGGTTCAGATTTCGAAGGGGACTGCAAAGGATCTGCAGTGGTGGTTAGTGAACTGCAATTGGGTCAAAGGCAGACTCCTCTCCCTTCCCCAACCAGATCTCACAGTAGTGACAGATGCGTCACTTCTGGGATGTGGCAGGCATCTGGGAGAGGTGAAGCTCAGAGGTCTCTGGTCTCCGGCGGAATCCGGGCTCCATATCAACTGGTTGGCGCTTCGGGCTATCCAACTAGCATTAAAGGCATTTCTTCCTGTTGTGAAAGGGAAGGTAGTGCAGGTGTTCACAGACAACACCACCGCAATGTGGTACTGCAACAAGCTGGGCAGTGTGGGGTCGTGGACCCTTTGTCAAGAGGCTCTGCGTCTCTGGACATGGCTGGACCAGCAGGGCATAACCCTGGTGGTTCAACACCTGGCAGGTTATCTGAACGCCAGGGCGGACGAACTCACCCACAATGCTTAGCGGATCACTAATGATATCTCCATCCCGAGGTTGCGCAAGGACTCTTTCAGCAGTGGGGAGAGCCATGGTTAGATCTGTTCGCCTCCGTAGAGAACGCGCAATGTCAGCAGTTTTGCGCATTGGAGTTTCCAAGGGGGCTATCGCTAGGCGACGCTTTTCATTGCGAGTGGTGTTCAGGCCTCCGGTACGCCTTTCCGCCCATTCCACTTCTGCCCAGAGTTATCAAGAACGACCGGGCCCAAGTAATCCTAGTGGCTCTGGATTGAGCATGGAGAGTCTGGTATCTAGAGCTTTTCAAAATGAGCATCAGCCCCCCGGGGTGGTGCCTTTAGGGCCTGGGGGGATCGAATAGGGGCCCCTCAGGTTCTGTGCCACAGTCTTCAGCTCCAGCCACTGAAGGCCCCTCTGGATCTGTTGTCAGATCCGTGCCAACACCGGTCATGCCAACTGTAAGGAAATGGCTCCCTGTTGCAATTACCCCCCACGTTTTGCCTGATACTGATGCTGGCTTGACTGAGAAGTGTGCTGGGACCCTGCTAACCAGGCCCCAGCACCAGTGTTCTTTCACCTAAAATGTACCATTGTCTCCACAATTGGCACAACCCTGGCACCCAGGTAAGTCCCTTGTAACTGGTACCCCTGGTACCAAGGGCCCTGATGCCAGGGAAGGTCTCTAAGGGCTGCAGTATGTCTTATGCCACCCTAGGGACACCTCAATCAGCACAGACACACTGCTTGCCAGCTTGTGTGTGCTGGTGGGGAGAAAATGACTAAGTCGGCATGGCACTCCCCTCAGGATGCCATGCCAACCTCACACTGCCTGTGGGGAACCCTTGGACTCTGTGCATTCTATTTCTTACTTTGAAATAGTACATACAGAGCCAACTTCCTACACCAACGCATCCTTCCCCGGTGCCAGCAAACACGGCAGCGCTCCTGACGCCAGTTGGGCCCACAATCAACATCGACCCAATCCTCATTCCCGACGACCCGAAGCGGGCGGCGTCACTCAACAACAGGTCCGACTTCAATGGGTTTTTCTCACCCCAGGTTGGATTCTGGCCCTTTTTATTATGGGTCCTAATATGGGGAAGTATTGGAGGGGACAATGGACGCTTTTGTATACCAGCTAGACAACCCTGACTTGCACTGGGCACAGGAATTGAGTGAGGCTAGGGGTTTGGATACTTCTCCAGACACTGGCATGCTTTCTTCTCCTACCGTGGCTATGGCGGAGGAAGCGTCTTACTCCACGGTGGTCAGTAGGAAGGCTGAGGTCCTTGGCCTTCCTTCTGTTGTAGTCAGGACTTGCCTCCTGACAGATGTGCTTCAGCTTGGTGCATCCACTTCAGAGCTTCTCCTTCCATTTAATGAAGCCCTCACCAATGTCCTTCTGGGAACTTGGTCCAGACCCAGCACAGAGGCTTCTGTGAATAGGACAATCACCCGCCACCATGGGCCCTGCCCCGAACTACCCTAAATTCCTGTCCCAACACCCCATGCCTGAAAGCCTTGTCATCCAGGCCTCTTCATCCTCTGACACAGGTCCTGTCTGCCTTGACCCAGCAGACTGGATGATAGAGTTGGACTTGCAAGACGCTTACTTCCATATACTTGTTTTGGCTGTCCACAGGTGCAAGGCCTTTTTCAGCAGTAGGAAGAGCCTTGGTTAGATATGTTCACCTCCGCAGAGAACACGCAATGTCAACTGTTTTGCGTGTTGGAGAGTCGAAGGCGGCACTCGCTTGGCGACGCTTTTTGGCTCGAGTGGAACTCAGGCTTCCTTTATGCCTTCCTACCTACACCACTTCTGTCAAGAGTTCTGAAGAAGATCAAGAGTGTCCAGGCCCAAGTAATCCTTGCCGCTCCGGACTGGACAGGATGAGTATGGTATCCAGAGCTACTGAGCATGGCTATGGATCCTCCGATCAGACTGCCCCTTCGGGAGGCTCTTCTGTCGCAGCAGCAGGGGACGGTTAGCCACCCAAACCTGTCTAGTCTTCGCCTTCTTGCATAGATATTGAGCGGTTGCAGTTGACACCTTTTGACCTTCCATCCGAAGTCTGTGATGTTATTCTGGCAGCTAGGCGTCCCTCCACCAAAATGGTATACCCCTGTCGTGTTCATAAATTTATGGCCTGTTGTACCAAGAAGTCTGTTGATCCCCTTTCTGCACCTCTTTCTGAGGTTCTCTTGTTCGTTCTTTCTTTGGCCCAGGAGGGCTCTGCTTTGGGCACCCTTAAAGGTTACTTATTGGCCATTTCATCCTTTCTTACATTGCCAGACCAACCTTCCTTATTCAAGTCTCCCATTGTTGGAAGGTTCCTTAGGGGACTCGCCCATTTGTTTCCTCCGACCCCGTTCATTATGGCCCAGTGGGACTTGGTCCTGGTCCTGATTTACCTTATGTGTGCTCCTTTTGAGCTTCTGCACAATTTTACCCTGTGGCTCCTTACAATCAAGACTGTATTTCTTATCGCCATCACCTCTGCTCGCAGAGTAAGTGAGCTTCAAGCTCTTTCTTCCAAGCCACCATATTTGTCTGTCAACCCTGACAAAGTGGTGCTCCATACAAGGGCTTCCTTCCTTCCTAAGGTTGTTATGCCCTTTCATGTAGGCCAATCCATCACTTTGCCTACTTTTTACGCACCTCCACATTCCTTTCATGAAGAGGAGCTACTCCTCCGTCTGAATCCAGAAAGAGCATTGGCGTTCTTCCTCAGTTGTACTAAAGATTTCCAGGTGGGCGATCAACTCTTTGTTGGATATGTGGGATGCGAAGAAAGGGAAGACAGTGCATTTCGCAAATGGTACTGCTCTGCATCAAAATGTGCTACGCTTTGGCAAATAAGCAACACCCTGAGGGCTTGCATGCTCACTCAACCAGAGCAACTGCTGCCACCACAGCGTTAGCATGCGGAGTTCCTGTCCTGGATACCTGTCAGGCAGCAACATGGGCATCCCTGCACACGTTCACTAAACATTACTGCCTGGACAGTCAGGTCTGCAGAGACGACTGCTTTGGCCATTCGGTCCTGCAGGACTTTCTAGTATGATCTTGGTTCTCAGCCCACTGCCGAGGATGGTATTGCTTGAGTATCTTAGGTAAGGAATATGCAACTAGAAGTCTCTAGCAGATGAACAAGTTACTAACCTTTGGTAATGATTTATCTGGTTGAGATATATTCTAGTCGCAGATTCCTTACTGAGAAGCCCATCCTCCCCGCACTGCAAACTGATTTCTAGGGACAGGGATTCCTTTTCAGGGCCCTAGTTTTGGCTCATCATGCTCAGTGTTCTTCATGGCTCCGCTCTATTGGTTTGGAAAGTCGTGAAATGAAACTGACGTCAGCATCCCGGGGTGGCGCCTAAATACGACCGCAATGTCATCATTGCAAGCACAATGCCAGCAATGCAAATGGAGTCGACTGACGCCACCTGACGGCATGCAGGAGTACTGCTCAAAAAACATTCTCCAGATCCAGTCTGGCACCTGAAAGAAATTCTAATGTAAGGAATCTGCAGCTAGGATATGTCTCTACCAGATAAATCGTTACCAAAGGTAAGTAACTTGTTAAACTCGGCCTAAAGCCACATACAGTAGATTAAGGGAGTACAGGGGCTGGGTACAGGGCCTGACTGAAACAGTTCCAAACGGCTTATGTGGACAGCCAAAGTCCATGATCCTATATCCTCACTGGGCTTGAAGGTAAGGTGATGTTTAAAAACAATAAATACATGTATCTAAAAGAACTTGAGTAAATGTCACATTGATGGTGTCAGTGGTGAGGTAATATATGATGTCACCAGTGAATTCACTGATGATTTTAAAAGTGATGTGTGAGGTCATGAGCAGTGCATTAGGGCATGGGGTGGTGAGCTAGGATAGTGGAGCAAACTATAACTGCTCAATTTCAGTTGAATTCGGTTTTGTTTCATTTCTTAACCATAGTGAGTTTTTTTTTTAATATATATTTACAATCTTAATGAGCCTAAGACATCAAATATATGTGTAAATACACAAACATACCTAATTTATATGAGCCAATGTATTTCATTTATTGCCTCTTAATCAGTCTTCCCTGTCTACTGTCTATTCATGACTGGATTTGTTGAAGAACTATAATTCTAATGTAGAAAGCAGAGGGTTAATTGTGCATTCTTTCATGAACAAGTATATGAACTTACCTTGGACATCCAAAAAAGGCATGTATATGAGAACTTTAACGTTTCTCTCATCCAGTTGAGATTTGTTATTTCAAGCTCAGTCTTATCCCTTGTCTTCATCCTTGAAAGTAGCTACTTAATTCATCACACCTCGTTAGCGTTAGTAAGCGCTATATTATTATGATTACAATTACATTTGTATGCAGAAATATATATTCTGCCTTTTATGTTGAGCCTATTCTTTCACACATGCATGATTCAGATAGTGCCATTGGCAGTAAAATGGAAACTAAATTATAAATTCCAGTTATTGGCATACCATTTTAGGTTTAAATGTTTTGTTTTACTTCAACTTATTTGTATTTGATTTTTGGCTAGTAGTTATTCTTTATACCTCATTGATCAAGCTTTCGACTGCCATTCTATGATTATACCATCTTGAATGGGAATCTCTGGGTGTCCGCCCCATCCCTGTTTGAACTTGAACCAGCGAGAGTCCAGGAGTGTGGAGCTGTGTCTTTGAGTCAAGGAGTTGTGTAGTTATGGCCATGTAGTGAAACTGTTGGAGGTGCCAAATAGTAATTAGGATTAGTAGGAGTCCCCAGTCAGCGTATCTTCCCCAGTGCATTAGAATGTGGGGAAGGATTGTGTGTGAATGTTGAAAGTCAAAGGGGTCTATTCTCAATTGAACAACTGGAGGGCCTAAAGTGCTGGAGTGTAGGACAGTGGTGCTCATCTCAAAGTAGTTCAGCAAGGATTTCGATCTCGTGAATTTGCACTGTCTCTGGATCAAGTTAATTGTTAGCAGTTCCATTGCTAGAAGGTGCCTTAGTACATTGAAGCAAAGTACTAGAATACAGCTATAATCTGTCGCTCCACCCCTTGCCATACATATTGTAAGTGCCCAGTTGTGTGTTGTCAGATCCATCCGATCTGATTTATCTCTAACATCACCAGTCCAGGGTCAACCAGGATAGAGAAGCCCAAGGTCCCTTTAATATGCCCCAAGACTTCTTCCCAAAATGTCAGCATGCCTACAGTATGTGGAGAAAAGTTCTTTTCCCACAGCCAACACTCTTCAGCTGTAAGGGGAGTAATGTACTGTAAGTGCCCAAGTACCATGTATCACTAATGGAGGTCTTTAGCCCACCATATTAGGAGTGTGCCGCTGGCCCAGCGGAACACTTGCTACAACATTGATGCCGACTCGGAATTGAGCCTGCGTCAATGTTGTGGTGTGTCGGGTGCAACAGCACCTGTCGCGCATTTAACTGCCTGTAATTCGGGCAGTGAAATGCGTGATGGGGCTGTACATGGGGGTCCCTGCACTGCCCAAGCCAAGAGCATGGGCAGTGCAGGGGCCCCCAGGACTCCCGACACCCCTATTCCGGCAGCCTTTCCATGGCGGTGTTCACTGCCATGGAAAGGCTGGTGGATGGAGACTCATAATCTTAGGGCCTGATTTAGAGTTTGGTGGACGGGGTTACTCCGTCTGTGACAGAAATACTGTTTGCCATATTACGATTCCATTATAGCCTGTGGAGATCATAATATGGCAGACGGGATATCCGTCACGTTTGTGACGTAGTAACCTGTCCGCCAAACTCTAAATCAGACCCTTAGTTTGGCAGCATTGGATTCGATTTGTTTTGGTAATGCTGAAGTATTCTTTACTTTGTTCAAATGATTTAATTTGACCCTGGCTGAATAGGTCTTGCAGCGTTCTGCATTTCCTCCTCACTCTTCAAGAGGTGGCCTCACTCCTCACAGTCTGAGCACCACCCCTCCTCCCCTCCAACCTAGTCCTACACCTTCCAAACCATCTTTTGCGAGGCAGTCATACATGGATTTTGTCAGTTCTGTACTTTCTCAAGCCAAGGTCCAGCATCAAGATGTGCTCGTCATTTAGGACCAAAAGAGATCTGAACACGCCAGGCCTCTTGATGTGAGGACATCCCAAACACAGTAAATCAGCCTGTTCTTTATAGCTTTTATGTCAGCCATAGGACGATTTCTCAGAAGAGGAAGTTGTCTCTGAAGAGTATGTTAATTTTTTCAGGACATAAACATTGGCTTGTGTAGAAGGCACCACTTAGATACTCAAATATTTTGTATTGTTGGCTTTGAATTGCCATGACCTGAAGTCAAAGTGCTAACACACCAATAAAATAAGGTTAAAGAATGGAAATAAAATAACATTGTAGAGTATAGGTATTGGTCCACCATCCCTCACACTGTGAAGTGCACCTCTTTTTGGTAAATTTGCACTGCTTGCCCAATGCAATAATGAATTTGTTCCAATTGTTTCCAGTGGACACCATTGGGACTTGTTTCTGGGGACTGCCAACTACAACACTGTTGCAATCCCAGTTGTGGTCTGAGCACCGCATGAGGGCAGATTAGTCCTTCTGTTTCCAAAGGACATAGAAATAGAGGGAAAGACAAAATAGTGAGCCCTCACCATTCAGTGTATAGTCCTTCATTATTTCCATGACCCACATTATTAATAAAAGTAAAATAATTGCTCTCTCTGGCAAGGCTGACTGCAGCTGATGACAGAGGTGTTCAGAGGCGTCGGGGATTAGTGGTGCTGAATTTGCAGGTAAGGGTCACCTCCCCCACTCAGACCTCCTCGATAGAAAAATTTTGGGTATCAGCATTTATTCTTTTGTCAAATTAAGTACTTGAGCCCATGCAGTAGGCAGTGGTAGGCAGAAGCCAAATTATGAATGACAGTTGAACTATCGCCCCTTTATATGTGTGTGTGTGTGTGTGTGTGTGTGTGTGTGTGTGTGTGTGTGTGTGTGTGTGTGTGTGATAAATTGTTATGGTTTACGTGAAGCTGGTGAGACAGTAAACGCCCTCTCTGTGCCATAACTAAAAGATTCGCTACTGAACCTGATTTTCTGAAAGATCATGGAATTGTGAATATGGTGAGCAAGGGCAATGACATTTATGCCAGATAGAACCACCAGGCTACTCTAGACACTACCTTGTTTCCAGCACTGTACTCTCAGACTATGGTTATTCAAATGTGTCAGTCCCATACCTTTGCTACTCATTTACCACCCTGTACTTGATAATGAATATTGCCACAGCACACCAGAGCCCCACTCCTAAAATTGTTTTACTTCGCATCCACTTCTTTCAGAATAACACCTCAGCTCAAATATTTTTACATCTTGTACATCTTGTACATTTAGATCACTGCTGTATAGTTGTTTCTCTCTCCTTCACCTTCCTAGAACAAGGAAGGAGCCTTATCTCAGTGTTGTGCCTCATATAAGACTTAAAACAAGTGCATATAATCATAAATCCCCCCCCACTTAATCTTTCAGTATTTAAGTTGCACATATGTTGAGCCTAAGCAATAGAAGAGTTGTATGTTATAAACAGTGTTAACTTTATATTTTCAGATGTGGAAAAAGGGTTTTTAATTTTTTGATAACCTAAAAGCAATCCATTGTTACAGGAATCAAGTGATGCACAGCTGCTATGACAATGATTAATCCTCATCCTATTTAATTGTGAATCAAAGAACACAGCTCGGAAGCTTTACAAACTCCCTGCTTAGTCCCTTGCTATTATTGGCCAAAGTGCCAGTCAGTTGATACTTTGACACCTTCAACTTGCCCACGCCATGAGCACACACACTATAAAACACACACTAGAACAATATAGAAAACATGTGTCTGGTACACAGTCAGCCAACCAGACAGAGGGGGTTATTCTAACTTTGGAGGAGTGTTAATCCGTCCCAAAAGTGATGGTAAAGTGACGGATATACCACCAGCCGTATTACGAGTTCCATAGGATATAATGGACTCGTAATACGGCTGGTGGTAAATCCGTCACTTTTCCGTCACTTTTGGGACGGATTAACACCTCCTCCAAAGTTAGAATAACCCCCAGAATGCTATACAGTTTGCACTTAGACACAATCTCCCCAGCCTACAAGGAGTCTTGCAGTAACATTGTATAAGTTTAGTGATCTGTTAATTCTGCTGTGGAGCACATTTATTTCTTCATTCTTGCAGAAACGTCATCCTTGCATCTCGCATGTGCTTTGTATTATATATCACTAATACAGAACTGATTGGTAACATTATTTGTTAATATCCTTTTTATGCTGAACCGTTACAACTTTTAATTACATATTTATGTTTTTTAGATTGTAATTCAATTGTGCACAAAGGCTGTAGAGAGAGTTATGCATCGTGTGCAATGGTGAAAATGAAGGTAAGTAGTGATGCTTTTTTTACTCTGTGTGTTTGTAACTCTTTTACAAGAAAACTGGATGACTTAAGGAAGGGGTACACATCCTATTCAGTTTAGGCAAACATCTGTAGGCAGACCACCCAACCCCACTTTTTTCAAAATATTACACCTAGCTAGTTTATTTCATGTGCCATATATTATTTATATGCTAGATGTGTGTGACGAAAATCCTATGGAGCATAACTTAATGTGTCCTAGTTCTCTCAGTGAATCTGTGTACTGTATCTGATAGAGACTTCTAGTTGCAGATTCCTTAACTTAGAATTTCCCTCAGGCGTCAGACTGAATCCAGAGATTTTTCTTCGAGCAATACCCTTGCGCGTTGGTAGGTGGCGTCGGTAGACTCCGCAGGCGTCGTTGGCGTCGGAGACAGCGTGATGACGTTGGGAGTAGTACATAGACGCCACCTCAGCGCACTGATGTCAGTTCTTTTCTCTCCATGCTGCACGCTGATCCGGAGAGAGCTACCCTGATCTCTTTTTGACCAATTTCAACCATTATCTCATGTTTTCTACTGAGTTTTTGGTGTGTCAAGAATGTCCCTGAAGACCGTGTTCAAACCGTGCGAGGACTGTCACTGCATGATGTCGGTGACAGATGCGCATTGGGTTTGTCTGTGGTGTCTAGAGCGCTACCACGACCCGAAGTCATCCTCCGAGTAGTTTCCGCATAGGTTCCGGTCTCGCTCGAGAGGAAGGTCTTGTGACCATTCACAGAGCCATCACCACTCTTCTTCCTCAAAATCTTTGGGTGCAGGTAAGAAGTCGTCGTCAAAGCGGTCTCATCGCACTTCAACTTAGCCTCGTCGCTCGGCTGAGGCGATGCGGGAGGAGCATCGACGCTCAAGGTCTCCATCCTCGGAGCCTTCTTAAAGGTCCGCTCCGCGCTTCCCCGAGTTTCTGGGAGCCGGAGCGATCGCCGCCTAACTTAAGGAAGTCTTTGAGGCCATGCACCTCATCTTTGGGCAGACCGACCCCGTTACTGATCCTTCGGGCCTAAAGAGTTCGGTTGAGGGGCGTTTGGGTTCTGCACCTTCGGCCCCAGCCACCAAGGTCCCCTCTGGATCCGCTTGCACCACTGAAACCTTCCCTGGCACCGGGTCGATTGTCAACGCTCCTGACGTCGGTAGTGCCCTCTATCGATGCCGACCCGATATTCTCCCCGATGAGTCGGAGTGGCGTCAGCCGCCGCCGCCTTTGTCTTCAAAGGGGCCTATTCACCCGAGGTTGGATTTTGACCCTTTTTTCCTATGGGTGCGATTTATGGAAAGGATTGGAGGGGTCCCTGGACCCTTACGAATACCAGGATGACCCATGTTTAGACTGGGCACAGGGATTGGGCGACACCAGTGGACTGGACACTTCTCCAGACGCTGGTATGCTGTCTCCTCCTACCGTGGCTACAGAGGAGGGGAACGACTTATGATATGGTGGTCAGTAGGACAGCTGATGTTCTTGGCCTTAAGCTACATACTGTAGAGGTCAGGTTCAACCTCCTGACGGAGGTGTTTCAGCCAGAGGCTTCCACATCGGAGCCCCTTTTACCTTTCAATAAAGCCCTCACTGATGTCCTTTTGGGTACTTGGTCCAAACCCAACACAGGGGTTCCTGTGAATAGGACTATCGCACGCCACCATTGGTCCGCTCCGAATGACCCTAATTGCTGTTCCAGCACCCCACACCCGACAGTCTTGCATCTAGGCTTCCTCTTCTTCAGGCGCATTCCCTTCCACACCCCTGGATAGGGAATCAAAAAGGCTGGAACAATTTGGGAAGAAGTTGTTTTCTTCCTCCAGTCTCGAGCTGCAGTCTGTGAACACTGCATGCCTTTTGGGTCGCTATACCCATTCTCAGTGGGATACGGTAGTGCAAGTCCTGCCTCAGATACCGGAGGAGGCCCGTGCTATCGTCTCCCAAGCTGTCAACGATGGGAGAGATGCGGCGAAGTTCACTATCTGATGTGGGCTGGACACGACCAACTCTCTGGGTAGCTATGACAGTGACTTTGAGACACCATGCCTGGTTGCGTACTTCTGGTTTTTCTGGGGCTGTCCAGCAGTCTCTCATGGACATGCCCTTTGATGGCTCCCGTCTCTTTGGAGACAAAACAAACTCGGCCTTGGAGAGATTCAAGGAATCCCAGGCTACGGCTTAGTCACTTGGTCTTTCCGCTGCCCCTTCCCCCGCAGTCCGCTTTTCACCCCTTTCGTGGCCACGGAAGGGGCTCCCTTTCATGTCCCTCGCCCAGCTACCGTGCCACCCATGCTGTTCGCCACTGTGTGGCAGGGGATGTGGAATCCCACATGGACATGGCACAGGGAACCAGAGGTCTGCCCAGTACACCTCTGCCCCCGCTGCAGCCTCCAAACCCTCCTAGTCCGTCCTCTACTCCATCCAGTTGGCGGCAGGATTTGCTTCCAACACTACGGACAGGTGGGTTTTGCAGATCGTTCGAAAGGGCTATTCCCTCCCTTTCGAATCTGCCCCACCAGCCATGCCCCCATAAATCAGCCAACTCCTGGAGGATCATTTGGCACTTCTCCGCCAGGAAGATGTGGCTCTCTTGGCCAGGGGAGCTATAGAGAAGGTCCTTGTGCCAGAAGTAGGTTGTGGTTGTTATTCCTGCTACTTTCTGGTGCTAAAAAAGGGCAAGGGCTTACGTCCTATCCTAGACCTTCGTGTCCTCAACTACTTCCTCAAGAAAGAAAAATTCAAAAAGCTCACCCTGCCTCAGCTTCTGTCTGCCTTGGACCCAGGAGACTGGATGGTAGCGTTGGACTTGCAGGACGCTTATTTCCACATCCGCATCCTGCCTGCCCACAGACGCTACCTACGATTCGTGGTAAGTCATGATCAGTTTACCATGCTCCCCTTCGGCCTTACCAGTGCCCCTTGGGTGTTCACGAAATTGATGGCGGTGGTTGTAGCTCATCTGCGCAGGTTAGGGGTCTCAGTCTTCCCCTACCTCGATGGCTGGCAGGCTTTCTCCAGTAAGTTGTCTCCCACCTTCAGTCTACAGTGAACCTCCTGCACATGCTGGACTTCACTGTAAACGTGCCGAAGTCACACCTGACTCCCTTTCATCTGAGGTGTTCTGGACACAGTGCAGTTCCGGGCTTATCCTCCTGAAAAGCAAGTCAAAGATATTCAGGCTATGATTCCGATCTTTCAGCCTCTGTCTTGGGTTTCGGTGATACTGACTCTAAGGCTGCTGGGCCTCATGGCCTCCTGCATCTTGCTAGTGACACATGCCAGATGGCATATGCGGGCTCTGCAGTGGGACTTGAAGTTCTAGTGGGCACAGCCTCAGGGGAATCTCAGTGGTGGCTTGCGAATCTGCATTGGGTCCACATCGGATCCCGCTCTCTTCCCAAATCAGATCTATCCACTTCTGGGTTGGGGCGGCCATATGGGAGAGGGGGAGATCAGAGGCCTCTGGTCTCCAGCGGAGTCTGAGCTCCATATCAATCTGGGCGATCAGGCTTGCTTTGAAAGCATTTCTTCCCACTCTCAAAGGGAAAGTAGTTCAGGTGTTCATGGACAATACTACAGCCATGTGGTACTGCAACAAACAGGGCGGAGTAGGGTTGTGGACCCTTTGTCAAGAGGCACTATGTCTCTGGACATGGCTGGAACATCAGGGCATTACCCTGGTGGTTCAACATCTGCCGGGTTCTCTCCACGCCAGAGCAAACGAACTCAGCCGTCGATGCACAGCCGCTCAGGAATGGCGTCTCCATCCGGAGGTGGCACAAGGTCTCTTTCAGCATTGGGGAGAGCCTTGGTTAGATCTGTTCGTCTCTTCAGAGAATGCGCAAGGGTGCGAAGAAAGGGAATGCGGTGCGAAAACGAACCATCTCTTGATGGGTACTTCTTTGCATCAAGATGTGCTACGCTTTGGCCAAGAAGCAACCCCCTGAGGGCTCGCGTGCTCATTCCACCAGAGCAACTGCTGCTTCCACTGCATTGGCACACGGAGCTCCTTTCCTGGATATCTGCCAGGCAGCTCCGTGGGCGTCCGTGCACACACATGCTAAACACTACAGCCTGGACAGTCAGGTCCGTCGGGTGGCTACTTTGGTCGTTCGGTCCTGCAGGACTTCTTAGTATGATCTTGGTTCCCAGCCCACAACCGAGGATGGCATTGCTTGGGTACCTATTCTAAGGTAAGGAATCTGCAACTAGAAGTCTCTATCAGATGTACAAATTACTTACCTTTGGTAACGAAATATCTGGTAAAGGCACATTCTAGTTTCAGGTTCCTTTCCGACCCTCCCATCCTCCCTGCATGCGAACTGATTTCTAGGGACAGGGATTCCCCCCCTTTAAGTCCTTAGCTCTGGCGCACCAATCTCAGTGTTCTTAGCGGCTCTGCGCTTTGGTGTGGAAAGTTGTTAAAAGAAACTGACGTCACTGAGCTGAGGCGGCATCTATGTACTACTCCCAACGTCATCATGGCGACTACGACGCCCGCAGAGTCGACCGACACGCAAGGGTATTGCTCGTAGAAAAATCTCCTGATCCAGTCTGACACCTGGGGGAAATTCTAAGGTAAGGAATCTGCAACTAGAATATGTCTCTACCAGATATTTCGTTACCGAAGGTAAGTAACTTGTACATCATACCCAGTCACACCCCTCATCAGGTTATGACAGTAAAGAAGATGAAATATTTGCATAGAATTAGGTTTCTCTCACATGGTCAGTTAGAATAAGCGCAAATAGATATAAAGTTATGAATTTCAAGTACTGATGTCTTGTGCTTTAATTATGATTTAATTCAGCTTTTTCCAGCATGAGTTGCTCTATATCATAAAACCTCCAGGCAAGTCATAGGAATGTTTAATATTTAAAAATTGATGAAAAGACAGACAAGGTTCAATTGTTATATCTTTGAGGCAGTTCACAAAGCTTAGGTCTTCCTATTATCCATGGCCAGTCGCCCAGCTGCAAGAAATCGGAAGCTTTAGTTAACAAGGTGTAACAGCTAATGAAGTTACCTGACCAGAGACTGACTTGGCTCACAATAGAATTATCAGACGCCTTCACCAAGATGAGGAAATAGCACATTGCCTTGATCACGACAAAGGCAGTAAGGTGTAATGAGTAACCGTCATGTAGCATGCTTTCCAGAAGAGAAAAATATTGAAAATATACGAGTCGTGTATTTTGAATCAATCAGGGGTGTGGAATTTAATAAAATATTTACTTGTTGATGGGACAGATTGCTTCATAAATCTACTTGTTCTGTAAAACAAATCTACTTGTCCCTTTGGTGCCATTTAGCGCAGCAACACATTATGGCAGGGATTTCATTATATACAAACTCTGATAATAGCCTCTCTGAATATGCCAGGGCTAATACTATAGTAGGGTTTGAATACTAGCAATTTCCTTAATTTCCCACCTTTCTACAGATCTATATACTGAGAGTAGAGGAAATTGTAAGCATTAGTTCCAAGGTAGGAATGCCCTTTTGAGTCTGCGCAAAGATACTAACTTGCATTTTATAAGGGTTTTCACTAGCTCTTCTCTAATCTTTTCCCAAACTGAAAAAGATTGGAAATTACTCCTGACCAGGGTAAGAAGCTAAAGTTCTTCCGGGGTTGGGGAAAAAAGTGGTTGGAAGGAACCGAAACTTGTAAAAGCTTAACAGATTTCTGCATGAGCAAATCTACACATGCATATTTGCTCGTGGTAAATACAGTTCACAAATATTGCTAGGAGTACGATTTCCTGGTCTACTTTTTCAAATTTGTGTGAATTCATGAAATACGTAAATCTACACTAATGCAAAGACTTATCCAATGGGAGAAACTTTTGTGACTTTGAGAATTGGGCCCCTAATTAGGTCTGGAAGTTCACCATGATATTTAGTTTTTATTAAAGTTCTTTCATCTATCTATCGGCTGTCTTTACTGAATGATTGCAATCTGAGCTTTCACAAGGAGCACATCAGCACACAAAGTAGTTTTGTTTAGTGCCAGGAACTACTATACCTATGTGAGACCCAAAGATATTTTTGCTTTTTGCCAATGTTTGTTACAATAGTGAGGGCTCAGCAGCTCCCACAACAATAAAGTTTTACAAATGCCATGTCAAAACAAGACCAACATTGACAAAACTAAAAGACTGACCACCTATGGCTTTGCCAATGCTTGTTTATTTTCATGTCTCCCATAATCGTGTTGGAACTGGTTACATTGAATTTCTGTTATGAATATGTTTTGTAAATACTAGCATATGTAAACTAATTGTACTAAATGATGCTTCAAATGAATGGTACCTAATATTTCACAGTAATTTAGCAAAACATTTTTCCTAGTTGCATTTTTTGTGAACATTTTATGTTGAAAGCAAAATAAAGCTTCCACAAATATTTGTATCTAATCAGAGAGCATTTTGGGAGCATTATACATTGCCTCCTATTGTTAAACTTTACAAATGTGTGTACACGTTTTTTACTGGAACCACTGCCAGTTCTGCAGTCCGAACCTAAAGCATTTATTTAGAGTGCTCACCCTAATAATAAGGGCTTTACATTGATGAACTCTAAATATAAGTTGAAACAGTATTAACAGCATATGGACACAAATACTACCTCAAATGCAGACAAATTCCCCTATCCTGCTCCATAATGTGGTACTGTAAATTTCCAGCCAAAGAGTTTCTGCTGGAGTGGGTTGGGACTACTTGCCCCAAGGACAAAATTAACCTGAAAACATGTTGCCCTTGATTCCAAAAAATATAACATGAGTGTCAGGCTATAGGAATGCCACACCCCTAAATCAATCCATCCCATTTTGGATTAGATCAGCATGTTTTCAAAAGACATGGTGGAAAGCTGGAAAACAAATATCGGCCACTGTCTTATTTTTCATACTTAATATCGCTTTCTTTAAGTACTTTAAGGTTTGAACAAGTTCAAGGCTGGATTTTCTAAAAATGGTCTGCATGCTTAATGCTGCTTCTCAAACTGAAATAATCTAGCAGAGTGAACAAAGAAGGTGATTCCTCCGATACATGACAGCAGAAAAAAATAATCCTTCTCTGGTCCTGGGAGTAAAATTGGAAACGTTTTTAAGAAAAGAATGATGTTCTGTGATTGTCACCAAGTGTTCGGTGCACCTAATAGTCTATGGTTGGTGGTGAAGGTGTGCTTATGGGTCCTGGAATAAGTATAGCTATTAATGTTTGGTGTTCTGTAAAAGGGTGTACTTTTGTTGCAAAACAACAGATGATTTACAGCATTTGAAACAAAGGGACTATCAGCATAGTCACATATTTTTAATTAGCCACTGTTTGGTTCATTGTGGTGACTTTTCAGTTCACTGCTTTATTGGATTCACAATCATACAAGTAGCCGTACAAGGCCATATTTAAAAGTAAACCGCTACTTCCTGCCTGACTCTCCCCTGTGCTTAATCTCACTTTTATAAAAGATATTTATGCTTTGCAGTGGATTTCACTTGAAATACTACTGTCACATTTTGGTTGTACAGACCTGCCTGTCCCGATGTCTTATCTTGATAAACAGTGTACTGCCTAATTTCATAACCCAACTGAAAGCGTACTTCAAAGTTCAGCATAGACATACAAAGACATATATTTTTTGTCTTTCCACAGAGCATAGTATTTCATAAAATAACCTTTTCTTTTTAGGTCGAGCATAAGCGTACTTTTAAGTATACTTCTTCTGTGGGCTTCCAGCTATTTCATTTGTTAGTTTCAGTATCATTTAAAAATCTGTGCTTGCTAGTGGTCAGTCATGCCTCTTTGTCCCTCCTCCTTCTATGTGGGAGCAGAGACCAACTACTGTATAATTCCGCTTGTCCTGTTTATCTGGTCTGTAGGGGACTCTTTTCACTTTGTTTCCTGCTCCTGTCCAGGGAAGGTTCCCTTTTCATTTGCAGAGCAGTCCTGCTCTGTGCATAGTTGTAAGCAAGGCTATAATATAGGCAGGCTGTTATCTTGGTCACATTTGGTCTGTGTGGGCTTTCTGCATCCTCTGTCAACTGCCTGGAGGATTGACAGAGGCAGTTCCCGCCCTGCCTTGGTTTGGATTTTCTTTACCAAGTGTGCCTGCCTTTGGTCCACGGAGTGGAGAATCGCTTGTAATTGCATTTAGACTAGGCACCCAGTTCTATCACGGCTCCGCAATCCTTAGCAACAGTGTCCACTTCCGCTCCATACTGGGATCCCACTCGCAGCTCCATCAAGGCACCTCAGTTCACACACTCCAAGCCCTCAGCTGTGCCCGTGCCAGAACCTCACACGCTGTCTGCCAGAGCACCTCAGTTCTTAGTCAGTATGCACTGCTTTTCCAGTTCCTTGGATCTCAGGCACAGCTCTATCAGTGCACCTCAGTTCTACCTTGGCGAGGTCACCTCCTTTCCTATAGTGGGACCCCTCTGACATACAGTTCCATTACAGCAGCTAAATTCTAATATTTAGTCCCACTGCCAAGCCAATACTGGACCGAAGAAAGCAAAACACAGCTTAGCCAGTGCATCTCAAGTCTAACATCCAACGCCACTGTTGATGGGAACCACCACAGGTCTGCCAGAATCCAACAGTTCTAACATTCAATGCACATTTCGTCTCAGGACTAAGGCTCACACATATGCCCCTTATTGCTTCTGTGGTTCAGGGGCAAAGCTTCTCCCATACTGGGCCCCATTTGCAGCTTCACCAGGGCACCTCCAAGCTAACACTCTGCAACAAGGCACGCCAGTGCTAAGTTCCATACATAGCGCCCTTAACATACCTCATTTCTGACCTTTTGTGCCCTTACTGTTCCAGTATTGGAACCCACATACAACTCTGTCGGTGCACCTCAACGCTAACCTGCAGCGCACCAATATTTCAATATCAGGAGTTACATAGCGCCCCTTTTCTCATTCCTCACCCCCTGCCTTTGTGGTATTCCAGCACTGGTCTGGGAAACAGCTCTGTCTCTACCCCAATCCTGATCTGAAGCACCCCAGTATTGCTGCACTGGGGTTCACATACAACTCTGGTAATGCACTCCCTGCTGTTCTGCAGTGCCCCCTGCTTTTCCACACTGACTTCTGTTTGGGAATGTGGGGGAGCTAATTAAATCTTCACTGCCATCTTTATTTGGGAGGGTCTGTTTCTCCTATCTCACTCCGTTCTTTCCTTTACTCTGCTTACTCTCAATGTTTTCTTTCTCCCCAGTTTTCTCTTTCCAGTCCTTAAAATCCGCACGTAAAGTTTTGCTCTTTCGTTCAACTGTTTATTTCTACTCCTCCCCCTTTTTTTTATTTCCTTCTTCCTAACAGTCTTTCAAATTTTCAAAAACATGGTTATTTCTTACATTGTTTTGTTCCTCTTTTTTTCTTCATCAGTTGTTCATTCTTTCACTATTTTTTTCTCTTCCTTTCATTCTTTGTCTTTTCTATTTGCTCTTACCTTTGACTCAGTATGTGTCCTTTAACTTTTTTTGCATCTTCCTTCGTTTTTCATATCTTTATCTCTTAGTTCACATTTTAATATAAATTCCTCCTTTTTCTGCTTGTATGTGGGAGCCACAAGTTACTTGTCGGGACCTGAAGTGTCAACGTGGTTTTCACATTGTGTTTCTGTGGGAAATGTGTCAGTACACAAATGCCCTGGATCTTTCACTGCTTGTTTCTTTCACCATCTCTCTTTTTTCTCTAAAGTTCGTTTGTTCGCTTTCTTTCACACTTCTTTCATTATTTGTTCCCCTTTATCTTTCATTCACTGGCTTCCTTTCCTTTTTTCTTTTGTCTCATGTTTGCTTTATTTATTCTTAGTTGTGTTTTCATTATCTTGTTCTTTCTTTCACTTCTATCTTTTAGTTCTTTGCTACCCCTTCTCTTTCTTCCTTTTTTCTGTTGTATTCCTTTTGCTTCTCTTTTTCTGCACATCCGCTTTCTCTCCTGTGGCTCAATGGGGCAACAGGTGCAGTGGCAACGGGGCCCAGAGACCTACGGACCACACTTAACTCTAATTACTGCTTGATTTTCCTATAGAAATTCCAGTCAACCATTTTATTTTCTTACTCCAGGGCCCATGACACAGTTACTATGTCACTTGTCCACTCCATCTTTACTCCTGACTCCCTCTTTCCTTTCACTCTCCAATACATTCAAAATTATATGTTTGTTATGGTGTTTTGAGCATTATACTCTAATGCCAAAAGTTTATTTCTGATAAAAGTTTATTTGATAATTGTATATGTTTTAAGATAGAGGAAGGAGGTAACTAGAAATGCTTTAGTTAAATGACCGCCCACTGGAATTGTATGGCAGGAAAAGACAAAATTATGAGACGGGGTTGACCAATTTATGTCGCAAGAAAAGTCCAGTTACGAAATTACAATGCCAGTAGCTCTAACTCAAGAAAATGAGAGACCTATTGCATTACAAATTCTTGTTTTAGTTATAGGCCCTCATTAGGACCTTGGCGGCAAATGCCGCCTACCACCATGGCGACGGGTGACAACATGCCGTAGCTACCGACTGTCCATGCCATTATGACCGAAGGCTGGCGGAATTCCGGCTACGGTCAGGGTGGATGGCGGTAAGTTGGCACTGCTGCCAGCTCCTGCTGGAGGATCCCTTGCAAGCAGGTAAGTTGGGTTCTCCGACAGGAGAGGGCGATGGGGGTGTTGTGTGGAGGGGGTGTGAATGCGTGTGTGCATGAGTGGGTGTGTGTGTGTACGATCATGTTGTGTCGTGTGAGCGAGTGTGAGCCTGGATGTATGTTCGTGAGTGTTGCTGTGAGTGTATATGAATGTATGCATGCATGGGTGAATGTGTGTATGGGTGTGTATGTGTGTGTATGTATGTGTGTATATGGGGGGGTCAGTAGGAAGAGGGAAGGAGGCGGAGGAGACCCCTATTAGTGCCAGGGAAGGAATACCCTGACACTGATAGTGCCTACCACCATGGTTTCCATGGCGGTACAGAAACCATGGCGGTGGGCGGGGTCAAAATGCCAAGGGCGGCCTAGTGACAGTCGTTACCGCTGTGGCGGTCGCTGTGTTGGTTTGGCGGTTTGGCTTTTGCCAAACCGCCAATGTCATAATAGTGGAGGTAGGTACCGCCAGCCTGTTGCCGGTAATACCTCCACTATAGCACCGACCGCTGGGGTCGTAATGACCCCCATAGTCTTGCCAAGTCATGTCACGAATCCACTGACCTTTGATGTACAAAAACAAATCCCTTGAAAGAAGCCCTAAGGATGGCCTTCAATTCAGTAATTTGTAAACTAAAAATAAATCTACAGCTTCGAAATACGCACAGCCAGGAGACCCACTGTTGTGCTGCACACAAAGGCATGTACAAGGGAGAGTCTCAAAGATCATCTGACTGCGTCCAATATTTATACACTTCAACAGACATTGAATACAATAGCTGATACATATGTTACAATCCGACAAGCTGTTAGTCATGCGATTTCTTTCTCAGCCTTTATCTTTTTTGCAAGTGACGCCCTACACTCCATGGGCTGGGAGTGTTCTGCTGCTTCTAGATGAGATAACCCGTCTGGGCACTGTTTCTGTTCTTTCTCTGCCTCTAATCACATACTTGATAGGTTTGTTTTCTGCACACTCGTTTGGTTGAGTGGCCCAAAATGGAGTCTTTTCACAAGATGAAGTTAATGTTCTCTTTCCTATCTCCATATTCCTCCTTCTCGTTGAATTTTCAACACTTATTTCCTTCTGATCTATCCTTGTACCCTCTATTATGTTCTTTCCTAGAGTGCCTCTCTGTGTTATCTTTTCTGGCAGGAATTGCAGTATTGTTTAGAAGCAGCAGCATTAAAATAATAAGACTATTATTATTGGTAATAAGGCTTTTAACAGGCCTGATAGCCAGGATGGAAGCCATAAGAACCAGCTGGAAAACCGACCACTGGGGGTCTTCTGCTCCACCACCATGGTGTCCCTTAAAGTATATGAGGCCTGAATAGCCTTGGTCAGTATTCCAGTTTCTTTGTCATTTCCTGAGATGAACGTACAACAGGAAGACACTATTTCGGCACACACTCCACCTTCAGTGGCAGTTAGCATATCCTGTTTTGCAAAGTGGTGATGCCCAAAGCTCTTCTTCAATGGAATTGAATCCATCCTCTGTGCCGTTCACTAGTAGCATTAACTCATATCTGGTCAGTTGTAACCAGTTGGCATTGGCTACGGCGGGGTGGGGCAAGCATTGATCCTCCCGGAAAGATGCTGCCAAACCATACCTCAGCTCTGTTCCGCAACCTGTACTCACCTGGCACTGATTGCAAATCTAGGGCGAAGTATTGGCATACATCCCTCTTCCTTCTATGATCTAACGCATGTTGTAACTCCTGTGCATGCGCATGATATCTTCACTGTTATATTTTCATGTAGTGGAACTATCAATATCTTGGACACCAATATGCCAAGGGACCACAGACCCTTCGAGCTATATGCCAACTGGACATATGCTAGTGTAGCACATACCCAGTAGGTATAAATCAATGCTGCAAGGCCCCCCTGTGGGGTTGTCATATCTCTTATCTGTTTGCAGTTCCTATTCATTCCTACTCTGTGTCCCATTTCCTCTAAAACACACTGAGTATTCTTTGGAAGGCAAAATGTGTGCAGGGGAAGGAACTGGATCCCAAAAGGTGTATGAGAATACCTCAGAATCCCATATATAGGTACAGTTTGTACATATCTGATTAAATGCTGTATCATCATTATACCTTTCCTTTAACACCCTCAAGGGGCAGTCCATCGTCATATTCCCTAGCCACCGTCCCCTAAATAAAGCCTGGGCCTGAAATGTTAACTGAGGCCAGGTGGAGTCACTCTCCATACATTTCCTAGTCTTCAGCCCTGCATCTGCTGTTGTTTGAAGTATTGATTTTGGTTGTCTGAGATTTCCTAACCTTTCAAACTGGCTATAATTCTAAAACATTGATTGCGTTTGTTCATCTTATATTGCTGTGGAATTCCATTTTGACGTTGAAAAGTTCCAGCCATGAATTGCACTCTCCCTTTAGTGTAACATGACATCAGTGTTATCAAACATAAGGGGAATGGGAGATCTTGAACTCTTATTTCTTGACTATCATCATAATGTGGTACAAACAAAGCATGATGCATTGAAATGTGCTGCATCTGTTGTAAACTTTTGTACCACATGTTCTGGTGCCACAAGGGATCCATAAAATGCTGCGAAATTTCTCTTTTTGACCTTAGTTTGTCAGTTGCATCTTTAAGTTCCCAAGGCAGACTACCTGCAGACCCTTGTGTCTTAAGGAGGGGGTCTGCAACATTTGACTACCTAGCGGGGTCCTTGTCCTTTAGAAGAGTAAGCACTAGTCATGGACGAAGCACACAGAGTTCTACTCTGCAGAATTCAGTGGAGTTGGGTAAAACATCAGTGGTATTCTGCTGAGTTCTGCGTGCAGCGGAGCGACACCTGCCCTACCACCCTGGTGCAGAATGTGCCTGATCTCAGAAGCGCTAAACAGGGTCAGGCCTTGTTAGTAGTACTAAACAGGCCCAACCCTGCTTAGCGCTTCTGCGATCAGGGGCATTCAGTCCAGGGTATGCGGAAACGACTTCAGGGCTCTTGTGCTGACACTGCCCACCAACCTGGAGCCACAGCTGCACACTTTCCTTCACCAACTGCCCTCCTTCACAAACTTGCTTTGGAGGCCCAAGCACACCCCCTGTCTTGCACCAGCCTTGCAATAGCTTAGTCTGCACTTACACACAACCTCAGACCACCCTTTCTTTAGGGCCCAACACTAGCAGCAGCAAACCAGCTCACTACCAGCAGCCTGGTATTTTTTCCAAAGTGCCTAGCATTGCCTCCCTCTGGGCTCTCATGCACTCTCTCAGGCCACACACATCTCTATCTTGCAGGGGCTGTCTGACTACCACTCAGCAGTGATGCTCCCCCAGTCTCCAGGTCTCCCTGCTGGCCTCAGCACCGTACCCCATAACCCCACTTTCTTTCCCACCGACTCTGGGGAGACAGGTTCTTCTCAAGTGAAGCTCTCACTGCATGTTTCCTTTTTTCGAAACGCAGACTGTCCATGCACAGTGCCGGCCCCCATGTGTACACAGAAGAGAAAGCAAAACAAGGGTCTTACTTGGGTCCCTGTTTGCCAGCGGTCTAGCTTTCTGCCTCCCTCTGCCCCCTGCTCCTGGGCTGCTGAGGACAGTGTAAGGAGGGAGGCCTGGATCTGGTGCTGGCACTGGTGCAACCCCTCAGCAACATCTTGCAGCAGCTCCGCAGCCATGCCCGGCCACCGCTGCAATCTTCTTTGTGCCGAGTGCACTCAGCAGCCCAGTTATGGGCTACACAGCGCAAGCACAGACTGTCTGCACTTGCTCTGTGTGGCCCATAACTGTGCTGTAGTGCGCACTTGGTGAGTTCCGCTCCACTGCTGGGGCTAGTGGAGATTCTGGCCGAACTCCATGCTCGAAGCGAAGTGCGGAGTGCCAAAAGCTCTGTTAACTCTGCCAGCCGAGCAGAACTCACTCCCCACCCCTAGTAAGCACCAGCAACACAAAGGAAAAAAATATACACATTATTAGAAAATAGAAACAGTATTTCAGAATAGATGGCTTATTGTCCCAACAAAGATCCCACCACACCTGCGATGATAGTCTTTTAAGTCTCTTGAAGAGGAAGCCATACCCCCCTGTCCTTACTCCTAGCAAGGAAGAAGGATGTTGTGTTGAGCTAGTCTGATGTCTGTCCTGTGTATCCAGTGTTTCAGCTCATGGACCTTTACGGCTGTTGGAGTAGTCTGAACTACTGTTTAGGGTCCCAAGAAATGTGGATGCTTCCATTGTCGAATGAAATTCTTGACAAATACTTGAGAGCCCGGAGCAAGTTGTTGTCATGGTACCACAGGTGGCACGATGGAGCTCGCATATTGTAGATGAACAGTTCAGGAAAAAACCCTTGACAGTACTTGTTAGGGCAGACATATATGCTGACATTTCTTGCCATGCCACATCAACAAGTACATGTACATCTGTATTTGTCCTGTGTGGGACATCTTCCATTGGCATTGTTCTACCCTTGATAATGTGGTGTGGCGTTAGGTGATAGTCGGAGTAGGAAGCATTTCCAAGTGCAAATAATGCCTGGGGCAAACAATATAGCCAATTTCTGTAAATTGTCACTGATATCCTTTATCCACTCCCACTATTATGTACCTCATGATGTTAACATATGTTGACAAAATCTACAAAGTCAATGTGTAATTCTTGGAAAGGCCCCCCTGGCCTAGCTTTGGATGATAGTGGTAATGCTGGTGGTCTTGATGAACTGTATTGTTTGCAAAGGAGACATTGTATAAAATAATCATTTAGTTTTGGAAGGTCTGAAACAAATCAGTCTGCTGATATGGTGTCTAACAATATCTTTTTAGAGGCATGTGTTGGTAAGTGCAGTTGTGTGCTAAATGGAGCAGTCTATGGGCCATCACTAGTTTGCCCTTATCTGTATGTCTATAGAGAAAATCAGTGGATATCCTACATCCTCTCTGAAACCAAAACTCCTTTTCCTCAGGATGAGCTGCTTCGTGTATGTCCTTAAGATGTTATGCTTTTAATGTCATATAGGAGACATCATCCCTCTGTATCACGTCTGCCCTGTACATATGGTATTAGCCATCTGCCCAGCCTCCTTAGCTGCCTAGTCAACTAGGTTGTTGCCCTGTGACACAGCATCCAAGCCCCCACTGCTTTGGTCCCCCCTCTTCACAGTTCTATTATTAGTTGTTGTAGGAGGGAGCCATGAGCCACTGGGTACCATCACTCTTCTGAAAACCTCTTCTCTGCCACCTTGTTATCCCAGAATGGACAGCAGGGGCTACATATGCTGAGTTGGTACATATTGTAAAATCATTTGGATACACCAACTGTCATGTCTGCACTAGGGAATGCAATTCCACTGCTGGGCCGAGAAGTGTGAAGGCAATGGTAAGTACTGCAATACTGAGTACATCACATAAGGTACGGTACCTGTCTGTTCCTCTATAGCTGCACCTGTGTGTCTAAGTCCTGTCACTTGATCTATCATAGAGGATGCATCAATACATAGTACTCTGCTTCCTTCGATTGGCATCTCTTGTGCTAGGGCACTTGTTTCTCGTGTAGCACAATCATGATCTGTGTCTTTCAACGGTTTTACTAGAAATTGCACAGATTTGACAGAGTGAACATGTACTATTTTAATGGCAGCATTGGAAAGTATGACATCATATCCAGATGCCCTTTGAGTTGTTAGAGTGCTGCAAAAGGGGCATGTTCGACATACAATGTTGTGGAGCTACCAGCTGTTATTGCTGATGCCTTCTCTACAGCAAAGGCTGCTGCTGCTAGGGACTGCTCACTGGGAAAATGTCCTCTCATTATGTCTTCTAGTTGACCACATTGGTTTAGGCCCCACTGGATACTTCTGCTTAAGGATAGCCTTCATTTTTGTTCTGTTTATTTGTGAAAATAGGAAGAACTCTTTTGAATAGTCTGGAGTTTCCAAAACTGGTGCTGAATAAATGGATTCTTTCAAGCCATTGATTACCTGTATCCTTATAGGCGCTCTCGCTTAGTGCACTTCTTCCTGTGCAAACTACAATTTGTTCCTCTCAGCCTTGTATCACTTGTGTCCTAGGACTGTTAACAAGTTCACAAGTTGGATGCACTCCTCGTAGGTGGGCTACATACAAGTAAGTCATCAACGTACTGTGAAAATGTGCTGTCACATTGAAAATCGGTCAGGTAATTTCTGAGGACTGTTAAACGCTGACGGGGACTCACAATACCCTTGAGGTAAACGAAAATATAAATATTGAGTCCCAGAAAATGTGAAAGCAGTCAAATAATGACTCTCTGGATGTAATGACACACCATAAAAAGCATTTTTCAAGTCTACAACAGAAAAATACTTAGCATCCTTAGGTATGTTTGTGAGGATAACTGAAGAATCTGGAACCACTGGACTTTCTTGTACCACAATAGTATTCAAAGGTGGGAAATCCTGGACTATCCTCTACGAATTCCCATTAGCTTTGCGCACTGAACTAATCTGTGTATTACATAGTGAAGAAGAAGGATACAAAGCCCTTTATCTAACCAATGTTTGTATAGTTATGCTTATTACATCCTGGGCTTCACAAGAGATAGGGTGCTGCCTTACTCTAGGTAATTGCACATTATCTTGTAGTTTTTTAAAAAGTGGTTCTCCACTTAATATCAGTCCTACATCATCCAGATCCAAGGACCATAGCTGGCATGGCACGTCAGCAAGACAGGCATTCCCATCCTCTGCTGTGACCATTGGCACTTCGGAGGGCTGTTCAAACACAATCTCTGTGGATCTCAAATCATCATTAAACAATATGTCATCTGATATGTCTGATACTCTTGTCCATGGCGTGGTGAATATTATAGCTGACCATCTTTCCTGGCACAGTCTACTGCTTCTAATATGACAAATTTTCAAGTCATCCTTATACCTATCATTGAGAGTACTAATACCGCTCCTGCTTTAGCTTTGGAATATTCTGATCTAAATAGAATTTTGGATGGTATCTCTAACTACTTACCTGTCATTATTGATTCAGTCATTATAAAATGTTCTATCCCTGCTGTAATAAGGGACATATTCAATGGGACCCCTAGTATTTGCAGGGTCCTGTTTCTCAGGTTCTGTTCTGAGCTCATGCATATCCCAGAAGTGGAGCAAAGCATAGATTGATCTAGACAAAATGGCATTGTCATATTACATTTATGTAACAGGTCTCTAAGCAATAAATTTTCAGGGGCCTGAGAAGCATATAACAATGATTCAGAAATTATTGTATCCCCAATTTAGACTGGAACATCACAAGTTTATGATAGTGTCATTGTTTCACCTGAGAACCCCTGTGCTGCCATAGATATATTTGAAAGCGGCAATCCTGGATCTCTGATACATGCTTTTGTTGCCTCTGTGTCAATCAGAAACTTATATTTTTTCCCAGTATGCAGATTTGTGCTGTTGGCTCCTGTTGGTAATTGGAGGTCCTAGATATAACTGGGCAAATTAGGGTCTCGGTTATTGTGTACATAGAAATAGATTGATTCCTTGCACAATCTCTCCTCCCATCATTTGTCGGGCAACACCTGATCTGGAGGCAGTAGGCAAGGTCTGCTGTGGAGTTTGCTGCTAGCACATCGGTGCCTGTGACTGTAATTGTGCCACCACATGCTGCATCAGCTGTACAGACGGGTGCTGTTGACCTAAAGAACCATGAGGACCATAATAAAAGGTGCCTTCTGGTTGATATTGATATACTGCATGTTGTTGTCTTGCTGGGACTTCCTGAAGCGACATTCTGCTATAAGGTGTCCTTTCCTCCAACAATAGAAACATGTCACAACCTTGTTGTTGTAATGGAGGACGCTGCGGGTATGGTACTACTTGTTGCATGGGCTGCATATAATGGTTGTGCTGCCACCATTGGAGGGACTGTAGCTTAAAGTGCTTTAGTTATAGTATTCGCTCCCACTGCCTCTTCTTACTTGACCTCCTTTTCTAACTTTTGAGCTGCCAACTCAGCAGCAGTGCATTCATATGTTTCTTTCTCCTTGTTTTTCTCATCTTTCTTTTTTACATAGTGTAAAATAATGCCTTGTATCTCTGGCCAATTCTTAGTTTCAGTTGCTACAACAGCATTTAATTTATTTTGTATATCTTCAGGCAGACCTGTCTCGAAAATGAGAAAAAAAACACCCTACAGTTCTGCGTGTTGAATTCTCCCATCTTTATCGTCCACATCTTTTACATCCTCTCCATATGTTCTAAAGCTTCTTCATCTTTTCTCAGTCTGACTCATTGTTCCCTCCACATCGGTGATATCCTGGTATCTTACTCCTAAATGGTTCCATAATGTTACACATATGCTAATAAACTCTTCATTAGCCCTAATATTAGTTGCCAATCTATTTAGTGGCTGACTTGCCGGTACTATATGAAGGAATATAGCATTACCATTGTCCCCCATGATACTGGCAAGGAGACTCTTTACATCTCCTATAGCTAAGACCACACCTGCAGTGTGCTGCTCAAAGCAGCTATCCATTGGATGTGCCCTCTATCAAGGGTGGTAACTGCTTTTTAATATTTTCTTTATCCGTGTGTTGTCTTGGGGCTTACACAGGTGGGTGATTAAAGGTAATATGTTCAGTGTTGCTTTGCGTTTCCCCTGACGGTGCCCGTTATCAAATTTCTCTGCATATTACTGCCAGACACTCAAGGAGTTTCTCATGTACCCATAGTCCTATCCTGGGGTTCCTGAGATTCTCCTCCCCCCCCCCCCGCAATGCAGTCTTGAGCTGTAGCTAAACCTCTCGGGGCAAAAGAACCATTTTTGGCCACAGGGCAGATTTCTCAGGATGGTCTTCAGTTTAGTCTGCTAAGCCATTAGTAAGGGGAAACACAATGTATGTGACTCTTCCCCCCAATATGACCACAATGTTCGCTGTAATACATTTCTGTTTTACTCTTCTAACAACCATAAGACTGTTCAAACTAGAGTAATTTCTCTCAAATTCATCATAGTCGTCTTCTTCATCCTCACTGTCTTCTTCCTGAACAGTAACATTTCCCTTTACTCTTATAGTACCTTTCAGTTGGTTTGGGATTTCCACGAGTACCTTCCAACCTCAACTAATCCACCTCACTCTGACTTTTTCTTTAGCTGTTTCCCCTTCAGAATACCACTCAAATTCCCTTGCGACCTCTTCTTTCCTCTCACGAGTCTAACATTCTGTCATGCAAGGGATGTGTCTTGTCCAGATGAATGTTTAGTCTGTTCAGTTCCTGTTCTTCCTTCTCTCGTCCTTCTCTACTTATTTCTTCCTTCTGCCGACATGCAAGTGCCTTCTGTTCTATCTCAAATTGTTGTATTTCTTTCCTCAGCAATCTATGTGCCTTTGGGGACTCGCACCCCAATCCATCAGGATCAGTAGTCACCTGAAAGATCACAAGGGGTGAGGCTTATCCACTCCTATCGAAATTACCTGTTAACCCCATAGCCTTGTGACCTCTGCTGGGATTCCAATATTCCATAAGTGAACCATAATGTAGACCTCTGTTGAGATTAGTGTGAGCGATGTGTGTAAAATGGCATGATGTAGAGTCCTCCCTATTGGAATTATGCTGATGTGATTGTGACTATAATTTGTGGTTATTGTCATCTAATTTTATTGTAAACATAGCTTCAATATGCCCTGTATATCTTTTTAGTGGTGTATCCTCATCTTCGGGGTTTGTCCCCTCCGTGACGTATTGGTTTCAGGGGTGCCTTTTCCAAACTACTATCTGTACTACTTGTACCCTCTACTCCGGTAAAAATTAGGGTGGTAAAGTTCCGCCTATGGCAGAATTTAAAAATCCTATTTCTTCCCCTAGAGTATACGTTCCCACTACTGCCTTTTTAATAGGTGTTTTTCCTCTTTACATAGCTTTTTCAAGTCTTGTGTATCCTCATAAGGGGGAGGTGCTGTAAGAGATGGGGGCCACGTATTCTCTGACTTTAGCTCATTTTGATCGGTCTGAAATGCCTGCCACATGTTTAAAGTCATAATTTGCTTCTTTATTTTTTTACCCTTATAAGACCCATGGATATACTTATACAACTGACCAAGTGTCACGGAATCGAATAATCCCTTCTTTGGCCATGGGTACGGACTGTTGCATGACCCTTGATACCATTCCTCACAATGTTTAGCAATTCTATTTGAGTTTCCTCTAGATACATTTAAAGTATTGTCAAGGAAAGGACATCTTCAGTAGTTGTATTAAAAAAAAAAAAACACATTAATATTAAACACATAAAATACACATTCACTTCTAACACAACATGAATCGGGATGTCACAATTCTTCCTTCATTTGTTTACACTACTGCCATCACTCTGTGGTTCATTGTTTCCGCCTATCCTTAAAGGCATGAAACGGTTTGTTTCCCACTCTTAAACTTAGTGCAGACACTTGGACATTTCTGATCAAAACAAATTTGACCAGATTCGTAATCCGCCTCACAATCCATACCTTTTGCACCTTCTAAGACCCTTAAGAGGGAAGGGAAAACAAGGGCAATTTTAAAACTTCCGGAGACTTCCCTGGGCTCACCCTTCTGTCTGAGCAGCAAGGCCCACACATTTTGCATAGACAGTGGTGTCTGCTTACCTGTATGTGTGCCGATCACTAGGGGTGAAGCAACGGTGTGGTCCCTGGGGCCTGACAGGTCAAGCCCCAAGGGTTCTCCTGGCTGGCTGGCCAGTGTCAACTCTGGACAATTTTCTCACTGTGCCCTCAGAAATGATTACAGCCTTTGGTCTTGGGTTCTCAGGATGGCCTTTATGTTACAGCCAGGAGACCCACTGTAGTGCTGCATGCGAAGTCCACGTACAAGGGAGAGTCTCAAAGATCATCTGACTGCATCCAATATTTATACACTTCAACAGGCATTAAATACAGTGGCTGATGCATATGTTACAATCTGGGAAGCACATCTCTTAATCATGTGATTTCTTTCTCACCCTCTGTCTTTTTTGTAAGTTAACGCCCTACACTCCCTGGGCGCGGGATGTTCTGCTGCTTCTAGATAAGATAACCCTTTCTGTTTTTTGAACTGATTGTATTCTTTTCCTCCTACGCCTTGCAACCAGTCTATGTTCTGAAACTCAGGGCGTAACACATACGTTATAGGTTTGTTTTCTGCTCACTTGCTTGGTTGAGTGGCACAAAATGGAGTCTTTTCGCAAGATGGAGTTAAGAATCTGTTTCCTATCTCTGCACATGATAGACCATGGAACGCAACAAATTCCAGCATTTGAGTTTCTTTTATATTGTGTTTGCTTTACTCATTGTATTATTAAATATTTTATCTGTACATTTATGTAATGCGGTCATGTAAATTTGGGTTCAAAATCAAGATGCAATGAAATGGCAGATGTTATGAAATTCCGTTTTGATTTTTAAAACTCTGTTTTGTACTATTGGGGCTTAAATGATGTTTGCTACAGTCACATAAAATACCCCCTTGTAACTTTAAGAAGTGCCTTTTCCTATTTTCCACTATTCAATCCTTGTGGCTCCCTAAAAAGCAATCTTCAGCCTTTAATATAGCTCAGTTGATTGATGCATCCATTGTAGATATGTTCTTGTAATCTAAAGGTTTGCAGATCCGCTCAGCCTTTCAACTTTCTGTGTTCATTAACATGAGTACCTTTAAGCTGAGTAATAATTAACGTATGCTGTCAGCTTCTAGTGACTACATCTGGTAGAGTGTACTGTATGAATTTAGTTATTATATTTATCACGTCTCATTGTTATCCAGAACAATTGCAGATGGCATTCTCAATGAACTCCAAAGCTCTGATCATGTTAAGCATTCTCCACAGCCACAATTATAGCTGTCAATCTGTCAGGGGATCCAGTTTCAGCTCTCTGCATTATCCAAAGAGCTGCTCCCAAAACTGGATTCAACCACAGAACCCCCACAAGATGATCCATAGCCAGTACTACCAGTGCTGGGTCAGATCCTTCTATTGGTTCTACCTCTTAATGACCCATTTGAAAATAATTGCAGAGGTGGCCTCATACTGGTTGCAAAGGCACGTGCTCACCTTCAATAAAAAATTGATTCCATGTGCTCTGAAACTTAGTGGTGTAGTACAAATTTTACATAACATGTTTCTATGGTTGTCTGATATCCAAAAATTCAATTGGCTGTTCTTCACAAATAGTTACAGCAAGTATAGAGTTAGTAAAATGCAGAATTGTTTGGCTTTTTATCAGAAGTGTTACAAACATTTGAAAACGAGTGATTGCATCAAATTGCTCTAAGTTGGTTGTTTTGTCTATCAGTACTTCCTATACCTTCCTGTGAGGTTTCAAATGACTATTGTTTCCCTAACAGTAGTAAACATAATATCTTTTATCTTGAAAATCAGAACAAAAATAACAATCTTGTTGGCCATAGCAACAGCTTATTACGTGGCATGACCGATAACCTCATAGGCAAACTGTAAGGAATAAAAGATAAAGCCACAAAACGTATCTCAGAGACAAAAGGAACAGAACTTATGTAACCGTTTTTATAGTTATATACTGATTTCATTTAGTAAATAGGCAACCAACCTATTTTAAATTAAAATAACTCATATTCCCTTATTTCAGCAGTACCCGCTCAGGGGCACAATGCTGTCCCTTCTGGGTCATTTGACTGTAATTCTTTACCGCTGTTTACTTTGCCTTAAGTAAGACTTTTATGGTTTTTGCTCAATAGCCAGTCATAGGCCCTCATTACAATCCTGGCGGTCGGTGTTAAAGCGGCAGTAACACTGCCAGCAGGCCGGCGGTAAAAAAAAATGGGATCACAACCATGGCTGAAACAGCCAACACAGACAGCCACTTTATCAAACCGACTGCCACGGCGGTAGCAACAAATACCCCGGTGGTAACCGCCAAAAGACAGGCGGAAGACAATGTACCGCCCACCACATCACAACCCGCCTATCCGCCAGCTTTTCCGGGGCGGTACCAACGCCATCAAAAGCACTGCGGAAACAGTCTTTGGAACGGAAACCACCCACCTCTCGACACTCAAAGAAGAACCAGGAGGCCATGGAGCCCGAACTACAGGTCCTGCTGATGCTGGTTTACCTCCTCATCTACCAGGAACATGAAAGACGGTTGCGACGACGATGGTGAGTACTGCACCTAGTACACAGGGGAGGGGGGAGGAAAAAGAGAGTGACGCACACACACACAACACCCCCACCCACAACACCATACACACAAACAGATCCAACTACATTACAGATAGACCCCATTACCCCCTGAAAGAACGCAAGGACCAAAGGAATTGAGTCAAATTAGTGATATTTTAGAAATAGGCAGATATACTAAAGATTTTGAAAAACAGTATATACACAGATATACAATATGTACAGAAGTTCGTACATTGTCCATTCACAAATGTCCGTGGGCCACTGGGCCAAAATTCATGGGCCAAGCCCACACTTGACTCCTGCCTCAATATGGAGAGAACACTGCAGGGGCATCAGGTCGTAAACACACAGGCACCTCAGGGGAATGGGGTAGGGGGGGGGGGGGGCACCTCAGCCGGAAGATGGGACAACGCCTCTGCTCCTCGTGGGGGCTCCATGCCCACAGCGATGTCCTGGGGAGTGCAAGGCCACAGTCTCTCAAGTGGGTGGTTTGCCCACTGCGTGGTCCTGGGAACTGCAATGCCATAGTCTCTCAAGTGGGTGGTTTACCCACTGCTTGGTCCTGGGGAGTGTAAAGCCAAAGTCTATTAAGTTTCTCAAGTGGGTGGTTTACCCACTGCTGGTGCTGGTAGTGGTGCTACTGCCAGCGGTGCAGGAGGAGGTGCTTGCGGCGGGGCTGCTGGTGGTGCTGGCCGTGGTGCAGGTGCCGGTGCTGCCAGTGGTGGAGGGAGGCTCCAGCCCTTCTCCTTCAGCCTCGGACGGCTGCCCACTGGGGATGCTGCAGCTGACAGTAGTGGTGTCAGCGGCGGTGCAGGTGGCGGTGCTTGCGGCGGGACTGCTGGCGGTGCTGCACGCGGTGCAGGTGGTGGGGCTAGCAGTTCTGCTGGTGGGCACCAGGGCTTCACCTGCATCCTCCGTGGGCTGAAGTGCCTTGCTTTCGGTTATTTGCTCCTTCCTCACCTTGGCTGATGCTGTTTTGCCCTTGGCTCTGTCAGCTGGAGGTTTGGAGGAGGCCTTGCTGGGTGGGTCGTGATGCTTGTCCCTGCTGTATGCTGGCCCCTTCTTCACCTTGGCAGGTGGCGGTATGGTTTGGCCCTTTGCAGGATTTGGTGGTACGATGGCTTTCCTGACGGGAGCCCCCTTTGAGCCTCTGGGAGCTGCAGGTTCCACATTGGACAGTGACTTGGTGGCTGAGGTGCTGGGCTGGGTTCTGGACACCCTGGCCCGAGGGGAATGACAGGGGGAGGATGGGGAGCGAACAGGTTAATGTTAGCTAGGAAACGTTTTTTAGACACACTGGGGCGGGAAGAGGGAGAGGGTTTGGGAGTGGAAAAAGAGGGAGTGATTGTAGGAGGTGTCTGTCTGGTGAGTTTGAGTGAAGGTGCATGTGCTGGATGCTGTTGTGAGGTGGATGGCTGTTGGATGGGTGGGTGCTTGCGTTTGTGTACTTTGGGAGGAGGGGTCATAGACACACTGGGAGAGGACACAGGGGACGTGTGTATGTTTGTGGGGGTGGTGACTGCTTGTGAGGGGTGTGTTGTGATGGGTGTGCTGATGAAGGAGGTAGTGGATGAGGATGTAGTGCATGCAGGTGTCAGTGGAGACTATACTGAGAGGGAGGTGGACGACGAGGAGGAGGGGGACACAGTGGAGGCAGTGGATGTTGCTGTGTCTGCATGGGGACGGTGCTTGTGTGAGTGCCTGTGGGATGATGTGTGGTGCTTGTGTTTGCCTGAACCACTCCTGTGTGTTGTCCTGTGTGCATGCTTGTCTGAAGATGTGCTTGGGATAGGCTCCGGTTGAGGGGATTGGGACTGGGTAGAGGAAGATGGAGGGGGGCTAGACACAGGGACAATGGCTGCCATCAGTGCTGAGGCCAGAGTCTGAAATGCTCTCTGTTGGGCTGCCACGCCAGAGTGAATGCCTTCCAGGTATGCATTTTTTTGTTGCAAATGCCTCTCTACACCCTGGATGGCATTCAGAATGGTTGACTGCCCAACAGTGAGGCATCTCAGGAGGTCAATAGCCTCCTCAGTGAGGGCAGCAGGGCTGACTGGGGCAGGGCCTGAGGTGCCTGGGGCGAAGGAGATGCCCACCCTCCTGGGTGAGCTGGCACGGGAAACACACTGAGGGGCTGCTGGGAGGGTGGTGCTGGTGGGTGGGGGGGGGGGGGTGGCAGCTGTACCTGTTGTTTGGGTGGGCAGTGAGATGTCCGCCACCGCCAGGGAGCTTCCATCGGAGGAGTCGTCGCTGTCTGTGGTCTCTCCTCCTGTCCCCGTTGTAGTGCTCCCCTCACCCTCATTGGATTCAGCCTCCAGGCCCATGTGGGATGCAGCTCCCTCCGTCGCCGGTGCCTCTGCTCCTCCGCCTGATGATGCTAACGCACATAAAGACAGGGTGACAAGGGTGGGGAAGAGACAGAGGATACACTTGGTCAATACCAGCAACACCACTACCGTTGGTGTACACAACACACAGGGAGCAGCCCTATGCACTAGGCCTCAAGATAAAATGTACCCCAGACGGCATGCCTCTCCCATCTGTAGTGTCTCCAGTAAGCTTCCCACTTTAGTTGTGCTGTAAGGTAATAAAGTTCTAGGTCTGGGACTGCCAGAGCACCACCATCGGTGGGGAGAATGAATTTGGCCAATACCATTCTTCCTTGTCCTGTCCTCTTTATAAGATATATCTATCTCACGAAAGATGGATTTCGGAAGCTGGCTCTGCAGGGCTTGAGAAATCATGTAAGAGGGGTGAAGGGGAATAGTCTTTGGCTGCACGACCCTGCCCACCACAGATAGAGGTAGGATCGGCCAAAAAGTAGGCGGTGCAAAGGGACATCAATGCTAATCACAAATTGCCTTAAGGACATCAGCCACCGTGTGGTTAATACAGACTCCAAGATACAGAAAAGGGCATGGTTTTCATCAGAGAACAGAGCTGGCAGTTTAGCAGTCATGTCTGGCACATGAATCGGAAAAGCTTTCAATTTATCCCAGTTTACCTTTTGATCTGATAAGCAGCCATATTTCTCTAGGGTGCAACAGGTGCCTTCTATACCTCCCCCTGTCACAAAAGGGAGTTGACAGAACAGGAGAATGAAATAGACTTACAGGATCTCCCACGGTGGCCGTGCTGCTCCCAAATCATACAATACAAGAAAAAATTATTATTTAAGTTTAGCTGCAACTATGAGAAAGACTAAGACCTGGATAAGACAACCTAATTATGGTGTGGAGAAAATCCTGTAATAACACTACGTCCTGACTGTCACTATGTTCTGACTGTAGAGGCTGTGGAAAGATCAAAAGGAATAGAATTGTATGATCCTTATTGTACCAAACCTCAGAGGTATCACTGGTGCTGCGCATGATGACTCTTCAGTTGTGTAGCAGGTGAAAACAAACTGGGAAGCATATAACCTCTCACGCACATCTACGATCTCTTGGAGCAATGTAGTGGTCAGCTATGCGTCATTTGTAGCAAAATGTCCTTTGTGATAAAACCTATGTACTGGATTGCTGCAGGTAAAAAAAATATATAAATTAATTACAGCATGTTTAGTTTTTTGGAGTAGGGCTAGATGGCTAGGTTTTTCTTTTACGACTCGTCTTCAGCCTTTCATCCTTTTTTTGTGTTGCAGTATTCTGTTATGTAGCCATTTTAGTTATAGCTCCATACACGTTATTTTAGCAAACTAGGCCTGCCGCTGTGCACTGTAACCTAGATATATTTTATTCAGCTTGGTTTATTATTTTAAAAGTAGCCACATTTGCGGTCTTGTTTTATTTCTCTCTATCTAGTTGTTCTTTGCCTACGTCAGCACTGCGTTCTTAAACAAGACATTTCTTTCACTCTGTGCTTTTTTCAAGGCTGCGGTAAGATAGGTTGCCAGCAAACGTGGTAGCGCTTTGTCTCTAGTGTTCATAGAAACATATATACTTTTACGTAGAGATCCTTTCTTGGAACATCAGCTGTTTTATTATAAAAACCCTACCTTGACCCATGTATGTTAGAGGGAGATTCCAGCCAGATGACCGCAACTGTATGCTGACTGTTGAACTCTTCGCTACAGCTGCTTATGTAGACTACAGGCCTCTTGCTCAGTTATGAGGGATGATGTCTTCCCAGGGGAACCTGAAGGGTAGAACTAGAACTTAACATGCTGTGCTCTAAAATAGTCTAGGTAGGAATTATTTTAATGATTCTATTGACAATATGGTAGCATTATTTTTTATACTTTACTCTTCTTGTCACAACTTTAATCCTGTCATGCTTCATCGTCCTAGTTATTGCAGTACATGCTTTATTAGCTAAGATGCAGTTGCTCCTTAAAGCCTTATTAAAATATATACTGCCTCTGATGGTCCTTTTATATGTGAGACTAATGTAACTGAGAGAAATGGATGCGATCTGAGTGACCACAATTTCCCTGAGGAGTCAGTTGTGTCATGCGCTCAGCTGCCCACTCATCCCTGCTCTTGGGTGGAGATGAAGCACTGCTAGTTAGCCGGAGCAAAACCCGGATTAGGCAGACAGGTGTCACCTGTAGTGGGTTCAGACTCCATCCCCCACAGTGCAAGTGATTCTGCCGCCCAAAATGCAGTAGTCTCATTAGAATAATGAGAGCCTATGCTACAATTCGTCAAAGCTTTTTTGTCACTTGCCTGTCAGCCCCTTTGACATTCTGCTCATCTTATGGCCTCTTATTGCTCATAGTTTGGAGTGTCTTTAGATAGTTTCTGGAGGCCTGGACCTTTTCTTTTAGGAGTTCAGTCTTCAGAAATTCACTTAGGGCCAGATGTAGCAAAAATAAAAATTGCGACTCGCATTTTGCGAGTTGATGCGACTCGCAAAATGCGAGTCGCAAATTGGAATGTCAGAAAAAAAAGCGATCCGATTTTGCGACTCGCAGCCGGACTCGCAACGCTGTGTGCGAGTCCGCAGTTTGCGAGGTCGCTGTTTGCGAGTGTGCAAAAAACGAACTCGCAATTAGCGAGTGGGTGTCGCAAATTGCGATTACCTTCAAAATTGCTTGCAGGTGCAGCAGAACACTCCAGAAAGCATACCAGAACACTCTGGAAACACTTCCTGGCACATGATGATGATATCACAGCCAGGAAGTTAACAAATACACCTGGGAGGAGGGCTCAACAGTGAGCAGTGTCTCTGCCACTGACAGTAGGGTGCTGAGGAGTGGTAGGCACAGCACCATGGACGCAGCAGGGACCAGCCAGGCTGGCAGGAGGGGCAGGAGATCATAGATAACAGCCAGGACAGATTAATGTGGCACATGGCGTTAATGTGCCACATGACTGGTTGGCATTTTCCTGCCCATGGACAATTTCAACTTGTATATAGTTTCTTCATGACATTAATAAAACTGTTATTTTTGTTCCACTTAACAAATGGTTAATAGGTGAGTATGGTGGGAGTTGACACGTACCGTCCAAAATATTGCGTTGCAATGTGGTCCCGTCTCAGTCTGCCTTGATTAGCTAGACTCCTATCCCCATGATGGCGATGTGGTTGTTCTTGCTCTTCATCATCAGGATCTGGGTCTGCAGGGGTGAGAGGTAGCCCACGTCGGGTGGCTATGTTGTGGAGGATGGCGCATGCGACCACAATTTTGAAAGCGGTAATGGGGGTGTATTGGAGGGCGCCTTCACTGCGGTGGAGGCATCTGAATCTTGCCTTCAGCAGTCCGAAGGTGCGCTCGATCAGGTTCCTGGTCCTCTTATGCGCACTGTTGTATTGCCTCTCTGATTCAGTTCTGGGTGTTAAAAACGGAGTCATGATCCAAGGCCTGAGAGCATATGCACTGTCACCTGTTGGGCACAAAAGTACACTGTTAGGAAGTCCAGATTGTCGTGCACAGTGACCTGTGTGTATGTCTGCAAGTGTCTGTGGCTCTACCTAGGAGGTAACCGTCTCCAAATTCCCCACGTTCCAGGCGTTGATGTATCCCAATATGCCTAAAAATGTATGAGTCATGGGTACTGCCAGGAAACTTAGCTACGATGTCCGTGATGACATAATGGGCATCACAAACAACCTGTATGTTGAGTGAGTGGGTACACTTCCTGTTGCAGAAAATGTGTTCCAGATTAGCAGGGGGGCATATTTGAATGTGTGTCCCATCTACACACCCTATGACATGAGGAAAGTGGGCAATGCGGTAAAAGTCCAGCTTGGTGCTGTTAATTTCTGCCTCATTCCTTGGTAAGTATATGAAGTGAGACATGTGCGTGACTAAGGCATCTAGGAATGCCCTGAGGAACCTTGACACTGCACTTTGGGATACCCCACCTGCCACGGCAATGACCCCCTGATAGCTCCCTGAGGCCAAGAGGTGCAGTGCGCATAGTACTTGCACATGCGTAGGGATGGTGCAGCCACGCAGAGTCTTGTGTTCTAGCTGTGGTTTCAGTAAATCTATTAATTCTAGAATGGCTGCGCTGCTAAGGCGGTATTTGTCATAGATCTCCTCTTCAGTTTGCTGAAAAAGAGTCTGCCTGGTTCTATATATCTTCTCCTGTCTGTGGCCCCTCCTCCTCCTCTGCTGGGCTGCGTAGACTCTCCTCCTCACTGCTATCAGGTATATCTCCGCCATCTTGAGTAACCCAGATGCCTTCTGGGTCCCCTTTTATACTTTGGTAATGGTTACCACCTGCTCTGAGTTAGTGGTAAATGGGACATGCAAACTGGGCTTTTTGCGACTAGTCGCAATTTGCGAGTTGCAATTGCATATGGGTTGCGACTCGCAAATTGCGACTTGCAATTTGCGGGTCGCACCGGATGCGACTCGCAAACGGGTCCCATCGCTTTTTGCGAGTCGGAAATGGGCTTTTTGCATCCCATTTCCGATTTTGCACTGTCGCAAATTGCGATTCGGCCCGTTTGCGAGTCGCAATCGTTTGCTACATCTGGCCCTTAGTTCTCTTTTTAAAAGAAGCATTTTTCTTAAAGTGTTGTCTAGAGTTAATTTAAGCTGACTGATCTTACATATGCATTGTTTTTTCACATTACATACACATTAACACCATTAGTATCAGCTCAACTTAGTCCCTCTATGAGGGAGGGGTTAAACCGAATCCCTAGTATGTTGTATCTGTACAGGTGTAAAACAGTTGCTTGAGTTTCTTTCTTATGCACAGACCTTCACTGCGCTCAGTGCATTATTTAATATTTCATTACTTAATTTCTTTTAGCAGCCAAAAGTACTTCAAGCACATGATACTTCTTCATTACCGACAGTTGTCATGAGAAATAAGAGTGAGTATTCCTGTTGTATTAATGATTCTTATTAAAAATTCTCACAATTGAAAATATAACTGAATGTTTTTGTTTCATGATAACCAATGGGCATAATTTCAGCAATATAGCTTGTGTTGAAACCATCTCCCATGTAGTCTTCCTTGTTGAGCCATGATTGATTTGTCTTGTTGACTTCCGGCACACATTCTTCTGTTCTTCTTTCTTCCCCTTCTCATCTGCTTTCTCTCTCTCTTCTAATTACACCTGAAACTTCATATACTTTCAACCTATCCAGTGGGCCCCCCTTTTCCATCGTTCCTTTCTTGAAACTCTATTGCATAGCCACAGGCCGCCACACAAATTGCCCTTAATCTATAGAGCATAATCTGGACTTCAAGCACTAGTCCATAGGAGGTGATCTCATGTAATTCTGCATGGTGGGGGGCATCGTTTTGCATTACTCCACTGGTAGATCCAGTGAATTCCTAGCATTTCATGAACTTTTGTTGTTGCTCTGTCCCTGTTAAAAAAAATCAACACATGATTGTTTAACCGGGAGGTCAGTACAGCCTTATAAGTTTATGGTCACATTCTCTTGGCCCAAATTTTGGGTAATGTATTCTCAAACTGGTATGGAGGCTTTTCCTCATGTGGTAAAGGGTGTTAAGTAGTGATCTTAAAAAACTGTTATCTTGAAAATGCATGTTTTGATACAAGCATATAATTGTGGCAAAGAGTATTTGCCGTTGGGTGTCTGTTGTTAATGAAACAAATTTGCAATGCTTGATGGTTCATTTCACCATCTAACTATATATATTTGTTGTAGACTGTCAAACGAAGGAACGTCCTCGATCTGCTATAGTGGCGCCTGATGAAAACACCTTTAATTTGATGATGGGCAGTAGGCGCCCTCAGACAAGCTTATCCCTTTCAAAGAGTGTTTCCATTCAGAACATTGCAGGGTAATTGTTTATCTTTTATATAAATGGAATCATTGTTGCATGCAAATAATTTCACTTTTCTTGCAAAGCTCATGCTGATTGGGATTTGTTAATATATCTATCTGTGTAATTGGCCTATGTTGGTCTCTCCTTTCCAGTCCTATCTTTCCTTCTGATGTGCTGTATGCACCAAATAAGTTTTCTTGGCATTTGAACTGTATTTCTAAGGATATATATATACGAAACCTTAAGGATCATTAAGGCAACCAGCACTCCGCGAATGGAAGAACAAAGGTTTAATTAAACAAAACAGGAACGCGTTTCGGCGTTACCGCCTTCATCAACCTGCGGGCCGCCATTTTGGCCCCCTTTATATACCATGTGTATTTGGCTGCAATCAGTTCACTTAAAGCAACACAATAAATGTGAAATATGGGATGTGAAAAAACGGCAAATGACTAAATTGCAGAAAAACAATACATGATTTCAAATTAATAAATAAACAGTGTCTGTGTAACATATTCATCACCTAATTTGAACTCAGTAGAAAAAATAAATAAATCTATTGAAATTTAAAGAAATGTATGTCCATTTACATTCAATGGTTCACACTGAGTCTTCTATTTAATCTATTTGCCAACAATAAGAACTGATAACAAAACTACGATAAATAAAAGATAATAAAATTTGTCAATTATCTGGTCTGTGGAGATTATGCTAATCTGATGCAGACTTTTTGGAAGGAGAAACATATTACTAAAGTGTGCTAGATATTACTGCAATAAATCAATACTGTGTTGTCACATTCTAGCAGACAACTATTGAATCGTTTGTGAAAAACACATTAACTCAAATGTATGTATAGTTCCTCACTTGAATTTAACCCCACTGGTTCTCTTGAATCTAATGCCAGTATATATTTGGACTCTAGTTTTCTCGGATTTTTCTCCCTGTCACCTCCACGAATATCTTTTCGTAGCCCATCAATTACAACGTATTTTACATCTTCTACTCGTCCACCGTGGAACTCGTGCACGTGTCGAGCAACCATGTAGGACTCATCTTTGTTAACAATTGCCCTGAGATGTTGTAATATCCTTTTGTGTACTTGTAGTTTGGTACTTCCTACGTATAACTTGGGACAACTGCATTTCAAAATGTAGATAGCGTATTCACTCTTACAGTCGTATCTACCTTTGATGGTGTGTATTGTTCTGTGTCCTTGCCTAATGGTTTTGATGTTTTCCCCATTCTTGCACGCCTTAAATTTTGTACATTTGTAAAATCCATCTTGTGATTTAAACCAACTGGTTTTAGAGAGGTTTTGCATTGTCTCACATCACTTTTCACCAGTATGTCTCTCATGGATGTCCCTTTCCTATATGTTATTACTGGCCTGTTCTTTAATGCCGTACCTATAACAGGATCACTTTTAAGCATGTGCCAATGTTTCTGTAACAATTTTCAAAAGATATTCGTGGAGGTGACAGGGAGAAAAATCTGAGAAAACTAGAGTCCAAATATATACTAGCATTAAATTCAAGAGAACCAGTGGGGTTAAATTCAAGTGAGGAACTATACATACATTTGAGTTAATGTGTTTTTCACAAACGATTCAATAGTTGTCTGCTAGAATGTGACAACACAGTATTGATTTATTGCAGTAATATCTAGCACACTTTAGTAATATGTTTCTCCTTCCAAAAAGTCTGCATCAGATTAGCATAATCTCCACAGACCAGATAATTGACAAATTGTATTATCTTTTATTTATCGTAGTTTTGTTATCAGTTCTTATTGTTGGCAAATAGATTAAATAGAAGACTCATTGTGAACCATTGAATGTAAATGGACATACATTTCTTTAAATTTCAATATATTTATTTTTTCTACTGAGTTCAAATTAGGTGATGAATATGTTACACAGACATTGTTTATTTATTCATTTGAAATCATGTATTGTTTTTCTGCAATTTAGTCATTTGCCGTTTTTTCACATACCATATTCCACATTTATTGTGTTGCTTTAAGTGAACTGATTGTAGCCAAATACACATGGTATATAAAGGGGGCCAAAATGGCAGCCCGCAGGTTGATGAAGGCGGTAACGCCAAAACGCGTTCCTATTTTGTTTAATTAAACCTTTGTTCTTCCATTTGCGGAGTGCTGGTTGCCTTAATGATCCTTAAGGTTTCGTTTTCATGTTAGACGTGGTGGCGCGCGTCAAATCCTGGCACCATTGGCGTTCAGGCGCGGCGAGGAAAATGCCGAACCAAGTGTTGGTTTATATATATATATATATATATATATATAATGTTCGATGGCATGTGTAGCTGCAGATACACATGCTTTGCACATCCCGCCATCTAGTGTTGGGCTCGGAGTGTTACAAGTTGTTTTTCTTCGAAGAAGTCTTTTCGAGTCACGAGATTGAGGGACTCCTCCCCTTTCGGCTTCATTGCACATGGGCGTCGACTCCATCTTAGATTTTTTTCTTTCTGCCATCGGGTTCGGACGTGTTCCTTTTCGCTCCGCGTTTCGGTTCGGAAAGTTAGAGAAAATCTCAGAAATTTCGACGGTATTGTTTACGTTCGGTATCGGGTTAGTTACAACAGATCGAGACCGAATTTTGAAGAGCTCCGGCAGCCCTTCGGGGTTTTTGATTCCCCGGCGGGGCCCGGTCGGCCCGAGCACGTGCGTCTTCAAGGCTAATGGAACGGACCCCATTCCGCTTCTGCCCCGAATGTCACAACAAGTATCCTTATACAGATCAGCATCTGGTCTGTAATTTGTGTTTGTCTCCAGAACACAAGGAGGATACTTGTGAGGCCTGTTGAGCGTTTCGGTCCAGAAAGACCTTAAGGGACCGAAGAGCAAGAAGACTACAGATGGCGTCGGTGCCGACAGGACAAAAACACATGGAGGAAGAAGAGGAGGCCTTCTCCATCGAGGATTCGGACTCTGAAGAGGTCGATCCTGAACAGACGCCGAAAACCGTGAGTAAGACGTCAATACACAAAACTCACGCAAAGACCACAAAAGCCCAGGGGACGCCACCACCGGCAGGCCATGGCTTAACCCGAAAAATAGGTGACCGAGCATCGGCACCGAAAAAGGGCATGCATGTGTCGAAGTCATCCGACTCCTGTCGAGATACCGGCACAGAGCAGACTCGACCCCGAGACACCGGGTCAGAGCAATCTCGGCACCGAGAGAGCGGCACCGAAGCAAGTCGGCACCGAGAGATCACTACGCCGAAGAGCAAAAAAGTGTCGCCGGAACCGAAAAAGGCAGCCGAAAAGGTTTCAGTACCGAAACATCCGGCCTTGGAACCGAAAACAAGTTCCTACACAGAGGAACAAGGCCTGTCCTCACAAATGCAAACACATAGATTTGGACAGGAGCTAGAGACAATGGAGCCAGATTACACACAAAGAAGGCTCTGCATTCAAAAGGAGACAGGGAAGATCAGTACTCTCCCTCCGATAAGAATGAAACGGAAACTTGCCTTCCAAGAAAAAGACAAGCAGCCACAGGCAAAAGTGGCAAGACAAGTAACCCCACCACCATCTCCACAACGCTCACCACAACCATCACTGGTAGCCACTCCACCAATGATGCAGTCCCCAACTCATACAGGGATGAGTCAGGATGATCCAGTTGCGTGGGATCTTTATGATGCACCAGTGTCAGATAACAGTCCCGACTGTTATCCAGCTAGACCGTCACCACCTGAGGACTCTACCGCCTACACACAGGTGGTGTCAAAAGCAGCGGCGTTTCATAATGTCAGCCTGCATGCAGAGCCAATTGAAGATGACTTTCTATTTAACACACTGTCGTCCACACATAGCCAGTACCAGAGCCTCCCCATGCTACCTGGAATGCTAAAACACTCCAAACAAGTGTTTGAAGAGCCTGTCAAAGGAAGGGCCATAACTCCATGGGTGGAGAAAAAATATAAACCGCCACCAACAGACCCTGTGTACATCACACAACAGTTAACACCAGACTCAGTGGTAGTAGGTGCAGCATGCAAGAGGGCGAACTCACACACCTCAGGAGATGCACCACCTCCAGACAAAGAGAGTCGTAATTTCGACGCGGCTGGGAAAAGAGTGGCGGCACAAGCAGCCAACCAATGGCCCATTGCCAACTCACAGGCATTGTTGGCAAGATATGACAGGGCTCATTGGGACGAAATGCAACATTTTATAGAACATTTGCCCAAGTAGTTCCAAAAACGAGCGCAACAAGTGGTGGAGGAAGGACAGAGTATCTCGAACAATCAGATACGGTCAGCCATGGATGCAGCAGACACAGCTGCTAGGACTGTCAATACAGCAGTAACAATACGGAGACATGCATGGCTGCGTACATCTGGATTCAAGCCGGAAATACAACAAGCTGTGCTGAATATGCCATTTAACGGACAGCAGTTGTTTGGGCCGGAGGTGGACACTGCTATCGAAAAACTTAAAAAAGAGGCACATTTCGAAAATCACAGTTTCAAGGGGGGTTTCGAGGACAAATCACTGAACCCACAACCTCACAAACAAGGCCCACTTATCAGAGCCAATACCAGCGGGGAACTTTTCAGGGACAACATAGAGGGGGACAGTTCCCAAAGAGTAGAGGGAAGTTCCAAAGTCCCAAAACTCCACAAAATAAACAGTGACTTCCATGTCACAAATCCCCAACACATAACACCAGTGGGGAGGAGAATAACCAAGTTCTACAAAAACTGGGAGGAAATAACAACAGACACGTGGATCCTAGCCATTATCCAGCATGGTTATTGCATAGAATTTCTAGAATTCCCTCCAAATGTCCCACCGAAAACACACAACATGTCAAAACAACACATAGATCTTCTACAACTAGAAGTTCAAGCGTTGTTGCAAAAAGATGCAATAGAGTTGGTACCAATTCATCAAAGAGGAAGATGAGTTTACTCACTGTACTTTCTCATACCCAAAAAAGACAAAACTCTAAGACCTATATTAGATCTCAGAACATTAAATATCTACATCAAATCAGATCACTTTCACATGGTGACACTGCAGGACGTAATCCCATTGCTCAAACAAGACTACATGACAACACTAGACCTAAAGGATGCGTACTTCCATATACCGATACATCCTTCACACAGAAAGTACTTAAGGTTTGTATTCCATGGGGTACATTACCAATTCAAAGTGTTGCCATTCGGAATAACAACTGCGCCAAGAGTTTTTACAAAATGCCTGGCAGTACTGGCTGCTCATATCAGAAGACAGCAAATACATGTGTTCCCGTACCTAGACGATTGGTTAATAAAAACCAACACGCAGGAACGGTGCTCACAACACACAAAGTATGTCATAGAAACCCTTCACAAACTAGGTTTCTCACTCAACTACAACAAGTCAAACCTTCAGCCGTGTCAAATACAACAATATTTAGGAGCGACAATCAACACAACAAAAGGGATTGCCACTCCAAGTCCACAAAGGGTACAGGCATTTCACAATGTAATACAGGCCATGCACCCAAAACAAAAGATACAAGTCAAAATAGTGATGAAACTACTAGGCATGATGTCCTCATGCATAGCAATTGTCCCAAACGCAAGATTGCACATGCGGCCCTTACAACAGTGCCTAGCATCACAATGGTCACAGACACAGGGTCAACTTCAAGATCTAGTGTTGATAGACCGCCAAACATACACCTCGCTTCAATGGTGGAACACTATAAATTTAAACAAAGGGCGGCCTTACCAAGACCCAGTGCCTCAATACGTAATAACAACGGATACCTCCATGATAGGGTGGGGAGCACACCTCAACCAACACAGCATCCAAGGACAATGGGACACTCAACAAAGACAGTTTCACATAAATCACTTAGAATTACTGGCAGTATTTCTAGCGTTGAAAGCTTTTCAACCTATAATAATCCACAAACACATTCTTGTCAAAACAGACAACATGACAACAATGTATTATCTGCACAAACAGGGAGGAACACACTCAACACAGTTGTGTCTCCTGGCACAGAAAATTTGGCATTGGGCGATTCACAACCACATTCGCCTAATAGCGCAGTTCATTCCAGGAATTCAGAACCAGTTAGCAGACAATCTCTTTCGGGATCACCAACAGATCCACAAATGGGAGATTCAACCCCAAATACTAAACACTTTCTTCCAAAGATGGGGAACACCACAAATAGATCTATTTGCAACAAAAGAAAACACAAAATGCCAAAACTTCGCATCCAGGTACCCACAGGATCAGTCTCAGGGCAATGCGTTATGGATGAGTTGGTCAGGGATATTTGCATACGCTTTTCCCCCTCTCCCACTCCTTCCATATCTAGTAAACAAATTGAGTCAAAACAAACTCAAACTCATACTAATAGCACCAACTTGGGCAAGACAACCTTGGTACACAACACTACTAGACCTTTCAGTAGTGCCTCATGTCAAACTACCGAACAGACCAGATCTGTTAACTCAACACAAACAACAGATCAGACACCCAAATCCAGCATCGCTGAACCTAGCAATTTAGCTCCTGAAGTCTTAGAATTCGGACATCTAGACCTTACACAGGAATGTATGGCGGTCATAAAACAAGCTAGAAAACCAACCACAAGACATTGCTATGCAAATAAGTGGAAAAGATTTGTTTATTACTGCCATAATAGACAAATTCAACCCTTACACGCATCTGCTAAAGACATCGTCAGCTACCTACTGCACTTACAAAAGTGAAAGCTAGCTTTCTCATCCATTAAAATACGTCTCACAGCAATTTCAGCTTATCTGCAAATTACGCATTCAACTTCACTATTTAGGATACCAGTCATAAAGGCTTTTATGGAGGGCCTGAAAAGAATTATCCCACCAAGAACACCACCAGTTCCTTTGTGGAACCTCAACATTGTCTTAACACGGCTCATGAGTCCACCGTTTGAACCCATGCACTCATGTGAGATACAATATTTAACATGGAAAGTAGCATTTCTAATTGCCATCACATCTCTAAGAAGAGTAAGTGAAATACAGGCATTTACCATACAAGAACCCTTTATTCAGATACACAAGAATAAAGTAGTCTTACGAACAAATCCAAAGTTCTTACCAAAATCATATCACCGTTCCACTTAAATCAAACAGTAGAACTACCAGTGTTCTTTCCTGAACCAAATTCTGTAGCTGAAAGAGCACTACATACATTAGACATCAAAAGAGCATTAATGTACTACATTGACAGAACAAAACATATTCGAAAAACAAAACAACTATTCGTTGCTTTCCAAAAACCTCATACAGGGAATCCAATATCCAAACAAGGCATTGCCAGATGGATAGTTAAATGCATTCAAACCTGTTATCTCAAAGCAAAAAGAGAACTGCCTATCACACCAAAGGCACACTCAACTAGGAAGAAAGGTGCTACCCTGGCCTTTCTAGGAAACATTCCAGTGTCTGAAATATGTAAGGCTGCCACATGGTCTACGCCTCATACGTTCACCAAGCATTACTGTGTGGATGTGTTAACAACACAAAAAGCCACAGTAGGACAAGCAGTGCTACGAACTTTATTTCAAACAACTCCAACTCCTACAGGCTGAGCCACCGCTTTTGGGGAGATAACTGCTTACTAGTCTATGCAAAGCATGTGTATCTGCAGCTACACATGCCATCGAACGGAAAATGTCACTTACCCAGTGTACATCTGTTCGTGGCATGATACGCTGCAGATTCACATGCGCCCACCCGCCTCCCTGGGAGCCTGTAGCCGTTTGAAGTTGATCTTGAACATTTGTAAATTTGTAAATATATCGCTTTAAACCACATTATGTACATACATTTTTACTCCATTGCATGGGCACTATTACTATAATACACAACTCCTACCTCACCCTCTGCGGGGAAAACAATCTAAGATGGAGTCGACGCCCATGCGCAATGGAGCCGAAAGGGGAGGAGTCCCTCATTCTCGTAACTCGAAAAGACTTCTTCGAAGAAAAACAACTTGTAACACTCCGAGCCCAACACTAGATGGCGGGATGTGCAAAGCATGTGAATCTGCAGCGTATCATGCCACGAACAGATGTACACTGGGTAAGTGACATTTTCCATATATATATGTATTCGGTGGCATGTGTAGCTGCAGATACACATGCTGTGCATTATCCTGCCATCTAGTGTTGGGCTTGGAGTGTTACAAGTTGTTTTTCTTCGAAGAAGTCTTTTCGAGTCACGAGACTGAGGGACTCCTCCCTTTCGCATGGGCATCGACTCCATCTTAGATTGTTTTCCTTCCGCCATCGGGTTCGGACGTGTTCCTCTTCGCTCCGTATTTCGAATCTGGAAAGTTAGCTAAATATAAAAAATTCGACGGTATTGTCCTCGCTCGGTACCGGTTTAGTGTTAGCGAATTGGCACCGATAGCAGAAGCGCTCCGGCGGCCCTTCGGGGCTCCCGTTCTTCAGCGGGCCCTGGTCGGCCCGACCGCATCCATCGCCGAAGACTAATGGACCGGACCCCCTTCCGCTTCTGTCCGAAGTGCCACTCGAAGTATCCTTATACAGACCAACACCTGGTCTGTAATCTGTGTTTATCACCAGAACACAGGGAGGATACTTGTGAGGCCTGTGGGGCGTTTCGATCAAAAAAGACCCTACGTGATAGAAGAGCGAGAAGACTACAAATGGCGTCGACACCGAGAGAACAACTCGACATCGAGGAGGAGGAAGGAATTTCCATCCAGGGGATGGACTCTGACGAATCCGAAAGTGAGCGACCCACGACGATGCAGAAAACAGTGAGTAAAACTGCCCCATACAAAACTCACACAAAGATCGTTAAGGCCAAGGGGACGCCAGCAGGCCATGGCTTAACCCATCGAAAAGAAGGTGACCAAACATCGGCACCGAAAAAGGCCAAAGATTTGCCAAAGACATCCGACTCCGGTCGAGATTCCGGCACCGAACGATCTCGACACCGAGAGTTTGACTCACCCAAGGTGAGAAAAGTAACGTCGGAACCGAAAAAGACTTTATCGGAAGCATCGGTACCGAAAAAAGCGCCTTCGGAGCCGAAAAGAAGCTCTTACACAGAAGAGCAAGGACTTTCCAGCCAAATGCATGAAAAACACAGATTTGAGTAGGAAATAAGTACGGTGGAACCAGACCATACGCAAAGGAGGTTGCATATCCAGAAAGAGACTGGAAAAATACAAACTCTTCCTCCAATTAAAACGAAAAGAAAACTGGCATTTCATGAGTCAGAAATGCAGGCGAAGGTGGCCAGAGATAAAACCCCACCACCAAGGTTTTCTCCACAACCTTCCCCACTACACTCACCACAGCTGTCCCCGGTAAGAACACCTCCAATGCAGTCACCTACACATACAGGGATGACACAGGATGATCCTGATGCATGGGACTTATATGATGCACCAGTATCAGACAACAGCCCAGATTGTTACCCAACAAGGCCATCACCTCCAGAGGACAGTACTGCATATACACAGGTACTATCAAGGGCAGCCACGTTCCACAATTTAGCAATGCATTCAGAGCCAATAGAGGATGATTTCCTGTTCAACACCTTGGCATCCACCCACACTTCCTACCAGAGTCTGCCAATGCTCCCGGGTATGCTCAAACATGCAAAACAGGTATTCCAGGAGCCAGTTAAAGGAAGAGCTATCACGCCTAGGGTGGAGAAGAAGTACAAGCCTCCCCCAACGGACCGTGTGTTTATAACACAGCAACTTCCACCAGACTCGGTGGTTGTAGAAGCAGCAAGAAAGAGGGCAAACTCTCAATTGTCAGGAGACGCTCCACCGCCTGACAAAGAGAGTAGGAAGTTTGACGCAGCTGGCAAACGAGTATCAGCACAAGCAGCTAATCAATGGCGGATCGCTAATTCGCAAGTCCTACTTGCTCGCTACCATAGGGCACACTGGGACGAGATGCAACACATTATACAGCACTTGCCCAAAGAACACCAGAAACGTGCACAGCAGGTTGTGGAAGAAGCACAAGCAATATCCAACAACCAAATAAGATCCGCATTAGACTCTGCAGACACCGCATCATGAACGGTCAACACTGCAGTAACCATTCGTAGACATGCATGGTTAAGAAGCTCTGGATTCAAGCCAGAAATCCAACCAGCAGTGTTAAACATGCCTTTTAACCAAGAACAATTGTTTGGTCCGGAGGTGGACACAGCAATTGAAAGATTAAAAAAGGACACAGACACGGCCAAAGCCATGGGCGCGCTCTACTCCCCACAGGGCAGAGGCACATTTAGAAAGCCACAATTTAGAGGGGGGTTTCGAATGCAAACACCAGAGCCTTCTACCTCGCAAACCAGACCCACCTATCAGGCACAATACCAGGGGGGAGGGTTTCGTGGCTCATATAGAGGAGGACAATTCCCAAGAGGAAGGGGAAAGTTCCAGACACCAAAAACAAGCCAAACCAAACAGTGACTCCAATGTCACAAAACCCCAACACTTAACACCAGTGAGGGGGAGACTTACCACATACTATCAGAACTGGAGACACATTACCACTGACGCATGGGTCCTAGCCATTATCCAACATGATTATTGCATAGAATTCACAAATTTCCCACCAAATGTGCCCCCAAGGGCACACAATATGTCCAAACAACACTTAGACCTATTACAAATAGAGGTCCAAGCACTATTACAAAAACAAGCAATCGAGTTAGTACCCAACCATCAGAAAGGAACAGGCGTCTACTAACTATATTTCCTAATTCCAAAGAAGGACAAAACGTTAAGACCTATTTTAGACCTCAGAACACTGAATCTATTCATCAAGTCAGACCACTTCCACATAGTAACACTTCAAGATGTAGTTCCCTTACTAAAAAAGGAGGACTACATGTCAACATTGGATCTCAAGGATGCGTACTTTCACATACCCATGCATCCTTCCCACAGAAAATACTTAAGGTTTGTGAAACACGGCGTACACTATCAATTCAAAGTGTTACCGTTCGGGATAACAACAGCGCCAAGGGTATTCACAGTAGTAGCCGCTCACATAAGGAGACAGCACATGCACGTATTCCCATACTTAGACGACTGGCTAATAAAAACCAACACTCAACAACAGTGTCTTATTCATACGCAATACGTTATAGAAACTCTACACAAACTAGGGTTCACTATAAATTACCAGAAATTACATCCGCAGCCATCCCAAATACAACAATACTTGGGAGCAACACTCAACACACAAAAAGCAATTGCCACTCCAAGTCCACAAAGAGTCCAAGCGTTCCAAAATATAACATCAAGCATACAGTCAAACCAACACTACCCAGTAAGGGTTGTAATGAAACTTCTAGGCATGATGTCTTCATGCATAGCCATTGTCCCAAACGCAAGATTACACATGCAGCCCTTACAACAGTGCCTAGCAAAACAATAGACACAAGCACAGGGTCAACTTCAAGATCTAGTGTTGATAGACCGCCAGACACATTTCTCGCTTCAATGGTGGAACCCTATAAATTAAAACCAAGGGCGGCCATTCAAAGACCCAGTGCCTCAAGATGTGATAACAACAGATGCTTCAATGATGGAGTGGGGAGCACACCTCAAAAAGCACTGCATACAGGGTCAATGGGACAATCAACAAAAACAACACCACATAAATCATTTGGAACTGCTAGCAGTGTTTCTAGCATTAAAAGCATTTCAACCACTAATAGCCCACAAACACATTCTTTTCAAAACCGACAACATGACAACAATGTATTATCTCAACAAACAAGGAGGGGACACACTCGTCACAACTGTGTCTCTTAGTACAAAAAATTTGGCATTGGGCAATTCACAATCACATTCGCCTAATAGCACAATACATCACAGGCATTCAGAACCTGTTAGCTGACAATCTCAGTCGATCACCAGCAAACACACGAAAGGGAAATTAATCCCCAGATCCTACAGGATCACTTCCTACGCTGGGGAACACCAAAAATAGACCTATTTGCAACAAAAGAAAATGCAAAATGCCAAAACTTCGCGTCCAGGTACTCACACCCTCAATCCAAGGGCAATGCGTTATGGATCAGTTGGTCAGGGATATTTGCTTACGCTTTTCCCCCTCTCCCACTCATTCCTTATCTGGTAAACAAACTAAGTCAAAACAAACTCAAACTAATACTCATAGCACCAACCTGGGCTCGCCAACCGTGGTACACAACACTGCTGGACTTATCAGTAGTACCTCACATCAAATTACCAAACAGGCCAGATCTGTTAACGCAACACAAACAACAGATCAGACACCCGAATCCAGCATCCCTCAGTCTAGAAATCTGGCTCTTGAAGTCTTAGAATTTGGACACTTAAACCTTACACAAGAATGTATGGAGGTCATTAAACAAGCTAGAAAACCTACTACAAGACATTGTTACGCAAACAAATGGAAAAGATTTGTTTACTACTGCCACACTAATCAGATTCAACCACTACATGCTTCCGCAAAGGACATTGTAAGCTACTTATTACACTTACAAAAGTCTAAGCTAGCATTCTCTTCAATTAAAATACATCTCACAGCAATACCTGCCTATCTGCAGATTACATATACAACATCGCTTTTTAGAATGCCAGTCATCTAAGCATTTATGGAGGGACTAAAAAGAATCATACCCCCAAGAACACTGCCAGTACCTTCGTGGAACCTTAATATTGTATTAACACGACTCATAGGACCACCATTCGAACCCATGCACTCTTGTGAAATGCAATACTTAACTTAGAAAGTAGTCTTTCTAATAGCTATCACATCACTTAGAAGAGTAAGTGAGATACAAGCATTTACTATACAAGAACGCTATATACAAATACATAAACATAAAGTGGTTCTCCGTACAAATTCCTACAAAAGGTCATATCGCCATTCCACCTAAACCAAACAGTGGAACTCCCAGTCTTCTTTCTACAACCAGACTCAGTAGCCGAAAGAGCCTTACATACATTAGACATAAAGAGAGCACTAATGTATTACATTGACAGAACAAAACAATTTCGTAAAACAAAACAACTGTTCATAGCCTTCCAAAAACCTCATGCAGGTAATCCTATATCCAAACAAGGCATTGCCAGATGGATAGTTAAATGTATTCAAACTTGCTATATTAAAGCAAAAAGAGATCTAGCCACTACATCAAGAGCGCATTCCACTAGGAAAAAAGGCGCCACAATGGCTTTTCTGGGGAATATACCTATGACAGAAATTTGTAAGGCAGCCACCTGGTCTACACCGCATACATTCACTAAGCATTACTGTTTAGATGTGTTAGCAACACAACAAGCCACAGTAGGACAGGCTGTATTAAGAACATTATTTCAGACAACTTCAACTCCTACAGGCTAAGCCACCGCTTTTTGGGGAGTTACTGCTTATTAGTCTATGCACAGCATGTGTATCTGCAGCTACACATGCCACCGAACCGAAAATGTCACTTACCCAGTGTACATCTGTTCGTGGCATGAGACGCTGCAGATTCACATGCGCCCTCCCACCTCCCCGGGAGCCTGTAGCCGTTACTAGTTGAATGAAAATTTTAAATTTGTAAATAAATATAATTTTAATACACATTATGTACATACATACCTACTCCATTGCATGGGCACATCTAGTATATTCACAACTCCTACCTCACCCTCTGCGGGGAAAACAATCTAAGATGGAGTAGACGCTCATGCGCAATGGAGCCGAAAGGGAGGAGTCCCTCGGTCTTGTGACTCGAAAAGACTTCTTCGAAGAAAAACAACTTGTAACACTCCGAGCCCAACACTAGATGGCAGGATAATGCACAGCATGTGAATCTGCAGCGTCTCATGCCACGAACAGATGTACACTGGGTAAGTGACATTTTCCATATATACCTAATTCAAATTCAAAGACCTAGATTTATGTTGAAACACGTACCTGACCCACACAAAAATAAAATCAGATCTCCTGCAAAATATGACATGTAATAAATTGAGTACATGTTTAAATTACCGTGAAACAGCTCTCTTGAAATGCTCTACACTGACACTGTTCTTGTTCCTTTCAGTGCTGGAAATGATGAAAACCATCTGAATGCAGTTAAATATTTATCACGTTCCACAGACTCATTGAACAAAATGAATACCAAGGTCACTGAATCAATGGAGTCATTAAATGATGAGGGTAAGACAAATGTATCATCTACTCATTGCAAAGCAGGCAGAAGTAAATATTCAGTAACCAACAAGTACAAACAGCTGTTCCTGGATGTTATATTGATCATTGATAAACTATGAGGACAAGTTCTGGACTTTTTTGTGTGACAGTGTAGTCATAAGATCGACGTATTGGTTGAGTTAATGTCCACTGAATTAAAGAATACCTAAGTATGCTTGTCTTGGTGATTAATTTGTTTTATATTCTTCATCTTCACCATCAGGCAAGGACTTATCAAGTGGAAATCCTGTTAAAATCAACCTCACTGTATGTATTATATGTATTTTGAAGCTTGTATAGTGCACTAAACCCTAAGGTATCACAGCACTAGCCGAAAAACCCAGGGGTGCGACGGAGGCACTGCTTGAAGAATATGGAGGTTAAAGAGCAATGTGTTCAGCTGTTTTTTAAAAACCGAGCAGGCCTCTAGATGTCCCAAACCTTTGCAGCCTCCACCCAAAAGGCCCTGCCTCCCCACCTGGCTTTACAAAATCTGGGAACTTTTGCCAGTTTAAAAGAGGAGGACCTAAGCAGTCCGTCTGGGGAATACCACTGAAACATAGAGTTCAGCTGTTCTGTGGTTTGTTGGTGTATGGCCAAACAGGCCATACATAAAGCTTTGAAGATAATCCAGTGAAGAGCCTGCAAACCCTCTCTGACTAAAGCATGTCTAGGAATGTTCAGAATGAGGCAAGCAGCTGCATTCTTAAAACCTGCAGCTTGTTGACGCAGGACATGTTGATTCCAAGGTAAAGAGAGTTGCAGTAATCTAGATGTGAAGTAATAAGTGCAATGATGATTGCCTGGCGTAAATCCACAGAAATATAAGGAAATATCTTCCTCAGGATTCATATGATATGGAAGCACGTGCTAGTTATTCAATTGACCTGGTTGTCAAAACTCAGAGAGTTGTCAAATACGACGGCCAGGTTTTTAGCTGATTTGACCAGGGTGGGAAGAGGCACAAATTCCCCCACCAGCTAGATGTTTGACCAGACTGGGCACCAAAAGCTAACACCTCTGCCTTGCCAGCATTAAGTTTGAGGGTGTTGTCGTTCATCCATTTAGTAATGCTGGACATACAATTCAAGAAATTCTCAGCAACTAAGTTCAGAACACTGGAAATTGATACGATAATTTGAGTGTCTTCCGCATACAGCTGTACTACGAAACCAAAAAAGCGCACCAAAGCCGGCAGGGGAGCAATATAAATGTTAGAGTTGGACTAAGCATTGATCCTTGCGAGACGCCACATGCATGACTAAAAGCCTCTGCTTTGAAAACCCCACAGCTCACCATTTGTACTCTGTCCATAAGGAAGGAGGATAGCCAGTAGAGCTGCGGCGGATCGGAGGGTGTCAACCAGTAAAAAGAAAAAAACAAAAGACCTGCCCATCCAACACAATCCCCAAAAGGAAGTTAAAAATACAGTGAAGTATTTCAAATTCAAACATAAGCAAGGCTCATTTTTGATCAGAGCAAGGTATCAGCATAAAAAAGTAAGTTTACACAGTGCTGATGCCGGGGAGCCGGCCTCACTGTCACTTAAAGACATAATTTCAAGGTTATCCACCTTCTAGTATAATTAATTTTGTGGCAAGGATGATTTTCAACCAGAGTCTACTCATAGGTCTTTTTTCTAGGCATTCTAACTTGCTAAACCTGCTAAGATTCCACTGTGAGATACTGTACTGGTGTGAGTTTGCAGAGGCTTTCTGGAAGTGCTTCTGGAGCCTGCTCCATTAGGTGTCCTATACCAAATTGCCTCTTAGTCTCATTTCCCCTGGCCGTCACATTATGGCTCATTCTAGATTTTTCTAGAGTTCCTGCACATTCTGATGAAAGCTGCAGCTTCATCTTGAGTCAAATATGTTCAAAATCCACCTATTCTGAGACATAGTCCCACCATAATAATTTACATTGCTACCTCTTCCGTAAAGGATCAACAAAGAATCAATGATGTACAACCTTTTTAATGTCATCAGTTCAATATAATATAATAAAATAAGTGATAGATAAAATAGTGTTTGCCCTTGCCACCTCTCAAAACAGCTCTGTCTTATTAATTTCTACCTTGTGCATTTGAAAAAGCCTGGGAAATCTATTTGGATTTGTCTCCTCTTGTGCATTAATGAACTAAAGGAAAAATACTATGCTTGCTCTTTCACATTGGCAGGTTTACCTTGTGCCAGCAGTCAGCTGGCCACATCTGCTACTGAGCTCATTGCTTTAGTTGAACTGTCTGACTTAGCCTTCTTTTCTAATATGACTTCAAAGGTTAGTTTAGCCCCAGGCTCATTTCAGAGATTCTGATTGCTCCTCAACCATTCCATGCCAATATGCTTCGATGGACCCTTAATTAACAACCCTGTATCAGCTGCTAGCTCTTGATACATTTCTAAGACTTAAGCCGCCTTCCGCAGCAGGTTCTTCAGCCACACATACCTCAGCTAACTGTGCCCTCATCTGCACTCATATCATGATTTCCTCTAAATTCAGAATGAGTCTGTTAGTGAAACAAACCAACTTATTTCCCATTGTCATGACTTTGTATTCCAAAGAATTTCAGCACATGCTGTTGTGTATCTAAAGTTTTTCAGCACAAGTGACAAATTTCAAATCTGTTTCATCGCTAGCTTTATCTCATCACCTTTGTTATTTTACATGTATTAACTGGAATTCGTATGAAAACCTATTTTTCTTTTTTCTGGGCCTCCATTCTTCCAGATCCTAAGATCCTGTCATGTAATTGATTCTTAGTTCAAGTAGATGCTGTTACTAGAACCTGTTGCTAGAAGGCAGCACTGGTCTTCCATGAATTTAGCAGAGTGAATATCATGTTTCAATATAAGGCCCACAAGTATTGTCCCCGAATCCTGTAGTCTAAATCCCCATTGTTCCCATATTGAGGTAGATCACTGTTTTGTGCAACAACAAAAACGTAGTTAAATTTTTTATCATGTCTAATTGTGTAATTGATTATTATAGTTTTTTCATGTTGACATTGGCAGTTGTTTTTTGGGTAAATGGCTATAAAACCACAATGACAGTTCTCAGGCAGGGTGTAAAATAAAAGTGCAGATAGCTTGCTTGTTCTCCTGCCTTGATCAATCTCCTAAAGAACAGAACAGTAGAGACAGAGAGCTTAATTAGGGAAGAATTGTTCTAGTCTTGGTGCCTCTTTCCCTAAACTCTCAAATATGTTTTGGTTTTAAGATATGTACTTTTTACATGAGCGTTTGTCTACATCGCTGTGCGCTTTGTCTTCAGTAAACATAGCACGTTCATCAGACTAAAATATTTTAAGTATTTCTGTTTTGGGAATACCATTTTTTCAGGAACAGATATGAATGAAGGTCAGCTGATGGGTGATTTTGAAATGGACTCGAAACAGCTTGAGGCTGAATCCTGGAGCCAGGCTGTAGACAGCAAGTTCCTTCGACAGCAAAAGAAGGAAGTTGTCAAACGGCAAGATGTTATTTACGGTATGAAAGCAGAAATAATTGTCCAGTTTTGTCTAAACATTTGTTTACTATGCTGGTGTTCAACTTGGTCAGAATACTCAATACAGGCATTGTTCTATTTTTATTTTAAGTTGTTTATGACATCTAAAAGCGTTATATTGAAGCTGTTTCACTACAAAATGACATAACTATTTATTCAGCATTTTGAAATTAAGAGAGCTATAGACCTGAATCCGGTCTTTGCTTTTTTGCACAGTGATCAGCACTTGCATCTTAGTTTTTGAGGTGAGATGTTAAATGAAATTGAGGCAAGTGTAATCTGCATGTGTGACTTATTTTAGACTTGGAATTACACAAGACCCCAGATGTTCCACTAAAACTGCTGCTGTTCAAAGTACCTTGCTGATAATTTCAGAGATTTCTATCATTAAAGTGCAGTTGGAGTTCACACTTGTGGTGGTTGGAGCATTTTTCTACCGATTTGGCATGCTGAATTGATATCCTCATACTACTTACGTGTAACAAAAGTTGACTGGTCAGAAGCTTCCCTTGTAAATTCCTTCTCTAATGTTTTATGCTTCTTGGTGTGTGCTTTTTATTGTAAATTGCTTGATAATTGAGCCCTACCCATCTTGTACACACTAGAGGATAATTGATAAGTCCTTTTATGTGGACGCCTTCATAATTTAGGACTTGAAATACAGTGATATCACACAGCGTTTTTTTTTTTATGTCTGTCTCCTAAACTTTAAAAGTTGAAAAAAAGTGTCCAGTTTGTAAATAAACAGAGCTAGTTATTGGGTAATTTGATATTTGACCTATAACTTTAGTTACAATATCCATTCCAGCTTTCAAATGTAGAAATAAAAATATGGATATTCTCAGTTCTAATGTGAAGACATAAGCATTCTTTAATTTCCTACGTTTTCATTAATGTATGATTGATACATGCCTCAATGAGATACTTTGTTAAATCTTTTGGTACTCTTTGTAGAACTTATGCAAACGGAAATGCACCATGTCCGTACCCTGAAAATCATGAGTGATGTGTACAGCCGAGGAATGGTGACTGAACTGCAGTTTGAACAGCGCGTAGTGGAAAAGATATTCCCTTGTTTGGAGGACTTACTGAAAATCCACAGTCAATTCTTTCAACACATATTAGATCGCAGAAAAGAGTGCCTGGTAGAGTCAAGTGATAAAAATTATGTCATTAAGAGAATAGGGGACCTCCTAGTACAACAGGTGAGCATTAGGAGTTGCTACTGGTGCTTGAATATTTGAAATTAGAATTTAAACTTGGTTACCTAATATTGTCAACTAAGTCTTCCACATCTCTTTACTTCTCAATGTAAAATTTTGCCTTAACAACTATTAGCAATCAAGCTACAAACAATGGTTTGCGCAAAATGCTTGTACCATGAATTGTCCTGCAGGGCTGTTTAAAACTGCCAGTTTTTCTGAAAACCTTAAAGAGAGTGCCTGTCTTTCACACTTCTTCATTCATCACATTGCCAAACAGTGCGTTCCATGTCATACCCGCAACCATGTGGTCATCACTCACATTATGGAAACAGTTCTCAAAAACCAAGACACCTTTCCAACCACACACCCTATATGACATAGCTTGCTGCCTACGTAGGTAAACTCTTCAGTGCTCCACTTAGGAGTAGTTAACACTTTCAAAACTTTGCAATGTAATGTTATGCCTCAATATTTCACAATGTCCACTGATCAATGGAAAAACAGAAGAAAATGAGGTTTTAAAACTAATTCTTATGCTTAATTCCTTATGGAGTTTTCTGGGGAGAACGCAGAGCGAATGAAGAAAACCTATGGCAAGTTTTGCGGCCACCACAATGAAGCAGTGAATTATTTCAAAGACCTCCACTCAAAGGAAAAACGGTTTCAGGCTTTCATGAAGGTACACATAAGACTGTCTTAGATGTTTTCTGATTATTGATCTATGTAGTTTCTCTTTCATGTGCACTACTTGCCTTTTCTTTTTGCTTTTAGAAGAAGATGAGCAGCACAGTGGTGAGGCGACTGGGTATACAAGAATGTATCTTGCTGGTAACACAGAGGATCACCAAATACCCAGTTATATTGCAGCGAATATTACAGTACACCAAAGGTTAGTGTTGGATTCACTTCTGTAAAATGAAGTCGTTTTGATTTAATAAAAAATGAAATGTGAAATAACATGCAGGGTCTTAGTTAATGTTGAGCACAAATTGTGGTGTCTTACATAACCATGAGTTGGTCAAATTTGGGTGGATTGAGAGGAAGTCTAGTTGTTTAAAAAAAAAAAAAGTGGCTAGTTCATACTACTTTTGCTTGGGCAATTTGCTTAAGAATAGGCAACAGTTATTAGGTGAGCAGTGTTCTCTAGGCTGCAGATAACATGGCAATGACTAGAACCCGTAGCCCTTATGTTTATGGAGCTCATATTTTATACTGTATCTATGCTTAAGACTGAGAAATTCTGGTGTGCAAGCTGGTTTGGATTGTCCTAGAGAAACACTTGAAGGAGAATCTGTTGGCAGTTTGCAAAAAGTGGTAACTTTGGTATTGCATCTTAGAAATACCTATAAGAAATTGGTTGGAGGGTCAATACTTTTCTAACTTTATTGAGGTAATGTACTATTATTGGTATCATAGTTTTAAGAAAATAGCAGGCCAGATGTATAAAAATGATGTCTTCTTAATACGTTTGGGATTATGACTGAAGTGTTCACTGAACAGTTGGACAACTTGCCATATGTGTGTATGTCATCTTAACAAGTCATGTAAACTCATGTACCCTCCTGAAAGCTAATTTTCAGGAATTTGTAGTTGTCAATGTGCACAAGATTGGACTTCAAAAACGTTGAATATTGTGTAGATCGTAGTTTTATAGGTTTACCTACTAAACACTAAAAAAATAGTAAAAGTAAGGAAAGAGTGGCTGTAAACACAGAGAAAAAAAAAACAAGTATTTAAATATGTTTGGCAGCTAAGATTAGTGTTTAAAATAGCCTTTGTGTTTATTTTTGTTGTTTGATTTCTTTATTAGCATTTTATAACTTCCAGTGGCAACATACATGAAAATATGATTCATAGGCAGTGAAACGTGTAATGAATAAAATAACATTTGCAACATACATGAAAATATGATTCATAGGCAGTGAAACGTGTAATGAATAAAATAACATTTGATACAGACATCTAATTGCAGACCCATACCTTAGAATTTCCCCCAGGTGTCAGTCGACTCCGCATCAGTCGTTGGCGTCATGGTCACCATGATGACGTCGCAATCGTATATAGGTGCCACCCCGGCGCGCTCACATCAGTTCTTTTCTTTCCACGCTAGCCTACACGCAGATCCAGTGAACTACCCTTAGTCATTTTTGACTAACTTCGACTATTTTGTCAACATTTTATGACCTTTTGGTGCATCGAGGATGTCACGGAAGACTGGGTTTAAACCATGTGACTCCTGTTAACGAATGATGTTGGTGATTGATCTACACCTTGTGTGCTTGTGGTGCGTGAAGCGCGACCACAACCTAAAGACGTGCTCCGAGTGCTGGGCCATGAACCCGAAGGCTTTGAGGGAGCGATCCCTGAAGCTCATGGTGGCCCGGTGCTCAACTCCGCATTGCTCCTGGTCTCGTTCGAGAGTAAGGTCACGAGACCGCTCGTGGAGTCACCACCACTCTTCGTCGTCCCACTTTAAGTCCTCTGAACACTCTGGTCACAAGAAGTCAAAGAAGGCCAAACCTACTTCAGCTTCGCCCCGTCGCTCGGACGACCTGACACGGGAAGAACGATGATGCTCTAGACCTCCGTCCACGGAGCTGAGAGTTTTATGAGGCCATGTGTCTCATTTTTTGGCAGACCGACCCCCTCTGCGGTGACTTCGAGCCCTGTGGGGCTGGTAGGGGGTCCCTCTGGTTCCACGCCAGAGGCTTTGTCCCTGGCTAATGAGGGACCTTCCGGATCTGCTGTCGGATCCCTGCTGATGCCATCCATGCCAAAGCAACCTTCCCCGGCAAAGACGTCAATGCTCCCGATGTCAGTTGGGCCCACAATCGACGTCTACCCAATACTCGACGCTGGATCTGTCTTCAATGGGGTGTTCTCACCCCAGGTTGGATCCTGGCCCTTTTTCTTATGGGTACGGGGAGAGTTTGGAGGATTCGGTGGACCCTCTAGAATACCAGCTAGATAACCCTGAAATGAATTCCAGGGCACAGGAATTGGGCGAGGCCAGTGGCCTGGTACCTCCCCTGACGCTGGCCTGCTCTCTCCCCGTACTGTGGCTACAGAGGAGGGAGTGTCATATTCTATTGTGATCAGAAGGGCGGCTGAGGTCATCGGCCTCAAACTCCCTTCTGTGGCAGTCAGGACTAACCTCCTGACTGAGGTGCTTCAGCCTGGGGCTTCCATATCAGAACCCCTGTTACTCCATAATAAAGCCCTCATGTATGTCCTACTCTGTACCTAGTCCAGACACAGCACAGGGGCTCCTGTGAATAGGCCCGTCACCATTGGCCTGTGTCAAACAACCCTAACTTCCTGTCCCAACACCCTACGCCTGAGAGCCTTGTCATCCAGCCTTCTTCTTCATCTGGCACATTTCTAAACGCTCCCCCGGATCGGGAATCAAAGAGACTGGACCAGCTTAAGAAGATGTTTCTACCTCCAGTCTGCCATTGTAGTTTGTGAACACAGCATTCCTTTTGGGTCTCTACACCAGTACCTTATGGGATACGGTCAAGCAGGTGCTGCCGCTGGTCCCGAAGGAGGCCTGGGCCACCCTTACCCATGCTGTTGCTGATGGGAGGGATGCGGTCAGGTTCACAATACATTGTGGGCTGGACACAATGACTCACTGGGCAGATCAGTTGCATCAACGGTGGCCTTACGGCACCATGCCTGGTTGAGGACATCTGGCTTCTCGAGGATGTCCAATAATCTCTTATGAAGATGCCCTTCGATGGCACCCGTCTCTTTGGAGACAAAGCGGACTCGGCGCTCAAGAGCTTTAAAGAGTCCCCTGGCTATGGCTTGGTCCCTTGGCCTCACAGTCCGCTTTTCGCCCCTTTTGTGGCTCCGGAGGTGCTCCCTACTGCGAGACATTGAGCTGCACATGCTACACAGCCCCTGCGTGGGTCAGGGAGCCAGAGGTCTGCTAAGTCCACCCCCTGCCCCCACTGCGGCCTTCAAACCCTTCTAGTCCATCACACTATTACGGACCAGTCTGAGACAGGATCTGCCATCGCATGTCCCTCTGGGAATCCATCACGTCGGACAGGTAGGTTTTGCAAGTAGTCCGAAGGGGCTACTCCCTCCCCTTTGAGACTATCCATGCCACCATCCTTTGATCGGATGATGGAGTATCACCTGCCACTTCTCGGCGAGTAGGTTATGGCTTTCTTGGCCAAGGCAGCAATAGAGAGGGGTCCCTGAGCCAGATGTTTGTTATTCCCACTACTTTCTGGTGCCCAAGAAGGACAAACTCCTATCCTAGACCTCCGGACCCTCTGTCTCTTTCTCAGGCAGGAGAAGTTCAGAATGCTCACCCTGGCTCAGGTCCTGTCTGCCTTGGACCCTGGATGGTAGCATTGGACTTGCAGGACACCTACTTCCATACATCCGTCCTGCCTGCCCACAGACGTTACTTGTGATTCGTGGTAGGTCACAAGCACTTTCAATTTACTGTGCTCCCCTTCGGCCTTACTAGTGCCCCTCGGGTGTTCATAAAAGTGATGGCGGTAGTCGCAACTCATCTGTGCAGGTTTGAGGTTTGTCTTCTCCTACCTCAGCAACTGGTTGTTAAAGGCGAGCACGCCCCAAACTGTTGCCTGACACCTTGAGACTATGGTGCACCTTCTGCATTCGTTGTGGTTCACTGTAAATGTGGCAAAGTCACACCTGACTCCCTTTCAGACTCTCCTTTTTATTGGAGCTGTTCTGGACACAGTGCAGTTTCAGTTTCCTATCCTCCCGAAAAGCGAGTCTAGGGTATTAAGGCTATGATACCGATGTTTCAGCCTCTATACTGGATTTCGGTGAGAATAACTCTGAGGCTGCTGGGCCCCATGGCCTGCTGCATCCTGCAAGTCACACATGTCACATGTCAGATGGCATATGTGGGCTCTGCAGTGGGACCTGAAGCTCTAGTGGGTGCAGCATCAGGGGAACCTCTCCGACCTGGTACAGATCTCGGAGGGAACTTTGCAAGATCTGCAGTGGTGGCTTTCAAATCCAGATTGGCTCATCAGCAGATCTTGCTCCCTTCCCCAAACAGACGCTTAAAAGCAGTGACAGATGCGTCACTTCTGGGATGGGGCAGCCACATGGGAGAGGCAGAGAACAGACGCCTTTGGTTTCCGGTGGAATCCGGGCTCCACATCAGTCTTTTGGAGCAACACCACTGCCATGTGGATCCTTTGTCAAGAGGCTCTGTGCCTCTGGACATGGCTGGAACACCATTTATTATCCCTAGTTGTTCAACATTTGGCAGGTTCTCTGAACACCAGCGCAGACAAACTCAGCCATCGATGTATAGTCGATCACGAATGGCGTCTCCATCCGAAGGTGGCACAATGTCTCTTTCAGCAGTGGGGAGAGCCTTAGATCTGTTTGCCTCTGTAGGGAACGGGCAATGCCAGCTGTTTTGCTCCTTGAGACCCTCACGGGTGAGTAGTGCGCTTTACAAATTCCTGATTGATGGATTGTTTTGCGCACTGGAGTTTCACTCAACTAAGCTTTTAGTCTGTTCTGATCAGGGTGTATCAGAGTGCTCAAGAGCTGAAATCATCTATTAGCCAGGATTTTACTTAAGATCTTATAGTCAATGTTGAGCATTGACCGCAGTCTATAGGAACCTACTTCTAGAGGGTCCTTACCAGGTTTTGGTAGCACAAAGATCAGTGCCTCACGCAAGGATTAAGAAAGGGTACCAACACGGTGCGCTTCAATGAAGACCTCTAGCAGTCAAGGGGCCAATGTGGCTCTAAATATCATGTAATATTCAACAGGGAACCCACATATGCCTGCCGTTTTGCCTCATGCCATTTGTTGTATTGCTAGCGTAATTTCTTCTATTTGGGGAGGCTGTTCTAATTCCTTTAGTTGTAAAGGGGAGAGTTGGTGGCAAGCAATCCTGGGTGAAGATACTCTTGTAGTTGAGTAGAGGGAAGGTGTCCTGGAGAGGAGTACAAGTGTTTGTAGTACCTGGTAAATACTTAATTATTGTCTAGTTGAGTATTTTTGATGGCTTCTGTATGGTCACAAGTGTCACCCACTAAGGATCTGGGAATCTCAGTCCTCAGTAGCCAAGCTAACGTACACCCGGGTTTGTCACCATTGATGTGCTGGAGAGCAACAATAGGACCTGTGGTCCAAGTCCTCAAGCCGCTTTAGCTCTTCTCAGTAGTGGTTGCGCAAGTTTGCTGATTGTGGGCATGATGGATGGTCTGTGGGAGTAATTAGTTCTAGATTGCGCATCATTTTTTCTAATTCCAGCACACTCCTAGTGAGGACAGTTCTAGTACCCCATGTCGTAGATATACAGAGCCCCCGCATGACTACTTTCATAGCTTCCCACTCCACCCCTCTGGTACTCCCTGTTCCTGCATTTTCTGAGAAATACATGGAGATGTGAGTGTCTAGTGTATCTCGGTGGGAGGCTCCAAGAGAGGGTGGGGGGAAGGGTCTATCCCATTGAAATGTGACCTTGAGTTGATTGTGATCTGATAATGTCCTACCTAAATATTCAGAGTCATGTACTAAGGGCCAACAGTCAGAGTTACAAAAGAGACAATCTAGTCATGTATGAACCTAATAGCCCGGAGCATAATAAGTGTCATACATCATGCAAATCTAACATCTTGGACCATTGTTGAAAGTGTCTTGTGGCATGGACACTGGACGGGCCCGGCACTGGGGGCAATGAATGGTCCCAATCTGTGTTATGCACACTATTGAAATCCCCACCCCACATTCCAGGAGGCTGTGGCATGGATAACATTGTAGGTGACAAGGTGCCCCAAAAGGCCTGTTGTGCAGAGCTAGGGGCATAGAGGGATACCACTGCACACCTCCACATGACCCATCTCCCATACCGCAAAGAAGTAAAACAATTAAACAATCAAAGGAAACAACTCCCATATCCCTGGCCTAGATGCCAACCCACCCCCTTGCAAACAATTTAACTGGTGTGGAGCAGTTGCCTGCAGTATAGTGGAGTCCGTACAGAATGATTGGGTGGGGACAGGCCAGTAGGCGATCAAAGGCAGTGTTGGTGCGAGCCCACAGCAAACAGTTTGGCAAAATATACAAATTACCTAGCCACACATTGGTTGCCTTGAGGGCAAGCTAAGCTGACGGAGCTCCCACTTCCGGTCATTCATTTATTCATTGACGATAAACAAGACTCCCTTATAAATCGTTGGCTGATCATGGGGTAATCTTCGGTCCAAGTGCTTCTCGCCCCTGGAAGAGATCGAGCCCCCTGATTCTGAGCCAGTATCCGATTCCTGGTCTGTGCGTAGGGTTGTATAGGGATTTGCACTATGGAGAGAGGCATCTGTGACAGCCTGTACCTGCTCATCCCCCACTTGGTCCATGGATGATTTTGTCTTGATGGATTTCTTCCTACGATTCCTCGATTTAGGTATTTGCCAATTGCCGGTTTCAGGTATCTCCTCCAATGATCCAGCACAGTTTTTTGCATGCAGCCAAGTCCATGTAGCCTCAGGAGAGTGGACATCATAGCTTCGCTTGTCATTTATGACTCAGAGTTTTGCTGGGAATAATAAGGTGTATTTCAGGTTCACTTCCCAGAGGCGCTGTTTAACCTTAATGCAGGAGTTCCGTTGTCGCTGCACTGCCATAGTGAAATAGGGATACGCTGTAATGGTGGTGTTATCATATTTCCTGGGCCCTTCAGTGCGGAATCGTTGTAGGATCAAGTCCCGATGATTGAGCAGGATGGCTATTACTGTACTGGGCGGGGAGGGACACCAGGTGGAGAAGATCAACCAGTTGTATGGAGCGCCCATTGGATGGAAAAGAACTTCGGTAGTTTGTTTTCCAGAACCGTTTTGGAGAGCCAGGTCTCAAGGAATAGCTCCATGCTAGGGCCTTAGACATGCTCAGGGAATCCCAGGAACAAATGTTATTGTGTCAGGATTGCCCCTCCACATCTTCTGCTCTGTGTTGCCAGGCAGCTATTTCAGCCTCCACGCAGTCCACCAATTTGCGATTGTCCGCTCGTAGTAGGTTGACTTCTATAGATATCGTGCCAATGCGGCATCAAGGGAGGTTTTGGTGTCCAGAATAGCTTGAAGGACCTTATAAAATTATGCACTTTGTTCCTGAAGATTCACCTCTAAGTAGCGGAGACTATCCAGGGTTGTGCCAGAAGGCGTGGAGGACATCGTGATGTCATCTGTTCCCTCAAAGGATGATTTTAGAGTCTTTGGCTTATGCATCATGTTAAGCGGATGTACAGCGGCTTAGAAGGAGCGTAATTATAGTGAAGCGCCGATACTGTCAGAAAAACTAAGAGACCGACAGAGTAGGTCAACAGGTGTGAGACCTGGCATAGCGCAGAGCACTATGTTAGATGGCCCTAGCTGGCTGTAAATAAGCAACAGTGCAATGTCTGTGTTGATGGGTCCCAATGCCGCACACCCATTGACTAGTGTGAGATTTCTTGCAGACTCAGTAGATTGTGGTAACATATGCTGAAAAGAGAACACCCAAAGCACCAGGCGTCCACAGGGTGTGGGAATGAGGTCATGCACAATAGTAGCAGTGGGGCTTGAATTGAGAAGCCCCCCTTTTCATGAAAGAAGTTCTACCAGGTCAGGCCAAAAGCCCAGCGCAGAGTTCGCTATAATAATTTGCCCACCTCATTCCAGCAGTTTATTCCGTGTGAGCCTGGGTGAAAAAAAACACGTCCAAGCTCCCCCAGGCGTGCTGTGCCAGGGATCTTCTAAGCTGTCTCAGCAGGTAAGCTCTTTCAGGCATGTGCCGCAAGGGATCCTTAAAATCAACGATTCAGGTAGGCCCAGCGCGAGGCTGAGACAAAGCCAGGAGGTCACGGCCTCACATTTGCGAGATAACGGGAGTATATATCCAGCGTAGGTTCTTCAAAGGAGCGGCCCCGGACACGCTCTGACCCTCTGCAGCACGTCGCACCTCACCTCCACCGTTCCGGAATAGAGCGGCCAAGGCCGTGACAGAGAGCGTCCTCGACAGCACTCCAGCGATCTGCAGGAAGTGCAGCGAGCCTCGGGGATGAGCAGGGAAGCAACAGCGCTGTAGCGGGAGTGTCAGTAGCAGCAGTCAAAAGTGTAAAAAGTCACTGTGTGGGCTCGGGGTGCCAGAGGCTGGCTCGGGCTGGGCACAATTCTTTCCCGGGTCCAGTCTAGTTTTTCACCGCCACCTCAGCTCGTTCTCGACATCTGTGGGCTACAAATCAGCTGGTCATTGAACTGCAGGGTAGGGCACTGGTACTGGGGGGAGGGGGTTTATCAGTTACTGGGTAGGGTTATTCTAGCTGGGTGTCGCCGATCCGTAGAATATAAATGAAGGGCTCGCGCGGCGCTCTGAGTTCAAGCACCTGGCCTGGTTGCCATCTTGGCCACGCCCCCATAGCCTTTGTGTTTATATTTTCCATGTGTGCCATCACTTCTTAGTGCAATGGTTTAAGGGGTAACACAGCCTACAAAATCTGATATGTTCATTTGCCTTAGTATTGCAGTCTGCTCCTATTTGTTAATCATAATTAGCAATTTAATTGTCAAAATAGGCTGGTAAGTGACCCAGCCATTCACTAAGTAGATGTATAAATGATAGCAACAGAAGCCAATCTCCGTCATGTAAATTGTTTGATGGCTAGTATCTTTGATGTCTCCACATATTCAGGCTTGATTTTACAGTAGTTATCATTGCCATTAGTAGATACTACATTTTATTTATTCAACTGTGAATTGTTACATGCTGAAAATATTTGCTGATATGGTAGCTGCTCCAAATTACTACAACATCAAAGCAAATTAAATGCTAAGATGTTGGCTGAACTGCAGTGTTAATTTGAAAAAAATGAATAGATGTTTTGCTATGGTAATTCTTAATTGTTAGCTTGTCCGTGAGCTTGGAGCAAGCATACCTCCCTTTTCCAAATTTTCTTTCTATGCAGATCACTCGGGCACAATGCTAAAGATTTATGTACTGCACATAAGGTGATTGTTAACTAAATCAAATGTATCAATAAGTGAATTTCAGGGCACTAAAAACTACTAGAATTTACTGCTGTGTTTCATACACAGTACCCATTAGTGAATGACCAATAATGAATTCACATGGCACCAAGCACAATAATTCATAAACAGTGATCCACACCAGTGTTAATTGGGCACCAGAGTGGAGGTGGGTAGGAAGTGTGCTGTCTTGGCAATAGCGTGGAGGTGACAGCTGCTTTGTTTTATGAAAACAAAGATATTTGGTATGAAACTAAAGACAATTTTTGTTTCCATGATATTTGTACTGTACTCTTATGCAGCTCATTTTTGTAGGCCACCATTTTTAATACCTTTATCAGACAGAAAACTCTGATAGTAAATTGAGTATCAACTGCAGTTGACTGATCAGGTATGCACAGGAAATGTTTTCAGATATTAGGCAGCACTGCTAATAGACGAAATATGATGTGTGAAATAACTTTCCTTTTTGATTTAAGGTGCTATCGCCATAAAGGTAGCTTGTTTTCATTAGTACAGTTAGAAGAAAAATAGGTAAATATTTAACAGATTTCCTACATTTTGATGCATACTTTGAAAGTGTGGTTTCCTGGAAGATCCCGGATTACAATTGTATTTTGCACCTTGAACATAATTTATTATTGTTGGTGAATAGTGCAAGAGTATTTAGGATCAAAATAAAAATGTTGGTTCTTGCTTTCAAACTGCATGTTGGCATTTTATAAAAGTACGGGCTGTGCCTGCTAACCTGATCTGTTTCTATATAGAAAATGAGGTGGAACATGAAGATTTGAAACAGTCATTGCTTCTGGTGAAGGACGTGATAACAGCAGTAAATAGTAAAGTGAATAACTATGAGAAGAAGATGCGTCTTCACGAGATTTACAGTAGAACGGACAGCAAATCTATCCAAAGAATGAAGGGTGGCAAGATGTTTGCCAAGGAAGATTTAAAACGTCGGAAATTAATCCGTGACGGTCCTGCTTTATTGAAAACAGCAACTGGGCGATTAAAAGGTGAGACTTGAAACACTTAAGAAACAATCAGCGATATATATCAGTAGAATTTACATGATGGGCCAGTTTTCAGGCATACAGCTTCTTAGCAGTTTCATACATAAGTGCTGAAAACTCAGATTTTACCATAAAAGCATGGTAATGTATGAATGGATTTTTTTTCTACTAAGATTATTCTGCTTATCTAGAGTATGACCTGCTTTTTTTGTGTTTTCAAAGTATTCCACTGTGTGTTTCACAAGTATAAGCGAGAGATGGATAAAGTTAGAGGGGCAAAGTTAAAGGTTGCTACTGTAGATGTTTCACAAAGCTAACACAATTGTTTGGGTTTCAAGTTATTTAGAAGGCAAATATTAAATTATAGATAGCTAATTTACAAGACACGATAATAAATTGTTTCAACTTGTTACTTTTTTAATCCCTTACTCTCTGCAGAGCAGAATGTATTTCTAGTCAAGTGAAAAATCGTACTCATAGAAAGAATCCAAATTGTCCCCAAAACATTCGGACGGTCAAGAGCACCAAAATATCCACATGCAGCTAAATTGATTTTCATCTTTAGGTAACATCATTGCATATAGATGTACGTATAAAACAATACATGGACATTCAAATTCACTGGGACGATGGATCAGCTGACACGTCTCTGTACCTTTTGTATGTTACAGAGAGTTCAGTTTGTCTCCTGATTGTGCCGTAGGTGGGAGCCTGGTCTTTTAAAAGTATTTTACCTTGGTACCGATCACTGATATGATTGTGGTACTGGCATGACCTGTTTTTCAGCTTCTGAACTTCCATTCTAAAATTGGAAATAAATGGATTTTCTCTTTCCTCTGCAGTAATTTGGGGTACAGTTTCACAATAAATATTTCAATTATCTGGATTTTGCTTTCTTCCTATTGTTAGTACTGACAAGTTTATTTGAAGCAAAACACATCACCAAGAATAGTTCAGTCTTCCTGAATGCTTCCAGTTTCATACAGGTTGTTCTTGCTTCCTAGCACACAATTCACTGGGCCGAGCACCCCACAACAGTGTGGGGATGCCTACATCAGAGTGACAGGCTAGCTTTACTTGGGACACTAGATGAGGATTTTTCTGAACCTCACAAATTCCTGTCCCAGCACCCCACGCCTGAGAGGCTTGTCATCCAGACTTCCTCTTCATCAGGCACATTCCCTTCCTCACCCCCGGACAGGGAATCAAAAAGGCTGGAATAGTTTGGTAAGAAGCTGTTTTCTTCCTCCAGTTTTTCGCTGCGGTCTGTGAAACCTGCATGCCTTTTGGGCCGCTATACCCACTCTTTGTGGGATACGGTTGCAAAAGTCCTGCCGCAGATACCCGAGGAGGCCCGTGCTATCGTCTCCCAAACTGCGAACAATGGGAGAGATGCAGCGAAGTTCACAATCTGTTGTGGACTGGGCACGACCGACTCTGTGGGCAGATCGGTAGCTACGACGGTAGCCTTAAGACGCCATGCCTGGTTGCGTACTTCTGGTTTTTCCCTCATGGACATGCCCTTTGATAGCTCCCGTCTCTTTGGAGACAATGCAGACTCTGGGAGATTGAAGGATTCCTGGGCTACGGTTCGGTCCCTTGGTCTTTCCTCTGCCCCTCGACGCTTTTTGCCCCTGTCGTGGCCACAGAAGGGGCTCCCTGTCCCGTCCTCCACCCAGCCACCATGCCACCTATGTTGTCCAGCCTCTGCGTGGCCGGGGATACGGAATCCTGCGTGGGACAGAAAACCAGAGGTCTGCCCAGTCCACCTCTGCCCCCGCTGCAGCCTTCAAACCCTCCTAGTCTGTCCCCTCACTCCCATCCAGTTGGCAGCAGGATTGGCCATCACCTGCCCCCCTGGGAATCCATCACTATGGACAGGTGAGTTTTGCAGATCATTCGAAAGGGCTACTCCCTCCCTTTCGAATTTTCTCCACCAGCCATGCCTCCATCCTTCAGTCACCTTCCAGAGGATCATTTGACACTTCTTCACCAGAAAGTCGCTTCTCTCTTGTCCAAGGGAGCTATAGAAAAGGTCCCTGTGCCCGGCCTATCTCCCTGATCCCCTTCCTGGCAAAAGTCATCAGGAAGGCTGTCAACAGACAACTAACCCGCTTCCTCAAGGAGAACTGCAACCTGGACCCTTCCCAGTCCGGATTCTGCAGAAATCACAGTACCGAAACCGCCCTCATCGCTTCCACCAAGGACATCAGAACCATACTGGACAGCGGCGAAACCGCGGCCCTCATCCTCCTGGACCTCTCGGCCGCGTTCAACACTGTCTGCCCCCACACCCTACGCTCATGCCTCAGCAGTGCAGGAATCCGCGACAGACCCTTGGTCTGGGCCACCTCCTTTCTCACCTGCAGAACCCAGAGAGTCCGCCTCCCCCCATTCCGCTCGGAGGCCACCATAATCATTTGCAGCATACCCCAGGGTTTGTCCCTCAGCCCGACCCTCTTCAATGTCTACATGGCCTGCTTGCTAACATCGCCCAATACCACAACATGATCTTACGCCGACGACACCCAGCTGATCCTCTCCCTCACCAAGGACTCCGCCAAGACCAACCTCAACCAATGAATGAAGGCCATTGCCGAATGGATGAAGAGCAGCTGCCTCAAACTCAATTCTGACAAGATGAAAGTCCTCATCTTCAGCTCCACCCCCTCCGCATGGGATGACTCCTGGTTGCCTGCAACTCTCGAAGCTGCTCAGACTCCCACCGAACACGCACACAACCTAGGATTCATCTTGGACTCCTCATTATCCATGACTCAGCAAGTCAACACCATCTCCTCCTCCTGCTTCAACACCCTCTGCATGCTCCAAAAGATCTACAAATGGATACCCACCGAAACCAATAGAACAATCAGTCATCTCCTCGTTAGCACCAAACTGGACTACGGCAATGCCCTCTACGCAGGAACCACAGCCAAACTCCAGAAGAGGCTGCAACGCATCCAGAACGCCTCCGCATTCCTCATCATGGACATCCCCCGTCACTGCAAAATCACGGACCACCTGAGAATCCTGCACTGGCTCCCAGTCAACAAGAGAATCACCTTCAAACTCCTCACCCACGCTCACAAAGCACTGCACAACACCGGACCAGAATACTTCAACAGATGACTCTCCTTCTACACCCCGACCCGGCATCTCCGCTCCGCCGACCTTGCTCTCGCAACCGTCCCACTCGTCCGCAGAACTACAACTGGCGGTAGATCGTTCTCGCACCTCACTGCCAAAACGTGGAACACTCTTCCCACCCACCTGCGCCAGACCAAAGACCTCCTTACCTTAAGGAAACTTCTCAAGACCTGGCTGTTCAAGCAGTAGTCCCCCCCACCCCCCCATCTCCTCACCACCTTGAGACCCTCACGGGTGATTAGTTCGCTTTAAAAATTCCTGATGGAAGTAGGTCAAGGTTGTTATTCCCGCTACTTTCTGGTGCCGAAAAAGGACAAGGACATACGTCCTATCCTAGAGCTTCGGGACCTGACCTACTTCTCAAGAAGGAGAAATTCAAAATGCTCACCCTGGCACACGTTCTGTCTGCCTTGGACCCAGGAGACTGGATGGTAGCATGGGACTTGCAGGACGCTCATTTCCACAACCCCCTCCTGCCTGCCCACAGAATTTACCTGCGATTCGTGGTAGGTCACAAGCACTTTCAGTTTACTGTGTTCCCCTTTGGCCCTACCAGCGCCCCTCAGGTGTTCACGAAAGTGATGGTGGTAGTTGCAGCTCATCTGCGCAGGTTAGGGGTGTCAGTCTTCCCCTACCTCGATGACTGACTGTTGAAGGCGGACTCGCCCCAGAAATTTGTCTCCCACCTTCAGACTACGTCGATCCTCCTGCACACGCTGGGGTTCACTATAAATGTGCCGAAGTCACACCTGACTCCCTCTCAGACGCTCCCCTTCATCGGAGCTGTTCTGGACACAGTGCAGTTCCGGGCTTATCCTCCCGAAAAGCGAGTCCAAGACATTCTGGCTATGATTCTGATCTTTCGGCCTCGGTCTTGGGTTTCGGTGAGACTGACTCTGAGGCTGCTGGGCCTCATGGCCTCCTGCATCCTGCTAGTAACACATGCCAGATGACATATGCGTGCTTTGCAGTGGGACTTGAAGTTCCAGTGGGCGTAGCATTAGGGGAATCTCTACGACATGATCAGGATCTTGGAAGGGACTGCTAAAGACCTGCAGTGGTGGCTTTCGAATCCGCATTGGGTCCACGGCAGATTTCTCTCCCTTCCTCAACCACATTTATCTATAGCGACAGATGCGTCACTTCTCGGTTGGGGCGGCCACATGTGAGAGGTGGAGATCAGTGGCCTCTGGCGGAGTCTGGGCTCCATATCAATCTTCTTGAGCTCTGGGCAATCAGACTTGCATTGAAAGCATTTCTTCCCTCTCTCAAAGGGAAAGTAGTGCAGGTGTTCATGGACAATACTACTGCCATGTGGTACTGCAACAAACAGGGCAGAGGAGGGTCCTGGACCTTTGTCATGAGGCACTATGCCTTTGGACAAGGCTGGAACATCAGGACATTACCCTGGTGGTTCAACATCTGGCGGGTTCTCTCAATGCCAGAACGGACGAACTCAGCCGTTGATGCACAGCTGATCACGAATGGCATCTCCATCCGGAGGTGGCGCAAAGTTTCTTTCTGCAGTAGGGAGAGCCTTGTTAGATCTGTTCGCCTCCGCAGAGAACACGCAATGTCAGCTGTTTTATGTGTTGGAGTTTCCGAGGCGGCACTCGCTCGGAGACGCTTTTCATCTCAAGTGGGACTCTGGCCTCCTTCCCGCCTATACCACTTCTGGACAGAGTTCTCAAGAAGATCAGGAACGACCGAGCCCAAGTCATCTTGGTGGCTCTGGACTGGGCACGGAGAGTCTGGTATACAGAGCTATTGAGCATGTACGTTGATCCTCCACTCAAACTGCCTCTTCGAGGCGATCTTCTGTCGAAGCAACAGGGGAGGGTCCTTCACCCGAACCTGTCCATCCTCCTCCTTCATGCGTGGAGATTGACCGGCGCCAGTTGATGACTTTCGATCTTCCACCTGAAGTCTGCAATGTTATCTTGGCAGCCAGGCGTCCCTCCACCAAAACTGTATACACCTGTTGTTGGAATAAATTTATGGTATGGTGCACCAATAAATCTGTTGATCCCCTCTCTGCCCCTCTATCTGAGGTTCTAATGTTCATTCTTTCTTTAGCCAAGCAGGGCTATGCTTTGGGCACCCTTAAAGGGTATTTAGCTGCCATTTCAGCCTTCCTTAGGTTACTTGATCAGCCCTCACTTTTTAAATCTTCTATTGTGAGTAGATTCCTAAAAGGCCTCACTCATTTATTTCCTCCCACTCCATTTATCATGCCTCAGTGGGACCTCAATCTTGTCCTTACTTATTTAATATGTACTCCCTTTGAGCCGATGGGCAATTTTCCCTTACGGCTCCTCACCTTCAAAACTGTCTTCCTTGTTGCCGTCACCTCTGCTCGCAGGGTTTGTGAGCTTCAAGCCCTTTCGTCTAAACCTCCATACTTGTCTGTGCACCCAGACAAAAAGGTGTTGCACACTAAGGCTTCCTTCCAAAGGTGGTTATGCCTTTTCATGTAGGCCCGTCCATCACCCTGCCTACTTTCTAAACACCCAACATCCTTCTCATGAGGAGGAGAGACTCCACTGTATGGACCCAAAAAGAGTGTTGGTGTTCTATCGTAATCGTACTAAAGATTTCCGGGTGGACGATCAACTCTGTTGTAGGTACGAAAAAAGGGAAGGCAGTGCAACGTACCATCTCTCTCAATGGGTGCTTCTTTTCATCAAATTGTGCTACGCTTTGGCCAAGAAGCAACCATCTGGGGCTTGCATGCTCATTCCACCAGAGCAACTGCTGCTTCCACTGCTTTAGCATGCAGAGTTCCTGTCTTGGATACCTGGCAGGCAGCTACGTGGGCGTCCCCGCGCATGTTTTCTAAACACTACTGCCTGGACAGTCAGGTCCGTCTGGAAGGCTACTTTGGTTGTTCAGTCCTGCAGGACTTTCTGGTATGATCTTGACCTACCTCCGAGGATGGCATTTGCTTGGGTTCTATTCTAAGGCAAGGAATCTGCAACTAGAAGTCTCTATCACATGTACAAGTTACTTACTAACAAAATATGTGGTAGAGACATATTTTAGTTGCAGATTCCTTACCGCCCACCCATCCTCCCAGATTGCGAACTGATTTCTAGAGACAGGGATTCCCCTTTCAGGTCCATTGCTCTGGCGCACCAATCTGTGTTCTTAGTGGCTCTATGTTTTGGCATGGAAAGTTGATAAAAGAAACTGACGTCACTGCGTGAAGGTGGCGTCTATATACTACTCCCGACGTCATCACGGCGACTACAACGCCTGTGGAGTCGACAAACGCCACCTACCAACGCGCAAGGATATTGCTCGAAGAAAAATCTCCAGATCCAGTCTGACGCCTGGGGGAAATTCTTACGTGAAGAATCTGCAACTAGAATGTGTCTCTACCAGATATTTCGATTCCAAAGGTAAGTAACTTGTACATTTATTTCAGTGAAGATCCTATATAGATATTCCTTTGCTAAAGAAAATTGGCAATTAGCTTCCTCAGTTTTTTTGTATGGCAAAGGTTACTTTTGTGAAAAAAGAAAACTGTAGGTATTTTTGCTGAAAAACAAGAGTGACACATTCGCTCTCATCAATTAAGTTAAGAGTACGTGTTTTTTTTTAAGTGACAGGATTTCCTATAGCAGCCTGAAAAGAATGGCGACTCTGCTCTGTTAGTCTCAGCTATGCATTCCCTGTCCCAAAATAATTAGCATAGACTGCTGCTCGATGTAAGTGAGCATCCATAAAATCTGTATGCAGGGTGTTTACCAGATTATTTGCAAGAGCGTGAAAGAGGATAGGGATGTCAAACGGAATACCATGGCACAGAAAAAACAAATTGTTTTGTTTGGCGTATCATAACAGTATGTCCTAAATGAAGTTTAGTGCTAAAAAGAAAATAGCAACATTTGTTTAACCCCTTGGGTGTCGAGGACGTAATGGTTACGTCCTCGGCTGCACTGCTCAGGTGCAGAGTACGTAACCATTACGTCCTGGACCCGGCCCACGCCTTGGATTCCCATCCTCCTCCCCTGGGCAGGGCTAGAAGGGGAATCGCTTCCCCTTCCACCACCGGACACCTCACCCCCCTGCTCCCTTCCCCCCCAAGTGATGTCAGAGGACGTCAGCGTGCAATTGTGCGTTTACCTCATCAGAGGTCACACCCATAGCGCTTGAAGCTCAGCTTACAAGGCGATCGGAAGAGAAATGCTTGCATTTGCCTTCCAGTCGGGGTAGGGGAGATCAGAGAGGCATCAAAGGAAAGGTTTTTCCTTTCCTTTGATGTCTTTTAGAGCATTCCTGCAGCATGATCGCATAGCAGTCGGACTGCAGGAATGCCCACTAGACACCAGGGAGTTTGCTTACTTTTAGTAAACAAACAAGGGGAGCGGCTCTTTGGGCAAAGGCCGCTCCGCAAGAGGGGCATTTTTTTATTAGGACTTTTCTGCCCCCTTGTGGGGCAGAAGCCACTAGGCACCAAGGATATTTTTGTACAGGTTGGGAGCAACCCATTAGGCAAGGGTCGCTCACTTGGGGGGCACATTTATTTTAGGGCATTAATGCCCCCCTTGGGGCCGAATCAGCCTATCTTTATTAGGCCAATCTGCCCTCAAGAGGGGCAGAAACCACTAGTGTAAGGGAATGCCTCCTTGGCATGGTTCCCCCTGAGTTTCTGCCTTTTGCTGATGTCAGTTATGATTGAAAGTGTGCTGGGACCCTGCTAACCAGGCCCCAGCACCAGTGTTCTTTCCCTAAACTGTACCTTTTGCTTCCACAGTTGGCACAGCCCTGGCACTCAGATAAGTCCCTTGTATCTGGTAACCCCTGGTACCAAGGGCCCTGTGTCCAGGGAAGGTCTCCAAGGGCTGCAGCATCCCTTATGCCACCCTGGCGAACCCTCACTCAGCACACTGCCTCACAGCTTGTGTGTGCTGGTGGGGAGAAAATGACTAAGTCGCCATGGCACTCCCCTCAGAGTGCCGTGCCCACAACCCACTGCCTGTGGCATAGGTAAGTCACCCCTCTAGCAGGCCTTACAGCCCTAAGGCAGGGTGCACTATACCACAGGTGAGGGCATAGATGCATGAGCATTATGCCCCTACAGTGTCTAAGCCAAATCTTAGATATTGAAAGTGCAGGGTAGCCATAAAGGGTATATGGTCTGGGAGTTTGTCAAACACGAACTCCACAGTTCCATAATGGCTACACTGAAATCTGGGAAGTTTGGTATCAAACGTCTCAGAACAATAAATGCGCACTGATGCCAGTGTGGAATTTAATGTAAAATGCACCCAGAGGGCATCTTAGAGATGGCCCCTGAATACCATTCCGACTTTTAGTGTTAGGCTGACCAGTTTCTGCCAGCCTGCCACAACCAGACGAGTTGCTGGCCACATGGGGAGAGTGCCTTTGTCACTCTGTAGCAAGGAACAAAGCCTGTACTGGGTGGAGGTGTTTCTCACCTCCCCCTGCGGAAACTGTAACAGCTGGCGGTGAGCCTCAAAGGCTCACCCCTTTTGTTACAGCTCCACAGGGCATCCCAGCTAGTGGAGATGCCCGCCCCTCTGGCCACTGCCCCCACTTTTGGCGGCAAGGCTGGAGGAGATCATTAGAAAAACGAGGAGGAGTCACCCACCAGTCAGGACAGCCCCTAAGGTGGCCTGAGCTGAGGTGACCCCTGCCTTTAGAAATCCTCCATCTTAAGTTTGGAGGATTCCCCCAATAGGATTAGGGATGTGCCCCTCTCCCTTCAGGGGGGAGGCACAAAGAGTGTGTAGCCACCCTCCAGGACAGTAGCCATTGGCTACTGCCCTCCCAGACCAAAACACACCCCCTAAGTTTAGTATTTAGGGGCACCCAAGTACCCAGGAAATCAGATTACTACAACCTGGACTAAGAAGGACTGCTGACCTGCAAGCCCTGCAGAGACGACGGAAGACAACAACTGCTTTGGCCCCAGCCCTACCGGCCTGTCTCCTGACTCGAAAAACTGCAACAGCGACTCATCCAAGAGGGACCAGTGACCTCTGAAGCCTGAGAGGACTGCTTTGAACCTAAGGACCAAGAAACTCCTGTGAGTAGCGGCTCTGCTCAAGAAACAGCAACAATATTGCAACTTTGAAAGACCTCACTCTTCCCCCTGCACCTGACGCCCCATGCTTGAGATCCAGAGAACCAACACCACAGGGAGGACTCCCAGGTGACTGCGACCCGTGAGTAGCCCAAGACGCCCCATGGGCCCCCACAGCGACGCCTGCAGAGAGAGTCCAGAGGCTCCCCCTGACCACGACTGCCTGTAACAAGGGACCCAACGCCTGGAACAAGCACTGCACCCACAGCCCCCAGGACCAGAAGGAACTGAACCTCAGTGCAGGAGTGACCCCCAGGTGACCCTCTGCCTAGCCCAGGTGGTGGCCGGCCCGAGAAGCCCCCCTGTTTCATGCCTGCACCGATAGAGTGACCCCCGGGTCCCTCCATTGAATCCAATACAAAATCCGATGCCTGCTTTGCACACTGCACCCGGCCGCTCCTGTGCCGCTGAGGGTGTGTTTTGTGTGCCTACTTGTCCCTCCCCACCCCGTGCTCTACAAAACCCCCCTGGTCTGCCCCCCGAGGACGTGGGTACTTACCTGCTGGCAGACTGGAACCGGAGCACCTCTGTTCTCCATAGGCGCCTATGTGTTTTGGGCACCTCTTTGACCTCTGCACCTGACCAGCCCTGAGCTGCTGGTGTAGTAACTTTGGGGTTGCATTGAACCCCCAGCGGTGGGCTGCCTATGCCCAGGAACTGAGACTTGTAAGTGTCTTACTTACCTCACAATCTAACCAATACTTAACTCTCCCAGGAACTGTTGATTTTTTTGCACTGTCTACTTTAAAATAGCTTATTGAAATTTTAACAAAAACTGTATATGTTATTGCTCAAATTCAAAGTTCCTAACTTACCTGTGTGGAGTACCTTGCATTTTATGTATTTACTTCAAATCTTGAACTTGTGGTTCAAAAGTAAATAAAGAAAATATATTTTTCTGTATAAAAACTATTGGCCTGGAGTTAATTCTTTGAGTGTATGTTTCTCATTTATTGCCTGTGTGTGTACAACAAATGCTTAACACTACCCTCTGATAAGCCCACTGCTCGACCACACTACCACAAAATAGAGCTTCAGAATTATCTAATTTTGCCACTATCTTACCTCTAATGGGAACCCTTGGACTCATTGCACATTATCTCTTACTTTGAGATAGTATATAAAGAGCCAACTTCCTACAACTAGACACCAGAGATTTCTTTTTGTTTCTACAATTTCACGCAAGGGGAGTGACCCCTTAGCCCTTAGGGAATGGTCGCTCCTCCCTGGGGGTGGGGAGGGGGGGAGCATTTTATTTTAGGCCATTTCTGCACCCCCCTACTTCCCCTTGGGAGCAGATCGGCCTATGTTTTGTTAGGCCAATCTGCACCCAAGGAGGCCGCAAACCACTAGACTCCAGTTTTTTTTTTTTTGCGCCAATTTCACAGAAGGGAAGTGATTCTTCAGGCAAGGGTTGCTCCCCTGGGGGGCAATTTTATTTTAGGCAATTTCCGCCCCCCTTGGGGGCAGATCGGCCTAATTCTATTACTTAAACTTAGGTACCAGGGATTGGTGTGTGTGTGTTTTGTTTGGAGAAAGCCTACTAGATACCAGGTAATTACAAAAAAAATAGTGGGTTGGTGGCTATCAACCAGTATGGGCATGGTTATGCCCCCACCCCAACTGAAGGGGGTAACAGTCTTTCAGCACCCTCCCCCCCCATACACACACACACACACACACACACTAAAATATCTTATCCCAACTGTAAGCAAGAGGAGATTTCATTATTTTAGGTTTTAATTTTACATTTGGGCCATGAGATCTTGGCTAACTCTCTCAGTTGTCCCACTTGGAATGGTAAGGGCTGCGCTTTTTGGACTTTAGGACACTGCCATCTAGAAAAATGTATGAGACCGAGACATATCTGAAAACTAAACATCTGGGTGAATCCAGGGTGGTGTGTTTCACATGCACCCGCACCATTTTCTTACCCACAATGCCCTGCAAATCTCCAACTTTGCTTGAAATCACACATTTTCCACACATTTTTGTGATGGAACCTTCTGGAATCTGCAGGACTCCACAGAATTCCTACCACCTAGCATTGTCACATCTTTTCCAATAACAATTCTGCCCCAGTTGTTAGCCTAAAAACTTTTTTTCAAACTGCCCTTTTTGGCCCGCTTTGGTTCCCCCTCAATTTCAACTTGTTTTTCGCTCTTTCCAGTCACAGGCATTTGGCCCACCTACACAAGTGAGGTATCATTTTTATTGGGAGACTGATAAGAACATTGGGTGGTAGGAAATTTGTGCTGGTAGGGTGATCCCACTTAGAAATGTGTGTAAAATGTGATTTATTTTTTTAAGCTAAATTTGTGGTTTGCTGAGGGATCTGGGTAAGAAAACACTGGAGAATTCCCCCAAGTCACACCTCCCTGGATGCCCTCAGGTGGCTAGTTTTCTGGATTGTCTAGGTTTGGTAGGATTCCCTAGATGGCTGCTGAGCCCAGGACCAGAGACGCAGGCTTCCACCCCCCTCCCTTCAAAAACAGGTAGTTTTGTAATTGATAATTTTGATGTGTCCACCTAGTGTTTTGGAGCATTTCCTGTTGCGGGTGCTGGGCCTGCCCTCACAAGTGGGGTACCGTTTTTATTGGGAGACTTGGGGGAATGCTGGGTGGAAGGAAATGTGTGGCACCTCTCAGATTCCAGAACTTAGTCACTGAAATGTGAGGAAAGTGTTTTTTTTTGCCAGGTTTGAGGTTTGTAAAGGATTCTAGGTAACAGAACCTGGTGAGAGCCCCACAAGTCCCCCCCATCCTGGATTCCCCTAGGTGTCTAGTTTTAACCCAGGTTTGCTAGGTTTCCCTAGGTGCCGGCTGAGCTAAAGGCCAAAATCCACAGCTAGGCACTTTCCAAAAAACACGCCAGATTTCAATGTAAAAATGTGATATGCGCATGTTGCGTTTCCTGTCGTGGGTACTAGTCCAACCCACACAAGTGAGGCACCATTTTTATTGGGAGATTTGGGGGAACACAGAACAGACGAGCAAGTGTTATTGCCCCTTGTCTTTCTCTACAATGTAAGACAGTGTGTAAAAAAGAAGTCTATTTGAGAAATGCCCTGTAATTCACGTGCTATATGGGGAACCCGGAATTCAGAGACTTGCAAATTACCACTGCTTCTCAACACCTTATCTTGTGCTGATTTTGGAAATAAAAAAGGTTTCCCTGATACCTATTTTTCACTCTTTATATTTGACCAAATGAATTGCTGTATACCCGGTATGCAATGAAAACCCATTGCAAAGTGCAGCTCATTTATTGGCTCTGGGTACCTAAGGTTCTTGATGAACCTGCAACCAGAATAATTCAGCAGACATAACAGTACAGGGAGTGCAGAATTATTAGGCAAGTTGTATTTTTGAGGATTAATTTTATTATTGAACAACAACCATGTTCTCAATGAACCCAAAAAACTCATTAATATCAAAGCTGAATATTTTTGGAAGTAGTTTTTAGTTTGTTTTTAGTTTTAGCTATGTTAGGGGGATATCTGTGTGTGCAGGTGACTATTACTGTGCATAATTATTAGGCAACTTAACAAAAAAAATATATATACCCATTTCAATTATTTATTATTACCAGTGAAACCAATATAACATCTCAACATTCACAAATATACATTTCTGACATTCAAAAACAAAACAAAAACAAATCAGTGACCAATATAGCCACCTTTCTTTGCAAGGACACTCAAAAGCCTGCCATCCATGGATTCTGTCAGTGTTTTGATCTGTTCACCATCAACATTGCGTGCAGCAGCAACCACAGCCTCCCAGACACTGTTCAGAGAGGTGTACTGTTTTCCCTCCTTGTAAATCTCACATTTGATGATGGACCACAGGTTCTCAATGGGGTTCAGATCAGGTGAACAAGGAGGCCATGTCATTAGATTTCCTTCTTTTATACCCTTTCTTGCCAGCCACGCTGTGGAGTACTTGGACGCGTGTGATGGAGCATTGTCCTGCATGAAAATCATGTTTTTCTTGAAGGATGCAGACTTCTTCCTGTACCACTGCTTGAAGAAGGTGTCTTCCAGGAACTGGCAGTAGGACTGGGAGTTGAGCTTGACTCCATCCTCAACCCGAAAAGGCCCCACAAGCTCATCTTTGATGATACCAGCCCAAACCAGTACTCCACCTCCACCTTGCTGGCGTCTGAGTCGGACTGGAGCTCTCTGCCCTTTACCAATCCAGCCACGGGCCCATCCATCTGGCCCATCAAGACTCACTCTCATTTCATCAGTGCATAAAACCTTAGAAAAATCAGTCTTGAGATATTTATTGGCCCAGTCTTGACGTTTCAGCTTGTGTGTCTTGTTCAGTGGTGGTCGTCTTTCAGCCTTTCTTACCTTGGCCATGTCTCTGAGTATTGCACACCTTGTGCTTTTGGGCACTCCAGTGATGTTGCAGCTCTGAAATATGGCCAAACTGGTGGCAAGGGGCATCGTGGCAGCTGCACGCTTGACTTTTCTCAGTTCATGGGCAGTTATTTTGCGCCTTGGTTTTTCCACACGCTTCTTGCGACCCTGTTGACTATTTTGAATGAAACGCTTGATTGTTCGATGATCACGCTTCAGAAGCTTTGCAATTTTAAGAGTGCTGCATCCCTCTGCAAGATATCTCACTATTTTTGACTTTTCGGAGCCTGTCAAGTCCTTCTTGTGACCCATTTTGCCAAAGGAAAGGAAGTTGCCTAATAATTATGCACACCTGATATAGGGTGTTGATGTCATTAGACCACACCCCTTCTCATTACAGAGATGCACATCACCTAATATGCTTAATTGGTAGTAGGCTTTCGAGCCTATACAGCTTGGAGTAAGACAACATGCATAAAGAGGATGATGTGGTCAAAATACTCATTTGCCTAATAATTCTGCACTCCCTGTATATTGCTTTAAAAAATCTGCCATAGCTGGAAAAAGTTATAAAAGAAAACGTGGACAGAAACTGCTCTTTTTTCACCTCATTTTCAGTATTCTTTTTATTTTAGCTGTTACTTTCTGTAGGAAAACCTTGAGGGATCTACACAAATGACCCCTTGCTGAATTCAGAATTATGTCTACTTTTCAAAAATGTTTAGCTGTCCGGGATCCAGCATTGGTTTCACACCCATATCTTTTACTAACTGGAAGGAGACTGAAAGCACAAAACAATAGTAAAAATAGGGTATGTCCCAGTGAAATGCCAAAATTGTGTTGAAAAATGTGGTTTTCTGATTCACGTTTGCCTGTTTCTGAAAGCTGGGAAGATGGTGATTTTAGCATTGCAGACCCTTTGTTGATGCCAATTGCAGGGGAAAAACCACATGCTTTCTTCTACAGCACTTTTTTCCCTTTTTTATTATTATTTTTTATAATTTTTTTGCTGTATGTTAGCTGTATTTTGGCTAATGTCTTGGTCTCTTCAGGGGAACCCTCAAACTATGGGTACCTCTAGAATCCCTAGGATGTTGGTAAAAAAGGATGCAAATTTGGGGTGGGTAGCTTATGTGGACAAAAAGTTATAAGGGCCTAAGTGCGAACTACCACAAATAGCCCAAAAAAAGGCTCGCCACCTGAGGGGGAAAAGGCCTGGCAGCGAAGGGGTTAAAAGAAACAGGTATCATTAAACCATCCTTTGAAGTGATTCAGTCCAAGATGAAACTTGAATAAGTCTCTATTCGATCAATGATAAACAACACTGATAAAGTCGTATATTCACATACTGTGAACAGACTGTGTCCTATGGACAAAACCTATGTAGCCTAAAGGACTTAAGTGCCCATTTTAAAGTGAATCGAACATTGACTTGAGTCCATCCATAAAGTTCGAGGTCACACAGTACAGCATTCTTCTGTTATCTTTCTGTTTTTATCATCTGCTGTCTATGCATTTGTGCACCGTTTTAAAGCATTTTTATGTAGATATTGGTATAGTTGTGAAGGATTTTGTGGAGTAGTCTTTTTACCTCCTCTTCTCAAAACAAATATCCACAGACAACTAATATAGTAGTGGACTGAAAATGTGAACCTGTGTCTGTTACTATGTTTTCAACATATGGGACCCAGTGCATGAAAAATATCTTGGCCTTAGTTTTGAGCTTGGAATGCATGTAAGAGTAATACCTGCTATGTACTACAAAGATCACGGATACATACTATATGACAAGTAACTTTTCTTTATGTCTTTTAATGTTAGCATTTTAAACATTGCACTTATTTAATTCATGGTGCAGTTTAGAGAACCTTCAATTTAGTTAGTTTCCTATGAAAGCGTTAATAAATTGTTACTGTTGCAGGTTTTGCAACGTTTTAGGCCATCTGAGAAATGTGTGGTATCAGAAAATCATGAAAATATACGTAGTAAAATGTATACAGTGCCAAGCGTGGGGTCTGAGTACGTATCCACTTTTGATTGCTGTGGAGGCACCTGTGTTCCATTTTAGAGTGCTGGCAGAACACTGTTCTGTTGACATTTAGGCATCAGCCAAGAAATAACTCACCACTCACTCAAGAAATGAATTCACTATACATTTCAAATGACTACTATATGCCACCCAAGCCATTCTTGTAGTTTTAGGGGGTTGGAATAGTTTGAATTGTCACACTTAAAAGAGTGTGATTGTTAGTAGCTGTGTTGTTACTGTAATTGGCAGTGGCAATGAGTGGAGCAAGGTTTAGTGGCCTCCTGACCCTGGCATTTATTTTTTGTATGTGCCTATTTTATACTTATAAAACTAAAGCATTATAATATTTATTATAATAGAGTTTATGTTTTTTTTTGCACAGAATTACATAATTATACTGCTTTATTAGTTGTGTATATATGCATGCTCATCCTCACTTATACAATCTGAAGGAGTTATCTGGAGTTTTCATAGTACATCCACACTAATACAAACTGATCTAAACTTTTTTGAGGAGTACAACTATTTTTTTTAATAAGTGTTTGTTCCTCTTGGGATCCGAGCTAAAGTTTCCAAATAGTTTAGGAATGCCCTAAGTGGTACAACCCAGGAGAGGTTTTATCATTATACAATCTGTATAAGTGTTTAAAAATCTCAGACTTTTTGGTTTTACTTATATAGGCCCTGATTCACAAAGTGATTGCAATCCTAAATTGAATTCGGGTGTGCACGTGCTTCAATAAGTGCTCAGAAACGTAAAATTATAATTATCAGAATCTGATTTGGCCATTATTCCGTGATCAAGTTACATTTGTGAATATGGAAATCTTGCCACTTATGTGGAAATTCACTGTTTGCAAACATAGTTTTAACGTTAGAATTGTGGCTATTCCTGGATTGCAAGTTACTTGTAGTTTCTGGCCCTGAAAAGGGCAAGAGTAAGTGTGTATCTGGTGCAATCTAGAAGCAATACCACATACCTTGCTAGTGTGTCATGTATCAAGAATATCCATTAGTAAAAATATTTCCATTCTAGAGAAAAATACATAAATGTAAGGGCTGACACATTGGCAATGCATTTCCATATACAGAGATTTCCACCTGCTGAAAATTCTCATTTCTAAACATTGTGCATGTGTACACCTCAGGACAATAACTGCCATGCTTTTCTAGGAGCACACACCGAACACTTTCAGGATTCCAGAACAGTCTTAAATGTGCACCAGATGTATTCCTATGGAAGGAAAATGTATGACTTTATAACGTTGCCCCCATATTCTTTAGTAATTGCACCCTATGTTAATTGGAAAACGTTAAATACTTTACTTCATTCACTCCACTTTGACTCATAAAATATGAAGGAGTGTTATCCTGATGAATCACTGGGTGAGGATCAGTCATGTCTGAGGTGGGTTGACCCCCGATGAGGATTTATATTGTAATTAAAGCTTTTTACCAGAAGGCTTGTGCAGCTGCGCATGTATTTTCACTTTGCACATTAATGTAACATTAGGTGTCTTATATTGTAGTTTACTTGAGAGAAAGTTTTTTGTTTGCTTGTGGAAGCAAGGCAGTTCTAGGTTCTTTGTTAGATTATTGAAAAGAATATCGAAATAACACACTTTCATTCTAAAAGAACCAGTTCAGATTTCCACCTAGTGTGTTACATTTAGTATTGCTATGATCGACATTCCCAAGCATATTCTTATGCTAAAATCGATCAGCTGGCAAGCATTTACCTTGTTTCATGCAAGTTAATTTGGTCTTAGACATTATAATTACTACGCCATGTATCCACCACAAAATGTAAACCAATCAGGCTGTATTTGGTGAAAGATTTTTGTATTGAAATATTGTATTGGGAGGTCTCAATATCTATACTCCTGTTCATCGGTGGAAAAATATTTTATATTTTTTGTGAACGTGTTTTGTGATTGTGATTACAATGGGAAACTTGCAATGATGAAGATCATTGTGATCTGTCTAAAATAAATATTAGCATTTTTTATTTAGACGTGTATTTTTGTAGCCATAATAAATACAAAGACACACTGATACAAAAATTTGATTTTTTTTTTTTTTTTTTTGCAGAGGCTCAGGCTGTTCTCCTTTCCGACACTCTAGTATTTCTTCAAGAGAAAGATCAGAAATATGTGTTTGCCTCATTGGTAAGATTGTTTTTTCATTTCATGAGTTTGTACCTGATTTGTTTGTAACTCAAACTGGTCCAGCTTTTAAGACGCTAGACCGAGAACGATACTGTGGCTGAAAACATCAGTTTGTTTTCAACATTCCGACCACAGATTCTCAAGGAAAAATAAAGTTTTTAAAAGTTGCTAGGATTTAGTGAAATTACTGTGTCTCAAAATTACCTATATAGCCTATGGCAGTGATTCTGTTTTGTCCTTCTTGCTTGCTTCTGCTTAAGAGAACACCTAAATGCAAACATATTTATCTTTTTGAATCTTTTAAAAAAAAAAAGTAACATACTAGGCAAAGGATAAGCAAAATAAGCACGTCAACACCTAAATGCTATGACAAGATCACTGCCACCCATAATATAGCTCCCAACCGAAGTGCCATTAGCACTGTTAGGCCATGCTAACAGAAGAAGGATACAGCGTCAGTTTCTATTTCCTGTCTTTAGAAACATTTACACTATGTGGAGTTTATGAAAAATAAGATGCTACCACCCTGTCTATACAGGCAGAACCAACCTAAAGATTTATGGTGCCCTGGGCCCAGCCATATTTTGGGACCCTCTATTTAGAGTGCTTAACTGCAAAAACAACATTCTGAGTGGGTTCTTGCAACTGATTAGTACCTGTGTGCAAAAAATTGGATATATCATTCGCAGACAGTATTTGCACATATTTTATGCATATTAGCCCTCACGTACAATTTCCATTGGTAGTTGCCACTACAATCTGGTAGTGCTGTCCTTGTAAACCCAGAAGTGAGCACTAATTGTGCTCACCTCGTAATAGGTGACCACATAGGAGCATGCATTAATTGCGTTTGCACTTATTTTCTTTACACTTACACTTCTGGGTTTAAATGTGGCAGTTCTAATTAGGGATAGATATCACATAGACATAGAAAATAGACTTGAGTGGCAGCCCAGTCACACAGAGAAAAAGCCTATAAATGCAGCTGCTTAGTCCTTATATATTATTAAATTCGTTTTAGAAAAAGGAGGGTCATAATTCAGCTTTTTCAGGAACATTTTATCTTAACGTTTGAGCTGTAAACCTTTCTCAGTCAAAGTTGTGTATGTTTGTTTGGAAGGCTTGCACCTCAGAGGGGCCTTTTGGTTATAGTGATGTGTTGTGGATGTGCTTAGCTACAATTATTTTGCTTTCAGTAAGTTAATACCCATCTAATAAAAACCTTACACTGTAGTGTACATAATGGTTGTAGGGCAGATATGTGCAGGCAAGGATTTTGAAGGTCCTTAAGAAAGAAGGTTACCATAATGGCATGCATGCGTCAGGTCTCTTGTTCCCATCCCCGAAGGGGTTGTAATTTTAGAGTTAGTTGTGTTAACACAGATGTTAACGGCTTTACCTTCAGTGGGCATATCCATCACCTATGTTAATGAAAATAACTTTAAGATTTAAGTGCAGTCCCACATGTCAAAAATATCTTAATACACGCAGCGAAACTATCCTACAGGCTACATAACCTCAGGCTACATAACCTCACAGGCAGTGATCTCTACAGATATCTTATAGGTTCAGACATTAGAGCTGCCTCTTAAGTTACATGTAAAGCCCAGACTTTAGCAATCTAATATTACAGATCTGTCATGCTGTGAACAATAAACCTATTTCTCAGATTAGAGTTCTTACAGATTGTGCTCTAACACCAAAGATCTATCAATCCAGTTATAATCAGGTTACACAGATCTCACAAGCTTAGCCTTTGGTAAGTAAAACTAACCCTTTGGATACACACATACAGGATTGTTCAACAGTCGCTCAGATTAGGCAGCTCTTATAGATTCTGCTCTCAGAGTTGAACCTTTCAGTTACACTGATTATGCTGGTTCTTACTTCTGACTTCAGAGATATCCCATATGTTACTCGCCTTTCATGCTTCTTATTCTGTATGTAAACTTACAAATACCTTATTGGGGAAGGTCTCATACAGAGGAACTATCCATATGGTTACACTGATCTCACAGTTTCAGGCTTTGGGAAATAAAGATATTCCTTAGTTTACATATCTTTAAAACTCAAGCAGCAACACCTCTTTTTACCGTGACCGGATAAGCTCAATCTTGAGAACAGTCACTTGGAATACAAAGTGTACAGGATCTGATTTCAGGTAGCAGAATTCTCCCACGTGTTACACAGGTACATCATGCTTCAGGCAGCAATTTATCCTTCAGGTTTCAGAGGTATTCCTTGTAGGCAAAAGTATTATAAAGAAGAATTATCTCACATTATACTGATTTTAAAGACTCAGAATTTTGATATCTTGTATAAACCTTAGGTTATTTTTTGGACCTCGGTGACTAGTTGAAGGGGGTGAAACCAGTTAGCCAGTGCTTAATCCTCTGGTAGCTTGGCACAAAACAGTCAGGCTCAACTTAGAGCCAATGTGTAAAGTATTTATGCAGCACTTCAAACAGTAATAATGTGAAAACACAACACAAGAAAAATCATACGCCAATTTAGTAAAATAGAGCAAAATATAATACATTATTTGAGACCAAAACAGCAAAACTCCGATCAGTAGAACCAGAGATATTCAGTTTCAAAGTTTTAGGTAAAAACAGTACCTAGAAGCACAAAGCACCAACTGTGGTTATCTGGTCGTGCCAGACCTGGACAAAGTCCCAAGTTCATGCTCACCCCGAGGAGCATGGGCCGGACACGGACTAATTAGACTCGCTGACAAAGTACCTAAAATCCTGGGTTGCGGAGTGTTGCAAGATCCTGTGTCGAGCATAAGTTTCCTGGTATTGATTCTGAGGGGTTGCAGGGTTGTGATGCAGAGTCCTGCGTCGTCAAGGGCCCATCAACAAGGTGCTTCTGGTGCCAAGACCTGCATAGAAGATGTGTCATCCAGCAGCTCTTCCGAGGAAGCTGCAATGCTAGGGCCTGCCTTGGGGATGCATCATGCAGTGACTGCTACGAAGCAGAACTGCGAGGAGAAGCATCACACTGCGTCAGTTCTTCCCTGCAGGGACACAGCTGGGTGGCAGAGCACCTTAAAACTGGCTTCCCAGGGTCCAGAACTGGGGTTGGCGCAACTTGGAGGGCAGGACTCACAGCAAGTAGAGTCCAAGTGCTGGTTTCAATATGGTTGGAGCCTGTCTTTGAGACTCAGATCAGGAGGCCAGCCAGCTAGCCCTTGGAGCCTTCTGGGATCAAGATGGAGGTCCAGTTCGTTTTGCCGAGGCAGCAGGCCAGCAGGACAACAGATTAGTAGTCCTTCTTGCAGAGCAACACAGCAGTCCTTCTGAGTATTTCACAGCTCCAGAGGTGTACTGAGGAGTTGAGTTTGAGGGTCCAATCTTTATACCTGGTGTCAGCTAAGAAGTAGGATAAGGTTCTGGAGGTTTCCACCCCCAGAGGTGTTTTGAATTTCCTGCCTCCCTGCCCTGGCCAGAGCCTGTCTGGTGGCACAAAGGACCACTGTCAAACCCTTTGTTAGGCACAAAGCCTTTGTGATATACAAATGTGGCAGGTGACTGCTCTTCCTCCTCATCAAGTCAGGGATGGCCGCTCCTGCCAACACTTATTCCCCCTTTGTCTCACTGTCTGGGAGCAATACACAAAGACCTAGTTGTGACCACCCATGATACAGGCTGCAGGCACAAAATGGTTGGGATAAAACTGTGCCAACTTTCTAAAAGTGTCATTTTCAGAATTGTGACTTAAAATTCGACCTTACCATTAAAGAGGGTTTTATGTTATGATTCTTTAGCCACCAGGCTTGATATTCCTACCTGCTCCCAATTTAAAGTTATCACTTAATAAATGTAATAAGGTAATCCAATTTTATCATATGGGAGAGATAGGCCTTGCAGTAGTAAAAAAACAAATTTAAGAGTTTTTCACTACCAGGACATGTAAAACTTAAACACACATGTCCAACTTATTAAATAAACTGCTCCCTTCCCTCCGGACTGTTTAAGGCCCACCCTAATGGTGACTTATGTATATTAAAAAGGAACATTTAGGGCTGGCAAAAGGTTTATTTTGCCAGATGTAAGTGGCAGTTTAAAACTGCCCACATTGACTGCACAGGCAAGTCGGAGACATGTTTAAAAACCCATTTAAATGGATGGGACAAGCAGTGCTGCAGGCCCACTAGTACTATTTAATTTACAGGTCATTGCACATGTAGTACCACTTTACTAGGGACGTATAAGTAAATTAAATATGCCAATTGGGTATAAGCCAATGTTACCATGTATTTAGGTTAGAGCAGAAGCGCTTTAGCACTGGGTTGCAGTGGTAAAGTGTTCAGAGTACTAAAGGCCAATAAAAGCATGCCCAGAAAACAGGAGGGTCAAGGCAAAACGTTTGGGGATGACCCTACTTAAAGGGACAAGCCCAACAGTTATGATCAGGCCTATGACAACTAGCGGTCACTCAGGTTGTAGAAATCTTACAGTCAGTTATCTGCCAGTAAAGCTGCAATTTCGCAGATTGTAAAAGCTTGTGCCTCTGACAGCAGAACTATCTTTCACATCACATTGCTCTGACAGGCTCATGCTTCTATTGGAAACAGTACCTCATGATTTCAAAAATGTTGCAGGTTTTGGCCTGGAGCAATTGAACTATCCTTAGAGAGCCCTTACATTTTCAGGTGTATGAGAGCAAAGTTACGTTTCAGGTTGCGCAACCGTACAGAGCTATACTTGGTTACAGATATGCTACAGGTTAAAATGTATGAAAGGAAAGCTTTCTCCCAGGTGTAATGACCTTACAGACTAAGACCTTTATCAGGAGAGTTGTCTCTCAGGTTTGTGAAGTCATGCAGTTCTTAGGTTTCAGACAGCTGAACTCTCCCAAAGGCTACAGAAGTCTTCCAGGGCCAAGTGTATAAAAGCTAAGCTATGCCCTAAGTGACAGAAACCATTCAGGGTCATGCTTTGGATACCAAACCAATTAAGTAAAATACAGAAATGTTAAAGGCTACGCTCTTATACAGAACCATAGACAAGGTACTGAAATTATTGGAACAAGGGAGAAGCAAGTTATTCTGCAATCTTGACTAAACTATGCTGCAAATAAAGGGCAGCACATATTGGGATAGTATTACTTCATCATTTTGCCTTTTTATTTTACATATATTAGAATTGACTGTGCAGATGTTCTAACCCAGTAATAATAATTTAACACTCCAATAATGCAACAGGCATATGAAAGTTGACCGGTCAACTAGTGAAAAGGGTGCAGCAACACATCACTGCATTTTAGTAACTTTTAATGCATTTGAATTTGTTTTCTTAATAAAATCTGCAGATTATGCAGCACATAATGGATTATGTTGCAGATGTGGCATATACATCTTCGGAAAAGCAGGAGCCACAGAATCCCATAATTCCAGTGGGCCTGAACATAGGTTTCTCACATCTTATAGAATCAGAGATTTGAGAGCAAACCTGTTCTGATGGACACAGATAATGTAGTTAAGATACCCCTCAAGTTACCTGAATGTTGCAGTCCCATGGCGACCGATCAGTCCTTCATGTTACTAATCTGGGAAAATATCTAACCTCGTGGGAAGCAGTGTTCTAAGTAACTAAAGAACGTGTTGTAGAACACCATTTTGGTTGTGCAGGCAATAAAAAATTTCATAGTTCAAGTGGCACACTTGCAATACACCCTGACAAAACATTTTAAAAAAACCGCAAACCAATGTCCAACACTTAAGTTGATTTATCCATTGATGGCCTTTAGAAATGTCAGTACTTTCAAAGAATTCGCACTGCCATACTGCCTGGGTCAGATACAAGGACCAGGTTAGTTCCAGTGTAAAATGTACCTTCTGGCTTAGAAACTGGAGAAAAGGTGGTCGTCGATAGGTTAAACTACAAGCTGGATCCAAAACGGGCCTCGATGATGGTGGGTTGCTGAAGAGTGCTGTCTCTACGTGGTTGTCAACAAAAGTTGAAAAGTTCCTAGACGGCTAAGTCCGTGCCTGGGATAGTTATGGCATTGATTGAATGCTGTTTGGTGTCTGCCCTGATGAAGCCTTCCAAGTTTCTAAGTTCAGAATTGGAAACATTTCTAGAAGTCAGCTGTCTTTTAGCGGGGCAGACCAGCAAGCTGACGCCAGCTGGCAATTCGATGGCTGTGTCTCCAATAGTGATCCCGGTCTCCATCAGTTCTCCTACAGAAAGTTGGCAAAATTTTCTAAGTCCCACTACTTACAGTTTGGGGACAGGAGGATTCTTTTCTTAACACCAGCTATGGGCCCAGGACTGGGGATTAGCACTTAGGGACTATAGCTCGCTTCAGCAGGGTCCAGGGCCAGATACTGTCAAATTGGTTCTGCTGGGCAGTTGCAGAGAGAGAGAGGATGCTGGAAGCTTGTTGTTTCCAGGCTCAACGGGAGTCAGTCATCTGATCCATGGAGTAACTTGTGGGGTCTTGAGTTCAAAGCAAGGGGGTCTGGTTTTCATTCAGGTTCTTCACACAGCAGTGCAGCCCTTCTTCTGATTCCTGACATGTCCAGGAGTATCCGGAGGAGATGTCTGTAAAGTCAATTTTTATGCCCAGTATTAGCCTGTGGGTGGTGGGCTAGCCTAACTGAGCCTGTCCTTAGTTCCTCCAGTCAAACTGGGTGGGGTGCCAACCTGAATAGAGAAAGAGGAGACAGGCATAGGTGTGAGCTTCATATGTCAGTGACCAGGCACTGCCCCAAACTCAAGTTCTGTGTTAACTACAGGGGGTTCAACCTAGTGACCAAAATTGATGCAAGCCCATCCCCTGAGCTGATAAGCTAATAGCAGTTTGAGGGCTGCCAAGTTCCTGAGCACATTTGACCTCACTTCAGGATCCTGACGGATTGTCTTAACTGAGGGGGCATGACTAAGGGGCTGTGTTATCACAGTTGAATGAGGAGCACCTAGACCAACCCGTAGCCTTCATCAGTAGAAGATTACTCCCCAGGGAACAGAGGTGGAATGCTATTGAAAGGAAAGCCTTTGCTGTGGTCTGGGCACTGAAGAATCTTAGACCATACCTGTTTGTGACTCACTTCCTGGTTTTTAAAGGCCCTTCAGATACTCATGCAAATGAGGGAAGAGAACCCCAAACTGGTCCACCTCCCTACAGGGAATGGACTTTACAGTGCAACACCATCCTAAGTCAGACTACTCCAATGCTGATGGTCTGTCCAGGCACTTTTGCAATAGTGATGAGAACTCCCTGGAGGTTGGGTAACTCCCACCTTTCAGCTAGTATGGAAGGGATGGCAGGCAGACCTGTCAGCCTTAGAGTGGTCTTCCCCCAGACTTTTTGCCTTCAGCCCTCCTGTTTTTCTGAATATGTTTTTGTTGGCCTTAGGACTCTCTGCACTTTACCACTTCTAAAGTACTTGTGTACACACTCCCTAAACATGGTAAAATGTGGCTTACACCTGATTGGCACATTTAATTTACTCATATGTCGCTAGTAAAATTATATACCACATACCCCTTGCTACTAGTGGGCCTGCAGAACTTATTGTGCTACCCACTTAAGTAGCCCTTTGAAATTCAGGAAGGCTCTGGGCATAGCCCCACCAAGCCTTACTGGCAACTGATATGTCCTTCTCTCCACATTCAGAGCCCTTTGTCCACTGTCTGGGAGCAATACACATCTCATTACCGGGCGCTATCCATATTAAGGGACAGCTGGTCACTAGCAGGAAAGCCTTTTGGTTTTTAGGCAGGAAAATGCCAACTTTCTCAAAGTGTAATTTCCAAAATAGTAATATAAATTCCAACTCAACTGTTAAGTTAGATTACCATACAAATGAGTCATTTAACTATTTTTCTAAGTATGCCCAATTTGAATTTAGCACTTATGAAAGATAATAGTGTAAATCAGTATTAACCTATGGGAGAGCGAGCCTTGTGAAAGTGAAAAATGACTTTGGACGACTTTCATTGCCAGGGATTGTAAAAACTTAGATATACACATCCTACTTTCTAAATACCAGTCAACATAGAGGAACAGGATGTAGGAAGTTGGCTCTGTATATATTATCTCACAGTGAGAGATAGTGTGCACAGAGGTCCCCCCTAGAGGTTGATAGTGGCAATAATAGATAATACTAATGCTCTATTTGTGGTAGTGTGGTCGCGCAGTTAGGCTTATCAGAGGGTAGTGTTAAGCATTTGTTGTACACACACAGGCAATAAATGAGAACACACACAAAAATCAACAGTTCCTGGGGGAGGTAAGTACAAGTTGGTTTATCAGATAAGTAAAGCACTTACAAGTTCAGTCTCCGGGGCATAGGCAGCCCACCGTTGGGGGTTCACGTTAACCCCAAACACCCAGCACCAGCAACACAGGGCTGGTCAGGTGCAGAGGTCAAAGTAGGGCTCAAATACCATAGGCGCCTATGGAAACTAGGGGTGCTCCAGTTCCAGTCTGCCAGCAGGTAAGTACCTGTGTCTTTGGGGAGCAGACCAGGGGTGTTTTGTAGAGCACAGGGGGGGGAGTCACAAACAGGCACATAAAATACACCCTCAGCGGCACAGGGGCAGCTGGGTGCAGTGTGCGAAGTAGGTGTCGGGTTTTAAGATTGATATCAATGGAGAGACCGGGGGTCACTCTGGCGATGCAGGCAGGGCACAGGGGGGCTTCTCGGGCCAACCACCAACTGGGCAAGGATGAGGACTGCCTGATGGTCACTCCTGCACTGGTAGTTGGTTTCTCTCTGGCCTGGGGGCTGCAGGTGCAGTTCTTCTTCCAGGCGTTGGGTTCTATGTTACCGGGCAGTCACGGTCAGGGGGAGCCTCTGGATTCTGTTTCTGCAGGCATCACTGTGGGGGTGCAGGAAGGTCGTCTCAGGGTGTCCACGTCGTTGGAGTCGCCTGGGGGTCCTCTGCAGTGATGGTTCTTCTGGACACGAGCAGGGGGCGTTGGGTGCAGAGTGTTGGGGACTCACGCTTCCGGAGTGAGACTGGAGTCCCTTTAAAGATGTTTGGACAGAGCCGCTTTCCACAGGAGTTTTATGGTCTTTTGGTTGCAGGGCAGTCCTCTGCGTCCTCAGAGGTCTCTGGCCCGCTGGATGCGTCGCTGTGCAGGTTCTTTGAGTCTGGAGACAGGCTGGTAGGGCTTGGGCCAAAGTTGGTTGTTGTCTCCGTCGTCTCTGCGGGGCTTTCAGGTCAGCAGTCGTCCTTCTTGTTGTAGGTCGTAAGGAATCTGGTTTCCTGGGTTCAGGGTCGCCCTTAAATACTCAATTTAGAGTGTGTTTAGGTCTGGGGGCAGTAGCCAATGGCTACTCTCCTTGAGGGTGGCTACACCCTCTTTGTGCCTCCTCCCTGTGGGCAGGGGGTTCATCTCTAATCCTATTGGGGGGAATCCTCCAAAACAAGAGGAGTATTTCCTAAGGCAGGGGTCACCTCAGCTCAGGACACCTTAGGGGCTGTCCTGGCTGGAGGGTGACTCCTCCTTGTTTTTCTCATTATCTCCTCTGGACTTGCCGCCAAAAGTGGGGGTTGTGTCCGGGGGGTGGGCATCTCCACTACCTGGAGTGCCCTGGGGCGCTATAACACCAGGCTTGAGCCTTTGAGGCTCACCGTCAGGTGTTACAGTTCCTGCAGGGGGAGGTGTGAAGCACCTCCACCCTGTGCAGGCTTTGTTCCTGGCCACAGAGTGCACAAAGGCACTCACCCCATGTGGCTAGAAAACCGTCTGGATGTGGCAGGCTGGCAGAACTGGTATACAGGGGGCATCTCGAAGATGGCCTCTGTGTGCATTTCTCAGTAAATCCCACACTGGCATCAGTTTGGATTTATAATGCTGAGAAGTTTGATACCAAACTTCCCAGTATTCAATGTAGCCATTATGGACCTGTGGAGTTCTTGTTTGACAAACTCCCAGACCATTTACTCTTCATGGCTACCCTGCACTTACAATGTTTAAGAATTGGCTTAGACACTGTAGGGGCATAGTGCTCATGCAGCTATGCCCTCACCTATGGTATAGTGCACTCTGCCTTAGGGCTGTAAGGCCTGCTAGAGGGGTGACTTACCTGTGCCACAGGCAGTGGGTTGTGGGCATGGCACTCTGAGGGGAGTGCCATGTCGACTTAGTCTTTTTCTCCCCACCAGCACACACAAGCTGTGAGGCAGTGTGCATGTGCTGAGTGAGGGGTCCCCAGGGTGGCATAATACATGCTGCAGCCCTTAGTGACCTTCCCTGGCCACAGGGCCCTTTATACCAGGGGTACCATTTACATGGGACTTATCTGTGTGCCAGGCTGTGCCAATTGTGCAGACAAAGGAACAGTGTAGGGAAAGAACACTGGTGCTGGGGCCTGGTTAGCAGGGTCCCAGCACACTTTAAATCATAACTAGAATCAGCAAAAGGTTAGGTGGTAACCATGCCAACAGTGGCATTTTCCTACACAGGAGAATGAGGAACTAGAGGGAGATTGGAAGAGGAGGCGGAAACTGGTATACGGGTTGCACAAGACACATGTAAGGAGGCGACCAGGAGAAGGGTACAGGTCTGAGAGGCAAAGGGCATAGGAGGGGGGAGGTGGAAGAGGATGGCAAAAGAGGGAGTAGAATGGTGCGAAATGTAGGGCGACAGATCAAGATCAGCTGCGTTTCGGGAGAGGAGAAGGATGCAAAAAGAATATGGGAAAGGTCGGTGGAGGGAGAAGACACAGGATGGAAGAAGAGGCTGGACAGATAGGCATTAGGGATCTGGGTGGGCTGAAATCAGTGGATACAAGGAGACAGGGCATAAGGACACAAGCACAGCCATGGGTAAATAATTGAGTCAGATGCATTCTGAGGAGATGGGTCATTAGGTGGTAGTGGAAGGACCGAAGGATAGGTTTGGTTGTGATGGGCCACAGGAAGAGAGTTCAAAGAGAGAGTTTTGCCTCTATTGAAAGACTGTTGGAGTGGGGAATTGGGAATTTTCAGTAGAAGTTTGTGTTTGATTGTGAGGACTCACATACCCCCAGATAGATTAAAGAGTCTAGTCAGGTAAGGAGGTTAATTAGAGTGTACTGCTTCGTAGGCTATGAATCCCAGCTTACATTTTAATATTGCCTCTGTTGGAAGCCAGTATAACTTAATTAAGTTTGGTGTGATGTGAAGTCTTGACTTTCCAATGCAAGAGATATTTAAGAGGTAGAAGGGCAGAATGAGAGACACCCACAAAACTGAAATTGCGTGACAAAAATGAGTGTGTGATAGGCAGTTTTTAAAAGAGAAGCAGGCAAAATCAGCTTTATTTTTCAGTGCCTAGTGGTGAAGGGGAAAGTTTGCCATTTTGGTGGTAAAGATGGAAGTTTGCTACTTTGATGTGGTGGTAGTCATAGATGGGGAAGAATCTCACAAGATCCAGCCAGACAAAGCAGCGAGTAAAATGAGTGAGAGAGAGATCTGCCATATTTAGGTGCTTCAAGAGATGAGGGTTGAAGGACTTTTTGTATATGGGCGAGTACAGGATTCTGTCTTTTTGGGATTGATAGTTAAAACTTTGATGTCACTCCTTTAATACTCCCAGGAACCGTTAAGATGATAAAAATGACCAGCAGTGTTGAGGTTTTCAGGTAGATTTGGGTGTCACCTGTATTGGTGGATACAGACTTCTGTTCCTTTGCATATTTCAGAAAGGAGTGACAGCTATAGGCTAGAGAGCAGGGGACAGAAGGGAGCTGAATCAGAAACTTTGCCTTCCACATTTACAATTTTAGATTGAAGAGAAAAGAGGTTAACCACTTGTACGATTTTTGTAATCACACAACTGTATTTTTTATGATCAGCTGTGTCAAATGCTGAAGTAAATTCTAGCAGAGTGAATAGGCAGAAATCACCCCGGTCCACTCTGTGGTTATCGTCTAGAACTTTTAGTGGTGCAGATTTGAATCCATACCCATCCCAAATCCCAATTGATGAACAGTAAGATGCCATAATTAATACGGTTGGTCACTTGTAGAGGGATATATTTTTTTATGGTCTTACCTACCCAAGGAAGATTAGAGATTGGGCGGGCTTTTGCTGGCAGTTTAGGTTATTTGAGGATAGGGTCGTTGAGAGACTATAACAGTCCTTGATTGATGGATGTGTGGATGATTTTGCCTCAACCCTCAACAAAGTAAGAAAAGTGTGCCTTGATGAAGAATGATGATATTTGGTAATAGAAGTAAGTGATTGTTGTTAAGCTTTTGATGATAATGTTGACATCTTTGTGAGTGACTGGCCTTAAGAGGTTCGACATATTTGCAGTCTCTTAGAAATAACTTAGATGGGAGTGCCAATGGAGAGGATGTTTTAGGTGAAAAGTCTGTGAAAGGTTTGCATTTCTTGGAGGAGGTGGTAGGAGAGTTTCCGGAAGGCTGGAAATGTAGAAAGGAATAAATTACACACACGATTTGATCAGTTTGAGAAAGATTAATTTCCAAATAATGAAAATTAGATTTGACCAGTGAGATGCTTAGTTTGTTGTTCCTTCTCAGAGCTTTGGGTTTTGTGCACAAAATTATTGATTTAGAACGTCTCTACTCCCTTTTACGCATGTGACTATCTCATCTTAGGGCGTTTAGATTGGGGAAAAATTATGGTTGGGAAGGTTTAAGACGCAGGTGTGGTAGTTTCAAAGGAGTTACTCTGTCTACAGCCTGAGACATGGTTTGGAGTCGAGCATGGAGTTGATGTTGTCATTTTGAGGGAGAGAATGTAATTTAGGTTATGTTCTTGAGGTTTAGAGAAGTTCTTTAATGAACGGTCCCATATTTCTATAAGCTAGTGAGAAGAGGCAGTGGAGGGATAGGGGAGAATGAGTAGAAAGGTAGCAGAGTAATGATTAGACCAGTCCATCTCGAGTGGATCACTGCAGTGCATTGTGGCAGGATAAGCAATGATGATGTCAAGGATATATCCTTTGCTGTTGGCAGGAAGAACAGAACACTGCTTCAGTTTTTGCAGTTAAAAGAAAAAGTTTGAGGAATTAAAAAGTATGCATTTTTTATTGCCCTGGTCGCTGTTTAAATCACCAAGGTAAGTGTTGTTCACTAAGCACGGCTTCAAAGAAGCAGTGTATTCAGCAGTTTGAGGCTTATAGGTGGTAAATTGTGTGCAAGACGTAATCGTTTCCGCGCAAAATCTGAATCACACCTTTGGGACACTCAGAGACAAACAATGATAACGTTGGGGCTTTAGAGCAGTTGAGAGGTCTTTATGCAGTGACGTCTCTATCACCACTAAGCTTGGATAGCCTGTTCTTACAAATTATCATGTGAGCAAAAGTCTAGGAGGGGGTGAAGAAATAGTTCAACCATGGTTTTGTGAAGGAAAGGAGATTCAGATCATTAGAAGTAGCAATATCTGCGACATAGTGAGGTGAGTATTTTGGAGAAATGGGGTTATAAAAGCATGCATGTGAGTATGAAGGCGGTTTGGTAGTGGGAGAATGTGTAGGGATTGAGTATAGTAGACAAATGTGAATGAGGCTAACAGAGGGAGTTCTGGAATTATGAGCAAGCCAAGGGGCACAAGATATTAATGGATGGAACCGGATGTTACTTTCGAAAAAGACAAATGATAGAACAGATCTGAGGAAAAGAGGGAGTGGTACAGGTGAGGAATAATGCTGAAAATGCAGTAAAGTTGACTAATTGCCAAGGCTGCCAGGGGAGTGATCACCTGGCACTGCTGGAATGCACTTCACAGAAAATGTTTTATAGTTGGAAGCGATACAGCGGGGAGAGAAAAAGCATTACAAAGAACTAAAGAGATGGAAGAAGGAAAGGAGCCTGTTGAAGATAATCTGTGTGTGGAAGGGTTGAATTACAGTGAATGAAGTAGCAAGAGCTTCAAGGTCCAGAACGTTCCTCTTTTGCTTGATCACAAAATAAAAACAACCAGCTAATAGGAGTACAAGATATATTTTAGACCATCCTCAAATCTTCTTCTCCCTTTTGTCTTGTTGCTTTTATAGCTAGAGATAGAAAATGCCATCTGACCCCACTGTTACTGAAAATGAATATGCCCCTTGGGAGAACCCTTACTACATTCTAGGGGTTTTCTCCGAAAGCTGTACTAAGTGCCGTTCTTACGTCTGAAATTCAGTCAACATGCAGGAGGTTTGTGAGGTTAATATTGGCTTAGTGGATAATCATCCTTAAGATTAGTAGTTTACCTGTACAGTGAAGAGATTAAAGGGCCCTGACAGCACTGCGACAAGATGTGCATCCTCCTAACCCATCCTCTTCTTGTCCTAAAGTTCAGCTCCATCCACAAAGTTAGATGCAGATAAGAATCTGAGAAAGTTAGCAAAGAGTCAAATCAACAATATGTTTCTTTCAGGTCAAGCTCCTTAAAAACACCATAAAATACAAATTGTCTATATGAATGTATAATGATTTACAATATAAGTAAATAAACAACTTTTAAACAATATGTATTAAAAGAATAATGCATGCATGTCCATCGTCACAATCATCTTGAGAAGTTACACAATATGGTATTTCAAACCTTAAGGATTAGTACGACCTTAGAGGAAAAGCTCCAGGCCTAGTGCACTAACTTGAAACCGATACATTAAACCCAGCAAAGTGGGGCATGGCTTGGAAACCAGCAATGGTGGGCGTGTGAGCAGAGAGCTCTGTTCCAGCCTGTCTAAAAATCCTTGTAAATGTAATTGAGACCGGTCCGGAAGGCATCCCCACGCGCCCCCTCTCCTGCGGCTCGCTGCGTTGATGGCAGGCCCCCAGCGGTATGCGGAGAGAGGTGCCGGCGGGGCCCGGCCTGCACAAGGCCAGTGGCGGCACGGTTGGAGATAAGATGGCGAGGAGGGGAGCACAGAAGGCAATCAGAGGTGAGGCATCTGGCCTGAGCGACAGCGGAGGTGCCACCGGGTGGGAGATGACAGAGAAGGAGTACCATGGACCCTATAGAGGCGGCGCCCGGAGGCAAGTGAAGCAGAATTCCTTGCTCAGGAGTAGAGCGGACGGAGTGGCCAGCAGAGGGCTGGGGCTCCACACACACAAGATGAGAGTGGAGCCTGGAGTGCACCGAGCAGACCACCGACAGTTGGGCACCTACTACTGGAAGATTGCCAGGAGATGCTGATGGCGCCATGACCGGCCGGTGAGATGGGGGGGCCTGGATGCTGATGGCACATTTGATCGCAAAGTTGGGCGAAAGTGGGGCCTGAGCTCAACTTACAGCACCAAGGGGAGGATTGTGAAGAGCGGCCATTATCCTGCTAGACACCTGGGGGGCCCTCTGGATTGCTGGTTGATCAGGGGAAAGCGTCTGAATTCAAGGAGGAGGAGCCTAATGTACTTGCTGCATGGGGAAAGACAATTTGGCATTGACTTTGGAGTGAAGGGCGCTGCTGACGAAGACATAGCTGGAATCGCTTTATCCCTTGCCCCCCGTTCTAAACTAAAACAAATGCAGCTGCCCTGGAACAGGATTGGACCTCCCTGGTGCAACAGATTGGGGAGGATACTCAGGACTCCAATGATACATCCATTCATACGCACCTGGATAAAGTGCTTGCTGCCATAGCAAACATCAAACAGACCCTGCAGCACGACATCAGCACCGTATCGGTAGGCCTGGGTCTGTTGCGGGAAGAGTATCACAAACTGGCAGAGAGGGTCAAAATGGTGGAAGCTGTAAAGGAGGAAATTAAACTGGATTAGGCGAAGCTGGCATGCACCGTGAGGGGCCTCGTCAAGAGTATGAAAGTCCTGGGACAACGAGCGGAGGATGCAGAAGGCCGTAATCGCCGCAGTAACATTCGACTAGTGGGGCTGCCAGAGGGGTCAGAGAGCTCTGATATGGTGGATTTTCTAGAACAGTGGCCTCAGCCAGAGGTGGTGCCAGACTGCCTCACTCCCATCTTCGTCCTGGAGAGGGCCCCCAGAGTGCCGGCAAGACCGCTGGCTCTGGGCCTTCCGCCCCAGCCAGTGGTGGTGCTCTTACTACACTTCAAGGATTTGGATGTTATACTCCATAAGGCACGCAACAACGGCCCATTAGCCTTGGGGATCGGAAAAGTGTTGGTGTTCCTGGACTATACTGCAAGAGTACAGGCGCGAAGGGTGTCTTATCAACTGGTGAAGAAGGACCCACAAGAGGAAGGATTTCAATACTCCCTGATGTTCCCGGCAAAATTACAAATTATTCAGGATGGCAACACCCATGTCTGCATCTCACTTGAGGAAGCCTGGGCCTGGATGGATGCCTATATGGCGGGAGCACTGCGCCCAACACCCAACAGCAGGCCTCAGGCTCGGGCTAGGAGGCAAACTAAAGGCAAACAAGCAGGATTCTTCCAGAAAAGACCCTCTCCATCGCAAACGAATAGGGAGAGAGTGGCAGCACTATGGGCCGTGGCGGAAATGGTGGCAGCGAATAGGCCAGGCAACAGATCGGACTACCATCAGGACTCAGGTTCGAGCGTATCTGGCTCTGAGACCTCGCATCCCTTGGAGGAAGACTTGCCGGTTGGGACTCTGCTGACAGCTGAAGATGTAATATGATGACAGGGATGCGGGAATGCCACTCTTGGAGGTACTGAGGGGCTTCCGTCGGTGTGCCTATGACTAAAGGAGCCTGTACTGGGGGTGATGCAAGCAGCGCCAGGGAGCATCGATCCTGAGAAATCGTACGATGTCTGTTAGTGCTAAATGACGCTGGAGTGGAACGTTTCACTGTAACTTCCTTGAATCCCCCTCCTCCACCCTCCGCCCAATAGGAAGATTCACATCCCAGGGAACTGGAAGTGGTAATCTTAAACTACTACATACACCTGACTATGACTGGACTAGATGAATCGGGCCTACACTGACATTCATAACCAGGAATAATAGAGGAATGGGTTCTGTGACTAAGAGATATAACATTCACAGATACTTAAGACGCCGGGGGCTCAGGTGGTCATGTTGCAGGAGACCCATTTAGTATAGGGTGAAATAGCAAGACCACGTTGTAGGTGGCATGGCCATATCTACGCCACTTCATATTCGGCCTAATCCCAAGTAGTGCTCATATGGGTGAGGGCAGGGGTCCCGTTTGAAGACATGCATACACTGATCTATAAAGAGGGTCAGTACGTCCTGGTCAAGGGTGCTGCTGGGTAAAGAAATAATTCTAGGCTCTATTTATGCTTCCAACCAGGATCAGGTGCAGTTTTTTAGTGAGTTGTCGAATCCCTTGGCCACCATGGGGGCTGGTAGTCTGTTCCTAGAAAGCGACTTCAATTGCGTACCAAACATGGAACTGGTTAGATTTATCACTCCATTGCTGGGGGCCCCGGCAGTGGCTGGCCCATTGAGATCTCCTAGAGATATGGAGAGCGTATTACGCCCACACTCGAGAGTACTCCTATTCTTTGGCAGTTTACAAATTACACACTAGTTTGGATATGTTTTTGTGCTCTTCCACAGTGGTCACTCTGCACTACACACACAATACCTGGGGTGCACGTTTTTGGATCACAGCCCACTGTTACTGAAATGTTGGTCCCTCCAGGAAAAGCCAATGATACCCCTCTGGCACCTTAACCCACTGGTACTTGAAGATATCCCCTTTAAGGAGTCCTTACACAAGGCCCTCACAGAGGTTTTTGATCACAGCCAGTGATCAGCCACTAGCGGGTTACTTGAATGGGAGGTCATGACAGTGGTGATCCGATGGTGGGGTCTAGTAAAAAGGGCTTGAGGGAGAACTCAAAGAGCTGGAAGATAGACTGGATAGCCAGCTGGGGACAGAGGAGGGTGTGGCTGATTTACATTAGAGAGTATTAAGGCTGTCTAGATTAAAATGACTACTTAGCGAAGGCACATGATGAGGAAGACTGGGGAGGAAGGATGCTTGCCTGGTTAGCTACCTTCCCAACTAGGGGGAAACCCATTACGCAATTGTTGCGGGATGATGGATTACTAGTATACTCCCCGAGGGAAATCAGTGAGACCTTCCGGAAGTATTATGAACACTTATACAGCCGCACTTGGGATCTTGCTGAGACGGCAGTGACTGACTATCTAAGCCCCATTGTAGGAAGGTAGCCCCTTTCTAGCCTTGTTACCCCCACTTTTGGCCTGTTTGTGAGTAAATGTCAGGGTGTTTTTACTGTCTCACTGGGATCCTGCTAGCCAGGGCCCAGTGCTCATAGTGAAAACCCTATGTTGTCAGTGTGTTTGATATGTGTCACTGGGATCCTGCTAGCCAGGACCCCAGTGCTCATTTGTTTGTGGCCTATATGTGTTCCCTGTGTGGTGCTTAACTGTATCACTGAGGCTCTGCTAACCAGAACCTCAGTGTTTATGCTCTCTCTGCTTTCTATAATTGTCACTGCAGGCTGGTGACTAATTTTACCAATTCTCATTGGCACACTGGTACACCCATATAATTCCCTTGTATATGGTACTTAGGTACCCAGGGTATTGGGGTTCCAGGAGATCCCTATGGGCTGCAGCATTTCTTTTGCCACCCATAGGGAGCTCAGACAATTCTTACACAGGCCTGCCACTGCACCCTGAGTGAAATAACGTCCACGTTATTTCACAGCCATTTTTAACTGCACATAAGTAACTTATAAGTCACCTATATGTCAAACCCTCACTTGGTGAAGGTTGGGTGCCACGTTACTTAGTGTGTGGGCACCCTGGCACTAGCCAAGGTGCCCCCACATCGTTCAGAGCAATTTCCTCTAACTTTGTGAGTGCGGGGACACCATTACACACGTGCACTGCACATAGGTCACTACCTATGTGTAGCGTCACAGTGGTAACTCCGAACATGGCCATGTAACATGTCTAAGATCATGGAATTGTCACCCCAATACCATTCTGGTATTGGGCGGACAATTCCATGATCCCCCGGGTCTCTAGCACAGAACCCGGGTACTGTCAAACTGCCTTTCCGGGGTTTCCACTGCAGCTGCTGCCAACCCCTCAGACAGGATTTTGCCCTCCTGGGGTCTGAACAGCTCTGGCCCAGGAAGGCAGAACAAAGGATTTCCTCTGAGAGAGGGTGTTAAACCCTCTCCCTTTGGAAATCGGTGTGAAGGGCTGGGGAGGAGTAGCCTCCCCCAGCCTCTGGAAATGCTTTGATGGGCACAGATGGTGCCCATCTCTGCATAAGCCTGTCTACACCGGTTCAGTGATCCCCCAGCCCTGCTCTGGCGCGAAACTGTACAAAGGAAAGGGGAGTAACCACTCCCCTGACCAGTACCTCCCAGGGGAGGTGCCCAGAGCTCCTCCAGTGTGTCCCAGACTTCTGCCATCTTGGATTCAGAGGTGTTGGGGGCACACTGGACTGCTCTGAGTGGCCAGTGCCAGCAGGCGACGTCAGAGACCCCTTCTGATTGGTTCTTACCTCTCTTGGTAGCCGAACCTCCTTTTTTGGTAGCCAAACCTCCTTTTCTGGCTATATAGGGTCTCTCCTCTGGGGTATTCTTCAGATAACGAATGGAAGAGCTCACCAGAGTTCCTCTGCACTTCCCTCTTCGACTTCTTCCAAGGATCGACCGCTGACTGCTCCAGGACGCCTGCAAAACCGCAACAAAGTAGCAAGACGACTACCAGCAACATTGTAGCACCTCATCCTGACGGCTTTCTCGACTGTTTCCTGGTGGTGCATGCTCGGAGAGCTGTCTGCCTTCACCCTGCACTGGAAGCCAAGAAGAAATCTCCTGTGGGTCGACGGAATCTTCCCCCTGCTAACGCAGGCACCAAAAGACTGCATCACTGGTCCTCTGGGTCCCCTCTCATCCTGACGAGCGTGGTCCCTGGAACACAGGAGCTGGATCCAAGTGACCCCCACAGTCCAGTGATCCTTCAGTCCAAGTTTGGGGGAGGTAAGTCCTTGCCTCCCCACACCAGACAGCAAACCTGTGTACTGCGTGATTTGCAGCTGCTCCGGCTTCTGTGCACTTCTCCAAGGATTCCTTTGTGCACAGCCTAGCCTGGGTCCCCAGCACTCCGTCCTGCAGTGCTCAACCCTCTGAGTTGGACTCCGATGTTGTGGCACCCTTTTTTTGTGACTCCGGTTTCACAAATCTTCTAAATGCCTGCTCCGGTACGTCTGTGGGTGCTACCTGCTTCTGCGGGGGCTCTCTGAGTTGCTGAGCGCCCCCTCTGTCTCCTCCTCCAAGGGGCGACATCCTGGTCCTTCCTGGTCCCCAGCAGCACCCAAAAACCTCTAACGCGACCCTTGCAGCTAGCAAGGCTTGTTTGCGGTATTTCTGCATGGAAACACTTTTGCAACATCCAGCACGCCGTGGGACATCTTCCATCCAAACGAGAAGTTCCTAGCCCTTTTCGTTGTTGCAGAACCTTCGGCTTCTTCCACCCGGAGGCAGCCCTTTTGCACCTTCATCCGAGGATTCCTGGGCTCCTGCCCCCCCTGGACAGTATTGCAACTCTTGGACTTGGTCCCCTTCCCTTGCAGGTCCTCACGTCCAGGAATCCTTCTTCAGTGTTTTGCTGGTGCTTGTGGTTCTTGCAGAATCCCCCTATCACGACTATTGTGTCTTTCTGGGGTAGTAGGGTAACTTTACTCCTACTTTTCAGGGTCTTAGGGTGGGGTATCATGGACACCCTGACTGTTTTCTTACAGTCCCAGCGACCCTCTACAACCTCCCATAGTTCTGGGGTCCATTCATGATTCGCATTCCACTTTTGGAGTTAATGGTTTGTGTTGCCCTTAGACCTATGTTTGCCTATTGCATCCTATTGTGATTCTACATTGTTTGCACTACTTTTCTTAATGTTACTTACCTGTTTTGGGTTTGTGTACATATAACTTGTGTATATTACTTACCTCCTAAGTGAGGGTATTCTCTGAGATACTTTGGGCATATTGTCATAAAAATAAAGTACCTTTATTTTTAGTAACTCTGAGTATTGTGTTTCTTATGATATAGTGCTATATGATATAAGTGGTATAGTAGGAGCTTTGCATGTCTCCTAGTTCAGCCTAAACTGCTTTGCCATAGCTACCTTCTATCAGCCTAAGCTGCTAGAAACACCTCTATCCTACTAAAAAGGGATTACTAGACCTAGCACAGGGTGTAAGTACCACAAGGTACCCACTAAAAGCCAGGCCAGCATCCTACACCCATACATCTAAAAACAGTTGAACCTGATATACGGGACACATTGGGTGGGCCGGTAACAGTACAGGAGATCCGAGTGGCCATCAAGGAGATGGCATGTGGGAAAACACCTGGCCCAGATGGAGTTCTATGCTGCCTTTGCAGCCACACTGGCTTCCAAACTGGAGAGGCTAAATGCAGAATCATTTCAATTAGGGCAACTGCTGATGTCTACTAGAGACGCACTGGTAATACCATTGCCCAAATCAGATGGCTCAGGGGCGTCGGCGTTCCATCCACTCTCCATACTCAACATGGACTTCAAAATATTAAGTGAGGTCTTGGCCATGAGAATAGTGCCTCATATGCAGACCTTGATTCACCCTGACCAGAATGGGTTCATTCCATCAAGAAGCACCTCCCTTAATTTGTGCAGGCTACATCATGTCATGATTCACCCTGGAACAGACTACTCCTGAAAGCAATGGTTATGTCCATTGACCTTAAAAAGGCATTTGAATCTCTTAGATGGGACTTCTTAGTTGCTGTCATGCGTCCAATGGGATTGGGTGAGGGATAGGTGAAGTGAGTCAGACTGCTTTATGCATCCCCCACTGCTAGGGTGCAGACAGGAGGGGTGGTTCGGCCCAATATGTGATCCATACAGACACCAGGCAGGGGTGCTCTTTGTCGCCCCTCCTGTTTGCACTAGCAATTGAGCCACTGGCAACGGTATTCCACCAACGAGGAGCAGGGGATCTCACTGGTTGGTACAGAGCATATTATGTCTCTCTACGCAGATGATTTGCTCCTCTATTTGAAAGACGGCTCATCAGGGGTGGAAACTGCAATGACAGTACTGGGGGACTTTGCCAGCTATTCTAGTCTATGTGTCAACAACATCGAAACATACTTATTCCCTCTAAGGATGAACACTACTCAGCCACATATGGTCCCACACGTGATGGTCTGGACCCCTGTCTCCTTTAAGTACTTGGGTATTAGGATATTCACTCCCTGACAGACTTGCAGGATACTAATTTGGGCTTAGGTCACTTAGGTCATGTGTCCTTCCGGAGGTCCCTGAAGCTACTGATAATGCCCGGATTTCACCTGCCAAAATAATAATGCTGCCCAGACTGCTGTACTATTTTGTTAACCTACCGGTTTAGATACCTTCAGCATGGTTTAAACAACTGGACTCCTTACTACGTGACCTGGTCTGGGATGGTGAATGAAATAGAGACTCACTGTAGACCCTTCGCAACCCCATGGATGAGGGGGATTGGGAGTGCCAGACTTTGAGCACTTTTATGTAGTGGTGCAGCTGCAGTGGGTAATGGGGTGGTTGGAAGATGATAACTCTGAGGATTTGGGACACACAGGGGGGCAGCATGACCACTGGACCCTCCTGGCAAAATTACTCAACAAATCGGTAGTGCCCCCCCCTACCGCGGATTTTGTTGGACACGGCCCTGTGGTGCGGGAATAGATGCCTTAGTAGATCGGGGGCTCATGTATACAAGGACATTGCCTTTGGTGGGACTTCCGCACAGAGACCCGCTAACCGTGTTCATGCATAAGCAGCTGGTGTCCTAGACGGAGGTGGGCTTAACGATAGTGGGTGACTGCTGGCACAAAAGGGCACTTTTACCATTAGCCCATCTAATAGAGCAGCATGGCCTACCTCCGGGCCAGTTTCTGAGGTATCAAGCTCTGTTGCACTCCTTTGAGATTTGAGGCCGAGCACTGACCATATGGTACTACAGTCTGTTGACACTGGGGAGGACCGGAGTAGCTTTATCGGGCATTGTTGCACACTGCCCTGAAGCCCTTACTCAGGCCATGCAGAGGTGGGAGACAGTGTTGGGGCGAGATATATCAGGCACCCACTGGAAGAAAATGTTGGCTTATACCTGTAGGGTTTCTAGGAATACAACACTGAAGTATACTCAATTCAAATAGTTACACATGACATACTTAACGCCACAGAGGCTGTAGGATATATGTGAGGGGCACCCTAAACAATGTCTGAGATGTTCATCCCTGGAGGCTGACTTTGGCCATTTGACATGGAGCTGTTTCGTAGTCCATAAATTCTGGGAAACGGTTGTTGACATGTTGAATGAGGTCCTTGGTCGTAGTCTCACATGTACACCAGAGAACTGTCTACTGGGACTGTATCCTAGTCCTGGTCGGAAGAAAGTGGACAATAGGTTTGTAGACCTGGCCATGATACTAGCCAAGCGATGCATAGCGAAATGATGGACATCAGCGCTGGGTCAGATAGTGCCAAGTTGGATTCCAGAATTGCTTAAGTGGGTTATGGTAGAGGAACGGGCACTAATGCAGGACGACAGAAGGGGGATACGGCGACGCCCACTGGCGGGACCTTGGTGGGACATTCTGGGAGTCTGGGAACACCAGGGAGAAGACACTGGGACTGAAACGAGCTGAATTACCACTCACACCTGAGATACTAAGAGTCGCTGCTAGTGAGTAGGGCTGAATAGGGACATGTGTATGCACCCTGATCGCCCTAGGAGGATTCATAGATGAGGGTGACGTTAATCAAGGGTTGGAGAGGAGGACACCATCGACAGGATCCACCCCAACACATGAGCCCCTTCTACACTGGCACCAGCAGATAATGACCAGATGAAACCTTCTGACGAAAGTGCACAGGCAATACACAATAATGATGATAACAGACCCCCTGGGAGGACCTTAGTTTGGTTTAAAAAGTTAATGGTTTACAGTTCAGTTTGATCCATATAAGCTGCTGCTGAACCTAGTGGATGAGAATTGTTAAGCGAGAGCATACCCAGGAGGTAAACTCACTTTTGAATTGTTGCGTAACTTCTTGTGGTGGGAACCGAGGGGTCCACAAGTGTAAATCATGCTTCCATTTCTGCGTAACTGTAACTGAAGGCATACACAAGTAATGTATCTCATTAATGATGTACCAGGTTGTATATGTATGGTTAATGAATACTGCAAATAAAAAAATATGGTTTAAAAAAAAAAATAGCAAAATAGGATTCATAATGATAGCCCCTGTTGCTTCCTTTAAACCCAAGCAGCATATAAAAAATGACAAGTGCAAAAATTGTGACAGACTAGTACCAGTCAGGAAAATTCTAGAGGCTTCATTATAATGCCTCACACCCAGGTTTAGGCAATGCAGTCTAATCCATGCCCTCCTTGCCCTTTTGTACAATACACTGAAATATAATAAATGGTGGATGTCCTCACCCATGTCATTACAGAACATATAAAGGGCAGATTCGTCAGAATTATGTTGAGGGGTGAACTTGCCCGCTGTCAGAGTGCCCAATCTGAACATAATGAACAGTGTTCGAGAATGACAGGGTAAAACTACATACAGATATGGTTCCAGAGTGGGCATAGGTTTATGGTACAAGAATTTGTTCACAAGCCCACCAAGATTGAAGTGTCTGTGGCATGAATCGATTTTATGATTCCAAGATGCCACTTTCACAGAAGGCTTGGTGTTATTTATAGAATAGTGAGGGCTTCAGCAAGTTCCCTTTCCTAACTCCTGAAAGTAAGATTTTAAATATGATAACCAAAGTATTGTATCTGCATTTCCCAAGGCCAAAATGTAATTTAATGCTAACCTGAAATGCATTAGCTCAGGAGCTGACCACAAACAAACCCAGAAAAGAAGTGGTTCTAAGGCTGCTATGTCACCAAAAGTTTACTTTGGGGAAGGTTAGATATTGACCCTAAGAAACTGTTCTCCTTGGTGGTCAGTTCATTATCGTTCCCCACAACCCAAATTTCTGCCCCATAGAGAGCAGTGTTTTGTGCCTTAGCACAGTAGATCTTTTTGGCCCAGGAAACAGATCTTTAAGTAGTCGCTTTAAATGTCTTGTGGACTGCTGAGGCTCTGTGCATTCAACTAATTTCATTTTTCAACATTTGTGACTTCCAAGAAAGTGATTTACCTATTCTAGGTAGTCAAAGCTATCAACAAATTGCAGAGATAACCGCTTCATTCGAAAGCCTCCGTTAAGTGACCTATGAGGATCAAACATCATCACCTTGATTTGGGATTTATTCACTTTTAGGCCTCGGAGGTTGCAAAATTCAGAAAATCTGTTGAGATTATACAGACCCACTGGAGTGTGGATAACGGAAATGTTATCATTCACAAATAGGAGAGCAGGTAGAAGAAGCTCTCCCAATTTGGGAGAGTCACTGATGCAGCTGCTAAGATGGTTTATAACACTGTTTATATAGAGAGAAAACAGTATGGGAGCCAGAATGCAGCCATGCCGCACCTCAAACTCAACAGGTCTTTTATCTGTGAGCTTGTCCCCAACTCCCCCACCTACCCTGGATAATATTATCCTCGTGAAGTCTGATGAGTATTCCAAAAGGGGTAGGATTGACATCCATGGACCTTAAGGTGGACCACAGGCGTTCCCTGGGGTCTAAATCGAATGCAGCTCTTAGGTCCACATAGGCCGTGTACAAATTGTCCTTTGTAAACCTTAGATATGGCCACAAAATTAGTTAGAATTAAAATATCTGATCAATCGTACTAATCTTTGTGCGCAAACCAGCCAGCAGTGGGATAAGAATCTGGCATACTTTCATCTAATCTTGCAGTTTGTCTAAGATCTGGCGACAAAATACTTTCTACACATTGATCATCAAGCTGTTGTATGACAAAATTAAGCATGCTGGAACAACGCATGCCTTAATAAAGCGATCAGAACCACGACCCTGTTGTTTCCACACATCTTTAGCATTTGTGCCTCTACAACACCCACCCTCCCTGAGCCCTAAAACCTTCCCCACTTAAGTAAACTACCAGACCCCCTACCACCCCTAAAAATTAAACCACCCGACACCCCCACCTACCATAAGCCCTAAATCCACCCACATCACTAAAAACTACCCACCAACCCCACTTACCCCACTGCGTCTTCTCCTGATCCTTCCTCCTCTTCTCCCTCCCTTAAAACTTCCCCCACCCCTTTAAAGATGAACTACACGGCCACCCACCCTAAGTCCTAAATAAAAAATTAATCCCCCCCAATCCCACCCCTTAAAAAAAAAAAGCCCGATCCCCCCTGCCCTAAGCCCTCAAAATAAAAAAATTCCCAAAGCCCCTGCCCAGTCCCTTAAAAAAATAATAACAGCCCCCCCACCCCAGCCCCACTTACCTTACTGCGTCCTCTCCCGATCCACCCTGGCTTTTTCTGTGCCTTAACCATGCATATGCGTAGTTTGGACAAATGCATGTTTAAGGCACAGAAAAAGCCATGCGTTGTCCTGGCAAGTGTGGTTATGCTTGCGTGGGAAACGTCCGTGTTAAGGATGTTTCCCCTATCAAGCTAGTAGACCGACAGATGCCTGGAATAGACCTGTTCCCTTTCTTCAAAAAAGTTATGATTTCAGCACCATGCCCAGAATCAGAGATCCTTTCCCCTGCTATAATTGTATTGGAAAATAGATTAATGTGGGGGCCCTACACAGCAGGTTGCGAACAAAGTAGGTCCCCTAGGATCTTGTCAGAGCCAGGAACTTTCCCCATCTGCAAGCATTGAATGGCCTGTTAGTATCAGCATAGAGAAATATGGAAAAATGTTCTCACACTGGAACATTGTCAGTCAAAATAGGGACATTCTCAGAGTGCCAGATGTTTGACTTATCTTTGCTTAATGCTTCAGATTCTGAACATTTTAGTGAGTACAATTCTGTAAAATGATGTACCCACTGGAAGGGTTGGTTAAAAAAAACACTAAAGGACTGGTGTTGGTATTTGTTTAGAGGCTTCAACTAGATCAAGTCAATCAGAGTTGATCCAGTTTTGCTTAGAGAATGATACTCTGTTTTTACACTGGGATCTGGCGGCCCTAATCACTTTGTGGCTGCCAGATTTTATGGTCTTGATTAGTGTATGTTCTGCCCTGCAACACTCACTTGTGAAACAGTGGTGAAGACCTAGGTGGGGACGAATTGAGGTTAAATTCCCTAGTGCACAACTGTTGTAAGGCACTGATTATAAAGCAGTGTGGCAATCCTTCATAGGGAGTAAGTTTGGGGGACAATTCTCATACGGACTAACAATTTGAATAAAGTGGTTATACATTTGCAAGTGTTTGTTGAGTTCAGCAAATTGGACCATTTAACAGGTTTTCAATTATTACCAAGCAACAGTTACTCCAGACAGTATGTGAGTGACACCAAGACCTACAAATAGATTATGCCTCAAGGGTAAGTTCAGTGCGTTGTGATCACTGTCTCACCTATGCCGTACTTCAAAGTCTGCCACAGCATGCCATAATACAATGTCCATTAAGATAGAATCAATTCTAATAAGCCATCACCTTCTAGAACAAGTGAATTCATGGTGGCTGTCAGATTTAGTTCTACCATTGCAACCACTCAAGCCTTGAGTTACGTTAAGAGATAATAGCTGCATAACTGAAGCGGATCAAAATTGTAACAGGTCAGTATCCAGATCGAAAACAGAATCTATGTCAGCTATTAATTCAAATGTGACATTAAAGTCGCCAGCAATCAAAAGAGGGAATTATCAGATCTGTCAGTTAGGTAATGCCAAAGTATATTTGGCGTTGGTGATTGTTTATTTTTTTGCACTAAGCGATTATAAACATTAAACAAGTGCCATTGCCGCCATTGATGGTAAACCTTATGATATATGGGCTGGAACATTGTAATAATTAAATTTAAGAGGTTCCCGACCCAGATTAATATGACACCAGAGGATGCACCTGCTTTAGATGGTAAAGCCTCAGTGCTATAATTCGTATATCCAGATCTAAATAAAGGTCTAGTGCCCAAGTCTCCTGCAGGCAAACTATATCAAATTGATCGATAAAGGAGCCCCATTCAGGATTTGAAACTTTTCCTCGCAAACCTATGTTCCATGACAGGAACGTTTTTGAGGACAGGACCCCATTCTTGTTAAGCAGCAAGCTCTGAGGGAGAGAACGAGGACAGTATGCTATTGATTTACTTGGATGATGCATAGTTAAATTCCTGGCTGCAATTATAGCTGTATTATCTTGTCGACAACCAAAGGGGATAATGTGGGGATTCCAAGATGGAACATGGATACGATCTATGCATTGGTGTAAAAAAAAGGGCCCCGCAATATGGAGGTGGGCGGGTACCAAGGAGCCCCCTGAGCATAGTACACTGGCCTGACACCTCCTGAGTGGGTCCAGAGAGAGAGCCCCTCAATGTACTGTGCAGAGGAACCCCTTCAAGTTTCGTTATGCCACTAGATCAATGGCTAATTACAAATGTAATTAAGAGAAATGAGGTTCAATAGCGCAGGTTTATTATTATGCATTCAAATCGACCTCCACTATAGTAGAAAGATTAGGCTTTAAAAGGGCAGACGCTGTCTATGGCTTGGTATTTTTCCAATAGCCCGATCCACAAGGAAAGTTTGAAATGGGGTTTGAAGCAATGTTACCACACATGCATGGGTAGAAGGAAGATGGTGCTAGAGATCTTACCTTACTCTTGAATTGTATGCTCGAACCTGAAGGTATATCAGGCCAATAGCCCATCCACTAGGTCAGGGCTTTTCAAGACCAATTTAATGACATCAAGGCCAGCATGACAGATGGTCAAACTCTGTGCAAATAAATATAGTACCAGAGTGAATTAGAGAGAGATAGTGTGACGCTGGAAATTTATCCAATAAGTGACTTTTCATTAATTACGGACTCTGTATTTTTCCTTTGCCCCCCTTTAACTCCAGTACCTTAATCAGGTGAATCAAAGACTTCATGTGAGTTCTAGGTAGTGGAGCACTAATCCCATGGGGGTGGTGATATGGTCCCACCGAGGGATAATTCTCATTTGTTTTTACCAACTAACATAGTATGATATTCATTTGTTCTCCATTAACCTTTGTGTGTATGTGGGTGAGTGATAAAGGATCTAATAGGCAGAGATATAACCCAAGTACATTCCTGAGAGTTAAAGAGCATAGACTTCGCCCTGCCCCAGGAATCCTCTGTTCTGCTGTGACTACAAACAGACAAGTCCCCTTGGAATGCTGTCCCACAAGTATATGATAAACCTCTACTCGAGGACTCATAATTATTGTGGGGGTAAACAAACAATGTCTGCTGATCATGAGTTACTAAAAGATGGTTCATCTCAGCAAAGAAACCCTTATCAGCTTGCAAAATATCAAGTAATTTTGCGCTCAAGGACGATTCTGCTTTCTTAACTTCATTCAAATCAGTTCTTATAATATCAGTGATGGCCTCCACTTCAGCTTTGGTTTCAATAGTGGTCCCAAAGGCAGGAACAGTTCGTTATTGCATCCCAGTGGGAAGGCTTGCAAGAGGAGCAAAGCTGTTGGTGCAAGTTATAGAATCCGGGTCAGTCAACCGAGCAGATAATTAAGGTTTTGCTTGTAACTGGGCTGAGGCTGTAGCCATCTGGGTGTATCCTCTGCTTTGGAAAGGTGCATTGCAGTGTCAACTGGATTATTAACAGAATAGAGAAGTTTTCAAGCTAGAGCACTTAACATTGGCTTGACCCTTGGAAAAATGAGTTATTTTGCTTTTGTTTTTAAAGGTTCAGGCTAAAGGCTGTTCTCTACCTTTGTTGATAATGCCCTCCACCTCTTAAATCAAATCATTGATGTCCTGTAAAATGCAACTCTCAGCTGCATGTCTTCTGGAAAACTTTGACTCATTCTTAGATCGACCGTTTTTCTTTGCACTGTATTTGTAAACATCCTTCGTACGAAAAACCGTAAATTAAGAACAGGCTCTGTCAGCCTTAGTAAGATAAATGAGTCAGGAAGTAAAAGGCAGGCCCTAGGACACTGGACTAGGAGCATGTTACAGTCTTTTAAGATATTCCGTTCTCAAAGTAACGTATCTTACCCAAACACCTGAGGGTTTCCAAGCGGGATGCGAGGGGGGTGGCCCTGCCTCTTCCTGTCACTGGTGGGCCTGGTCTTTGCCAGGTAGAACTCACTCCAGTGTAAGCACTCCTACACTGTGAAGCAGGCCAGTGGCACTCTGGAATGGTTTGTCCTTGCCTACCCCAGCTGCTGCTGAAAGTATCCCATGCAGTGTGAGAAAACACTCCAATTTAAGTGTCCCTGCACTGTGAGGCAACCAGAGTCACTCTGGACTGGTTTGTCCTGATCTCCCAAGCTGCTGCTGAAAGTATCCTGCGCAGCAGTAAAACATGTTCCAATTTAAATGTTCCTGCATTCTGAGGCAGCCCGTGGCACTCTAGGCTGGGTAGTCCTGGTCTCCCCAGCTGCTGCTGAAAGTGTCCCCAGAGTCATCTTCTTGATTGACTGTTTATTGACCAGACAATTGAAGAGTTGAAACACATCACACTAAGCATTTGGTGGGACTTGGTGGGAATCCAATTGCCCTTCATATGAAAACATGTGAAAAACAAGATACCCATAAAGAATTTAAGTATTTTTGGTTTTGATTTATGCGCACAAATCCCCCAAGTTGGGAATAGAGAACTGGCTTTAGGTAGGAAGGAATCGATGTGGATAATGCAATTAGGGGCAGTGGAATTAGGTCTGAATTCAGATTATGAAATGGAGTACTTTCTTGGTGATGGATAGAACAGATAAGATACAATATACTTAGAGATATTGTGAAGAGTAGCAGATAGGAATGTGCCCTATTCGGGATTAATATTCTTGTATATTTCAATGAAAGAGATAAGATTACTGGCCAAGGTATGGTTTTAGAAAATAATTTGGAGATAAGTAGTTGAGAGTAACGTTGTGATAGTGAATCCCCTTTTGGGATGGTTTCCACTCAATTTTTCATAATTGTATTAATAGTAGCAGTATAAGAGATTATAACATTTACATTTTGAATATTCAAACATAAATATTACAATAGTAGCCCAAACTATAAACATGCACAAAATAATCAGTAACTTTAATTATCTATCTTTAGAGATACAATTCAGTCTTCAGTTTGAAGTTATTTAAACAATGAGTCTATTTTAATTAGAGATCGAATAGTCCGTTTTCTATTAGATAGATTTCAAGTATGGAACACGCTGAAGCAAATCACAGCGTGTCCATGTAGCAGGGAGCGCACACACGATAGTCCGTTTTCGATTTTATTGGGTCGGGTAGTCCGTTGCCCATGTTTACGTTTCAGTCTATTTCACCGCCGAGGAGAATCATGGCGGGTTTCCTTTAGGAGCTTCGAGTGCACTCGCGATGGAGCTCTAATTAAAATAATTTAAATTAATTAACTAACCACGCGACCCCGAGCGTGAAGGTAAGAAAGGGAACAATGGGATAAGATGCCAAAGCTTATCTTATAATTGCAATAGTCATACTTGCGGATAACGAGTCTCCCCAATTATTTTAGATCTATAAATGTAGCTGTTTAAGACACTTGAAAACTTTGACGGGTTATGGCAAACAAAGGGGCAGCAACTTATACTTGAAGGTATGTCATCAGACGTGGTAGTTTGAGCAGAGATTTTCAGCATAATTTACAGAATAATTTAGTTGAAACACTGGGTTGAAATTTTACGGTTTCCACGTGGAGAGCATGAATTTGCAAAATAATAACAATAATTTGTAAATATGAACGAAAATTTATGTACATTTTATGTAAATACCGTTTAGGAAGTCCTGAGGAAGTCTAAGGGTACTCCCAAGACGAAACAGGTGTTGGCTTGGCTTAATGGACGGCTTAATCGATTGAGTATTAAACAATGGACTTAACCAATGGAAATTTGCCAAAGATTTCGTGATTACTTCTGGATGTAAATTGGAACATTACACAAATGTGTGACGAACTTGGTTTTGTGTTAAGAGAAATTTATACGAAATCTGTTCTTGAACAATTTGGAAGAGAATCATTACATGTATTTCAACACTATGTTGTAGATGATTATTTGAGAGTTACAACGCAGGCTGATTTGAGTGAATGTAATTATTTATGGTGTACTAGACATCTTTCTGTTTGATAGTTACAACGCAGGCTGTTTTGATTAAATGTTAGTGATAACTATGGTTATCGTGTAGGGCTTTAGCGGGGGTGTAGCTCTCCTTTAGCAGCAGCGTTACAAAACATTGGATTTAATTTGTGGGATAGTGAGCGCCACGTACTCTGCATCACCCCCTTTTTTGAGTTACTCTTAGGAGAGGTGTTGTAAATATTATTGTTATTCCATAATGTGAGCATGTTATAAGTCTAACATGCATTTTATGTTCCTATCAGAAACGACTTGTCATTTTCTGAATCATCAAAATGCAGTCTTTAGAAATGTGTGGCCTTGTTACTATCAAGTAATTTAACTTCTGTATAAATTCAGTGTATATTCTTGAATAGTATTAGTAGTCGGAGATTGTGTTCAATCTTTTTCTTAATATACTTTGTCTAAGCTCTGACAAAATGTACATATATCTGCTTTTGAAGCCTTTAGCGGTAGTGCTCATAGTAGAGTGTATATGACATTCATGTACCTTATAAGGTAATATAGAGTAGAATGAAACCCTGGTACATTACAAGTCGTTCTGTAGTAATGGGTTTGGAATTCTTTTCTGCCTTCCTTCATTTTATGTACTGTAGAATCACTTGGGTGATATAAATGGTTAAATCTGATAGAGACTTCTTTTTTCAGATTCCTTACCTTAGAATCTCCCCCCCAAGCGTCAGACTGAATCCGGAGATTTTTTCTTTGAGCAATACCCTTGCGTGTCGGCAGGTGGCGTTGGCCGACTCCACGGGTGCTGTTGGTGTCGTCGCCGTGATGTCGTCAGGAGTCGTACATAGATGCTGCCTCAGCGCAGTAACATCAGTTATTTTCTTTCTGCGCCACTCGCTGATCCAGAGAGAGCTACCCTGGTGTCTTTTTTGACCACATGATGTTGGTGACTGATCTGCATCGGGCCTGTGGGGCTTGGAACACATCCACGACCCGAAGTCGTGCTCCGAGTGCTGGGCCATGCACCCGATGGCCTTAGGGGAGCGGTCTCTCAAGCTCATGGCTGCCCGGCACTCGACTCCGCGTAGGTCCCGGTCTCGCTCGAGAGGAAGATCTCGAGACCGTTTGCGGAGCCACCACCATTCTTCTTCCTCCAAGTCTTCGGGCACAGCTAAGAAGTCGAAGCGGTCCCGTCGCCCTTCGACTTCACCCTGTCGCTCGGCTGATGCGAAGCAGGAGGAGCATCGACGCTCGAGGCCTTTAGAGCCTGCTTTTAGGTCTGCTCTGCGAGTCCCCGAATTTCCGGGAGCCGGAGTAACCCCCGCCCAATTAAAGGAGCTTTATGAGGCCATGCACCTCCTTTTCGGGCAGACCGACCCCGATACGGTGACTTCGGGCCGAAGGGATTCAGACGAGGGGCCTTCGGGTTCCACGCCAGCGGCTTCAGCTCTGGCCACCGAGTTCCACTCTGGATCCGCACCAACGGGGTCGTACCACTGAGACCTTCCCTGGCGCTGGTTCGATTGTCGACGCTCCAGACGTCGGTAGTGCCCACAATCGACACTGACCCGATCCTTATCCCCGATGACTCGGAGTCAGAGTGGCGTCAGCCGATGCCGCCTCTTAGATGGGGCCGACTCACCCCAGGTCGGATTTAGACCCTTTTCCTTATGGGTACGAATTCAGGGAAGGATTGGAGGGGTCCCTGGATCCTTATGGATACCAGGAAGACCCATCTTTGGACTGGGCACAGGAATTGTGCGAGGCCAGTGGACTGGACACTTCTCCAGACGCTGGCATGCTGTCTCCTCCTACCGTGGTTACGGCGGAGGGATGACTTATGCTATGGTGGTCAGTAGGGTGGCTGAAGTCCTTAGCCTTGAGCTACCTACTGTAGAGGTCAGATCCAATCTCCTAACGGAGGTGCTTCAGCCAGGGCCTTCCACATCTGAGCCCCTTTTGCTATTCAAGGAATCCCTCACCGATGTCCTTTTGGGTACTTGGTCCAAACCCAACACAGGGGCTCTTGTGAACAGGACTAATGCACGCCGACATCCGCTTGCTCCGAGCGACCCTAAATTCCTGTCCCAACACCCCACATCTGAGAGTCTTGTCGTCCAGGCTTCCTCTTCCTCAGGCGCATTCCCTTCCACATCCCTGGTTAGGGTATCAAAATGGCTGGAACAGAGTTGTTTTCTTCCTCAAGTCTCCCTCTGCGGTCCATGAACACTGCATGCCTTTTGGGCCGCTTTACCTACTCTCTGTGGGATACGATCACGCAAGTTCTGCCACAGATACCAGAGGAGGCCCATGCTATTGTCTCCCAAGCTTTCAACGATGTGAGAGATGCAGCGAAGTTCACGATCTGATGTGGGCTGGACACGACCAACTCTCTGGGAGATCATTTGCTACTACGGTGGCCTTGAGATGCCATGCCTGGTTGCGTACTTCTGGTTTTTCACAGGATGTCCAACAGTCTCTAATGGACATGCCCTTTGATGGCTCCCATCTCTTTGGAGACAAGGCGGACTCTGCCTTGGAGAGATTCAAGGAGTCCCGGGCTACGGCTAGGTCCCTTGGTCTTTCCGCTGCCCCTCACCCCCAACACGGGGTCATGGAAGGGGCTCCCAGGCACATCCCCAACCCAGCAACCGTGCCACCCATGCTGTTCAGCCACTGCGTGGTCGGGGATGCAGAATCCCACGTGGGCGTGGGACAGGGAACCAGAGATCTGCTCAGTCCACCCCTGCCCCCGCTGCAGCCTCTAAACCCTCCTAGTCTGTCTCCTCACTCCGATCCAGTTGGCGGCAAGATTCGCCATCACCTGCCCCACTGGGAATCCATTACTACGGACAGGTGGGTTTTACAGATAGTTCGAATGGGCTATTCCCTCCCTTTCGAATCTGCCCCACCAGCTATGCCTCATCAGTCAGCCAACTCCCGGAGGATCATTTGGCACTTCTCTGCCACGATATTGAGGCTCTCTTGGCCAAGGGAGCCATAGAGAAGGTCCCTGTGCCAGAAGTAGGTTGTGTTTGTTATTCCTGCTACTTTCTGGTGCCGAAAAAGGACAAGGGCTTACGTCCTATCCTAGACCTTTGGGACCTCAACTACTTCCTCAAGAAGGAGAAATTCAAAATGCTCGCCGTGGCTCAGGTTCTGTCTGCCTTAGACCCAGGAGACTGGATGGTAGCGTTGGACTTGCAGGACGCTTAATTCCACATTCCCATCCTGTCTGCCCAAAGACGTTAACTGCGATTCGTGGTAGGTTACGGCCACTATCAGTGTACCGTGCTCCCCTTCGGCCTTACAAGTGCCCCTCGGGTGTTCACGAAAGTGATGGCAGTGGCTGCAGCTCATCTGCACAGGTTAAGGATCTCAGTCTTTCGCTACCTGGACAACTGGCTGTTGAAGGCGAACTCGCCCCAGAAAGTTATTTCCCACCTTCAGACTACGGCAAACCTCCTGCACACGCTGGGGTTCACTATCAATGTTCCGAAGTCACACCGGACTCCCTCTCGGACGCCCCCTTTCATTGGAGCTGTTCTGGACACAGTGCAGTTTCAGGCTTATCCTCCCGAAAAGCGAGTCCAAGGCTATGATTCCGATCCTTCAGCCTCTGTCTTGGCTTTCGGTGAGACGGACTCTGAGACTCTCTGGGCCTGATGGCCTCCTGCATCTTGCTAGTGACACATGTCAGATGGCATATGCGGGCTCTGAAGTGGGACTTAAAGTTCCAGTGGGTGCAGCATCAAGGGAATCTCTCCGACATGGTCCAGATCTCTGAGGGGACTGCGAAAGACCTGCAGTGGTGGTTTGTCAATCCGCATTGGCAGATCTCTCTCCCTTCTCTAGCCAGATCTATCCATAGTGACAGATGTGTCGCTTCTGGGTTGGGGCAGCCACATGGGAGAGGCGGAGTTCAGAGGCCTCTGGTCTCCAGCGGAGTCTGGGCTCCAGTCTTCCGGAGCTCCAGGCGATCAGGCTTACGTTGAAAGCATTTCTTCCCTCTCTCAAAGGGAAAGTAATGCAAGTGTTCGCGAACAATACTACCGCCATGTGGTACTGCAACAAACAGGGCGGAGTAGGGTCCTGGACCCTTTTGTCAGGAGGCACTACGCCTCTGGACATGGCTGGAACATCAGGGCATTACCCTGGTGGTTCAACATCTGGCTGGTTCTCTCAACGCCAGAGCAGACGAAGTCAGCCTTCGATGCACAGTTGATCATGAATGGTGGCGCAAGGTCTCTTTCAGCAGTGGGGAGAGCCTTGGTTAAATCTGTTCACCTCCGCAGAGAACGCGCAATGTCGGCTTTTTTGCACCTTGGGGTTTCCAATGCAGCACTTGCTCGGAGACGCTTTTCGTCTCGAGTGGAACGCCGCCTCCTTTCCGCCTATACCACTTCTGCCCAGAGTTCTCAAGATCAGGAGCGACCGGTTCCAAGTCATCTTGGTGGCTCTGGACTTCGCACGGAGAGTATGGTATCCAGAGCTATTGAGCATGGCCACTGATCCTCCACTCAAACTTCCTGTTCTGCAGATCTTCTGTCGCAGCAAAAGGTGACGGTTCTTCACTCGAACATGTCCAGTCTCTGCCTTCATGCGTGGAGATTGAGCAGCAACAGTTGATTACTTTTGATCTTCCACCTGAAGTCTGTGATGTTACCTTGGCAGCCAGGTGGCCCTCCACCAAAACTGTATATGCCTGTCGGCATGAATTTGTGGCATGGTGTACCAACAAATCTGTTGATCCCCTCTCTGCCCCTCTATCTGAGGTTCTTTTGCTCATTCTTTCTTTGGCCAAGCAGGGCTCTGCTTTGAGCACCCTTAAAGGGTATTTATCTGCCATTTCAGCCTTTCTTAAGCTACCTGATCAGCCCTCAGCCCTCACTCTTTAAATCTCCTATTGTGAATAGATTCCTTAAAGGTCTCACACATTTATTCTCTCTCCCCCCCCCCCCCACTCCATTTATTCCCCCACTCCATTTATCATGCCTCAGTGGGACCTCAATCTTCTCCTTGCTTACTTAATGTGTACTCCCTTTGATCTGATGCACAATTGCCCTATATGGTTCCTCACTTTCAAGACTCTTTCTTGTTGCCATCACTTCTGCTCACATAGTGAGTGAGCTTCAAACCCTTTCTTCCAAGCCTCCAATCTTGTCTGTGCACCCCTACAAAGTTGTGTTGCGCAATAAGGCTTCCTTTCTTCCCAAGGTTGTTACGCCTTTTCATGTAGGCCAGTCCGTCACCCTGCCTACTTTTTACACACCCTCACATCCTTCCCATGAGGAGGCTCCACCGTCTGGACCCAAAAAGAACGATGGCTTTCTATCTTAATTGTACTAAAGATTTCCGGGTGGGCGATCAACCCTTTGTCTGGTATGTGGGTGCGAAGAAAGAGAAGGCGGTACAAAAAATATACCATCTCTTGATGGGTACTTGTTTGCTTCAAGATGTGCTACGCTTTGTCCAAGAAGCAACCCCCTGAGGGCTTGCGTGCTCATTACACCAGAGTGACTGCTGCTTCCACTGCGTTAGCACGCAGAGTTCCTGTCCTGGATATCTGCCAGGCAGCTATGTGGGCATCCCCGCACATGTTTGCTAAACACTACTGCCTGGACAGTCAGGTCCGTGGGGATGGCTACTTTGGTCGTTCGGTCCTGTATGACTTTCTGGTATGATCTTGACCCACCTCCAAGGATGGCATTGCTTGGGTTCTCTTCTAAGGCAAGGAATCTGCAACTAGAAGTCTCTATCAGATGTACAAGTTACTTACCTTTGGTAACGAAGTATCTGGTGGAGACATATTCTAGTTGCCGATTCCTTACCGACCCACTCATCCTTCACTTGTGAACTGATTTCTAGGGACAGGGATTCCCCCTTCAGGTCCTTAGCTCTGGCGCACCAGTCTCAGTGTTCTTAGCGGCTCTGCGCTTTGGCATGGAAAGTCATTAAAAGAAACTGACGTCACTGCACTGAGGAGGTGTCTATGTACTTACAACGTCATCACCCTGACTACGATGCAAGCGATGCCCGCAGAGTCGACCAGCGCCACCTGCCAATGTGAAAGGGTATTGCTCGAAGAAAAAAATCTCTGGATCCAGTCTGACACCTGGGGGAAAATTCTAAGGTAAGGAATCTGCAACTAGAATAGGTCTCTACCAGATATTTCGACACAGAAGGTAAGTAACTTGTACTTCAGACCGATTGAATTAATTGTACGAAAAGTAACCCACTACTGTCTGTCACAGGAGCATAGATCAACTGTAATTTCTTTGAAGAGGCTGATTGTAAGAGATGTCGCTCATGAAGAGAAAGGACTTTTTCTGATTAGCATGGGAGAAAAAGATCCAGAGATGGTGGAAGTGCACACAAGTTCAAAGGAGGAGCGAAACAGCTGGATGCAAGTTATACAGGACACTATAACCACAATGTAAGTAAAATGTTATATTGCAAAATAATCAAACACATCATCCACTTACGAAATAAGCATAAAGTATTCCAGAACAAAACAATTGATGTGTTTCTGTCTCTAAGGGGAAAAGATGAAGATGAAGGAATCCCTAGTGAGTCAGAAGAAGAACGGAAAATATTGGACACCAAATCCAAAGAATTGAAAGGTGGGAAGAACATGTTAACACATTAAACATCTGAGTAGAATTGCAAAGGGCATATATTACATCTGTCGGTGTGCATCTATGGATGGAGTTTGGTGGATGGGATTCTTTGTCACAAACGTGCCTGGTATCCCGTCTGCGAAATACAGGTGCCAAATACTATAATGCACTTGTAATTCTGCATAAAGGACATCCGCCACTTTTCTGACTGATTATCTTGTGACACCAAACTCTAAATAAGGCTCTATTTCTTTCATGGAACTTTTTGTGTATATGCAAACAAGAGATATAAACTAGTGGCCTGATTTAGATTGTGATAAATGGTTTGTATTAAAATACTCTCATCCCCTTGACAGAGTGCCCGTTCTCCTAACTTAGAGATGTGACTAGCCTTGCAGACATCTCCAGTCATTGGCAAGAACCACTGTCATGGCGGTTCCTTTTAATGTGTTTAAAGTTAGACGGACGGTACAGTTAAAGTGACGGATGTTCGTCAAACTTTTAACACTCTCTTAGTTTTTCAAAAACAAACTCACAGAGCAGGAGTTTGTTTTTCAAAATTGAAAACTGTGTGACCCCCACGCCATGGAAGTTTTCTCCCATGGTCTGGGGGTCATTTCACTGTCCCTTACCGCCAGATTCTACCCGATGGGGAGAGAGTGAAAGTGGTCATTGGAACATCCACGCTCATTTTGGTGAGTGGTCAAATCACAAAAACTCCGTCAGTCTAGACTAGACTCCACCAACGAAATACTGAACATCTGCCTGCCTGTAAATCAGGTGGGCGGACCAAGTACTCAGTCACAGTTACAATGAAGTATCCTCCTTGCCAAACTCTAGATCATGCGCTTGGTTCCATGATGTGCACTATAAGAAGTTGAGTACTTTTTTTACGACAACTAAATGTTAACTAAAAAGTAGTCTTTCAAATACCCGACATTTGGCCTTAAATAATTGAATTTTGCTTTTTGGAACAGCCCCTTGTGATCCATTGTGATGAAAAATGTTATTGTTTGAGATTAAATATATTTTTATAGAGAGCAGAGTTCATTACAAAATGATAGTGGGGCGGGCTGCATTTTAAAATTCTGTACAGATTAACCACTTATGCATGAGAAGCAGACAAGGAAGCCTGTCACGTCTGCATATATAAACTTTGGTAGAGACAGACATGGTTAGTATCGGTTTAAGCTGTTTATCATTAAACATGTCTTTTCATAATTAACACTATCGGAGTGTTGGACCAGAGCCATCTAAAGATGTCTCTTCCGTGGTATCCACTCTTTACCAAAACTCTCTTACGGTAATACTGTCCAAACGATCCTCAGATAGCTGCGGGCTATGGTCAGAGGGCTCCCGAAGCAAGGATTCTAGCCCTCTATGAACAGGAACTACCTGGAGTAGTCTCCTATTCTAACCATAGTTGGTATTATCAATTGTCTTTTTTTCAGCCTTCCACCAGTTGTTTCTGGACTTCTTCTGAAAGGCAATTAATTCATGAAAAATGGTTAAGGTTTCTAACTTATGTATACATTTTGCCTGTATAATGGTGGGAATGTATATTCATATTATTATACTTCCTGGCGGACAGCAAAAAATATGATATTCATGTATATCTATTTTTAATATTATTGTTCTGTATAAGTAGGTCGATGTATAGATAACATATAAATAAGTTGACAAGTATGCTTATGAGTTTATGTTCTATGCTAATACGTATCTGCCACAAGGTGTAAATATGATTTAGAAAGTGTAGGTTTAAATACATAACGACTGATATATTCGGTGGTGGTGGGGGCTTTACAGCTCTGCCAGTACCTCTACTCTGAGACATCCTAACCCTCTCATGCTATTATGGACTCCAAATAATCCTTTACAGACTGCCCCCCTCTCCCCTTTTATCCCCATCTCTCTCCCCACCCCCCACACCTTTTATTCCCACCTTTATCCCTCCTTTATCCTATTCATCCAACCAGCAGACGCACAGTATCTCCCAATTTACGTTTCCCTCTGCTAATCCAGCAAAACCAATCTGTCCCTTCTGGACTATACACTTGAGGCATGAAATCTCAATAAGCAATTACTGAACACAATTTTTATCACTAATCCCTAAAAAAGAAGAAAAACACATTTTTTTTATTTTTTTTTATTATAAATAATCTACTAACTGAATAGCTGTAACCTTGATTTTCGGAGTGTATCCTACTCGCCGGAAAGTGGTTCAATGCGTATCAGGGGTTGTAAGCGCTGTATAAAAATACAATTTACAATTACAGTTTATGTAGACTCTTTACAGAGTTCGTGTTCTCAATGACAATTTACACATGTCTGAAATCGTTTATATCACTGTCATGAAACTGTACTGCCATTTCAATTTTGTTTATTTTGGACAGAAAACTGAGGTGCACGGCGCTTTTTGTGGACCTCCGTACACTAATGATTGTGTGTGTCAAACTCTAGTAGCCATTCGGCACGCACCGTTCTTCATGTTAGGCACGCCTGGACAGTTTAAAGTTAACGACGAAATGTGCTTGCACGAAAATTTATTTACATCAATATCCACACTCCAAGAAGACTGACACTCCATTATACTGTCTAAAATGAGAGCCATGGAAATTCCAGAAGGTGGCAGTGTTGCAACATAGATTTTCTTTAGGGTTTTTCATGCGCGAGCACGTCTGTGATTATCATGGCCATTGTAGGGGAACATGACGGTAGGATCATTCTACAGTTGATCCAAAAATGTATCATTACTTTAGTATTACATTATTCTGCCCTAACCCCTATCATTAAACTCCTCTCCTTTAACTCTCAGAGCAACTGGAGCAAAAAGACAAACAGATCTTGACATTGTTGAATGAAAAAGAATGCATCTTCCGAAACTTGTGCTGTGGCCAGGAGGACAGCTCTCAAGATCTGGTGTCCAGGGCACTCTTCAGAGCCAGCACCGAAGAGGCGCTAAAAGGGGAGGAAATAGTGAAAACGGCGATAAAAGAGGGTAAGCAAGATGAGATTTCGTCAAAAAAGTCGATAAACTGCCAGATTTGGGGAAAATTTGTTTTATTTCCCGACTTTTTAGTGTGGAAATGTAACGGAGAAAGGGAAAAGAATATGCAAGAAAACCAGGATAGGTTTCCCTAATAACCAGTCACTTTTGGTTTCATTCTAAAGCCTAGTGGAATTTTTTAAAATCATGTTGGTGATGTTCGATTTACAAAAGTGATCTACTCAATTCTTATTCTTATCTTCATACGCATAAGATTGTATCACTTAGCTATATCTACATTCACTGAAAAAACTAAATGTTGAAGTAATGTTCTAGTTAGGTGAACGAAAAATAACTCACTTTAGATTAACGTTTTGAACCAGTTATCTTTGGCAGAGCTAACTATATAACTTTCACCACCACAATGCACTGCTTATGACGACGTATTACATCACTAATGACATAATATGGGAGGTCATAAGCTGGGAGAGGTGGGGGGATGATCTTATAGTTAGCATTGCTTAACTATAATGATGAATTTCACTGTTTCAATGTTAAACATTAATGTTGTCACTGACATATTCACCTAACTAGGACGTTACTTTAAGCTTTGTTTTTTTTAGTGAATTTTCAAGATTTTTATTTTAAACAAAAATGGATCTTTTTAACACAACCAGCTATAACATTATTTTAAACTTTGTTTGTTCAGTGAATTAGTTTTTTCTAAACATAAAATAATACTTTATTACCATACATAAAGCCAACCCCCACCAACTACCCTCGGCCCTGCAGCAAGTACCCCACAGGCAACCAACCCCACACTGCGTACAGCCTTTGGCCATGCACAGAAGAAGGTTGTCAACAGGGTCTGGCCTGTGGCCATCCCACCTCGAGCCAGCATCATTGCCGACTACTAACGTGGAAGGGGCAGTCCAAATGGGTGGAGCTTGTAGGTGAGTTGGCACTTCTGCATACTCAGCAGCAAATAAAAGGGAGAACTGTGGACTATGCTGTCACACCAGGAGGCAGAAAGAAAGAGCCAACTCGCCTGGCGCAGTCACTACAGAAGAGATTGTACTCCAATCAATGAACAATGCATTCACCTCCATCAAGGAATTCAGATCGTTTTTCAAGGGGAAATTTTACTGAAAAAACACTGTTCATCCGTCTGGAAAATGGCGGAAACACTGTTGTATACTACTAACTGGAAGGGGCAGGAACAAATGGGGGGGAGCGTGTAGGTGATTTGGCCATTCTATTTTATTTAAGAGGACTGTGGTCCCCTCTCTCAGCTGTTAAAATTACCCCACCTCCACGACCGCTGGAAGCAGACTTTGGGTATAGTTCTAAAATTGCTCCCATCAGGCAGGAGCAAACACAAGTTTCCCTGCCCATGTCGATGCGGGCAGGGATACTGTTGTGTCACGGGCTGTGCTGTCTGGAACACAATATGTGAGTCTGTCCCAGGAGATGGGATCCCCAATGCCATAGAAGGCTCCCATTTCTATTAAATGGTTCAGCTGGCCCATAGAATGAAGTCCCCAGGTCCTTTAGAGGCTCTGAGGGAGAGGATGCGACCCATATCTGCTTTTGGTAATTTCAGCCCTGCGGCGGGGGCTCCTAGGGCCTATATTGCTTCGGGCAGGTGGGCCACACACCCCCTCCCCTTATAAAATTCAGCCCCAGGGGAGGGCTCCCCTGGGCCTATAATAGCTTGGTGAGGGGAGCCACGAGCCCCTCTCTCCATAAAATGCAGCCAGAGGATTGGCCTTCCCAAGGCCTATAATGGCTCTGGAACTGGGGTGCGGGTATGGGGGTGTTGTGGGTGGGACATGTGTCCCAGGGTGGACTCCACAGGCCTATAATTGAAGAATGCAGCCCTGCCATCTCATGTTTTCCCCATCCCTTGGGAGTCCTGTGGGATTACAACACAAACTGCTGATTTTTTTTTTGTGTGTTTGGCTCCTGGGGATCCCTCTGGTCCCCAAACCCAGAAGGGACATAGGGGGGCAGGGTAACCCTACCCTGCTCCCTTATATCATTTTTTAAACTTCAGGACAGGGGACTAAGCCCTAGAGTAGTCAGTCAGAGCCCTTGCTCCCTTGGGACTTAGTCTCCTGTGGAAGTGAATTGGCCCAAGGGAAATAAAGATCTGTGGGCCAATCAGAACACTCTATTTTTGAATTGGTACTCTCACAAGAGTCTCTTGAGCCTCTCGCAGACCCAGAAGTCCAGATATATAAATACATTTGACTCTTAAGTTCTAAAAAAAATTACTGATCAGATTTTCACCAAATAACAAAAAGCACACTCTGCGGACCAAGATTTAGCTTCCTGACAAATTTGGTTTAACTCAGTTCAGCAGTTTTTGCAGTAGCGCTTATTAAAGAAGTGCATGGAAAATGCATAGGGGTTTTGCCTTTTGGAAAGCTTCCCCCCCCTGTTTTTTTTCTCGGCCATCGCTTGACAGAACACCCCAAAACTTTCTATGCACAAAGTAGAAACATTTTGGAAAGTTTTGTGGACATTCATCAGACAGGGCCAAAGTTATTAGCAATACAAAAAATGCTTTTCCTACGAACAGCTGACTTAACTACAACTACTCAGTGGCAAAATCCACTGGGTAATGGACTTTCTAGCTGTTCTGTCAGTGCTCTTTCCACTATTTGGTATATAGGAAAGCTAACTCTTAAAGCAGCTATCCAAATTGTATTCAGCAGTGGGGCGTAATAGGTAAGCAATATGCAACGATAGTTGCCCTCTAATTAAACATATAATTTAATCATTTATTAGAAGGACATGCTGTCAAAGACTGTGTTCAGTTATTTGAGGCCTATGCTTCTTTTACTATGGAACCTGCAACTAATGCAGGTGGATGTAGCATGGCTTGCAGAATGGGGGGCCAAAACATTCAGGTTGGTTCCTTGTATTCCAGGAGCAAAGAAAGAACACTCAAAGTACTGCATTGTTTTCATAGAACAAATCCACGTTGTACAGGCTCAGTTTTAACATAGATCGTAGAATTACAGTTGCTGGAGAAGTGAGCACAGAGAGCCGATATTCCTAATGCCGAACAGCACGGTTCATCAGTATAATAAAAAATGAGTTGTCAATCACTTTTTCTAGCTGGATTCCTATGAGCTAGGTGTGGCAAATGCAGTAATACCTGCTTTATAAAGTTTTCCTCAAGATTACTCCATGAAATAGTTTTTCGACCACCACTGGAACCCTTTCTCTCTGAAGGTAGTTGATTTCCCACAATTTAAAATAATTCTAAATTATTTTTAGTCTAGAGAAATTGTTTTGAATAATTTTAATTATATTTTTGAAGTGATGTACATTAGAGATCACGAGTCCTGTGCCTGATAAAACACGAATGCTTGAAGAATTCTTTGGGTTTTTGTGCTTCTTGTATTTGAATATTCTTTTAAACTTGTCTCGCTATGTCTTCACACTCGATTGTCTGTTCCAAAGCAGCCATCTGTTTCTGGTTAAGAACAGGATATGCTGCAGGGTTCTAATTTTACTATGTTTTTTTTCAGTTGAAACCCTTCAAGATATAGTGACCAGTAATCTGGGCAACACTCATGGACACCAGATCAGCAGTTCTACAGAACTAGGAGTGGCAACCCCTGTCTCCCTTCCTAGGAGAGCTGAAACCTTTGGAGGATTCGACAGCCATCAAATGACTACTCTAAAAAGTATGTTTGCTGTCCTTTTTTCTGTGCACCGTGTCCAGTACCTTCCCATATTATATTTTCAAGTTCTTTCTTAAGCTGAGCTCCATATAGATGCATGCTGTTGTGTTAAATGTAGAAGTGGGCACAGTATGGAGCAACTCTGATCGTAACAGCAATAAAGATATTGTTAATACCACCTCAATATGTGAAAGTCAAGTAGTCTTTAGAAAACGCCACCTACATACTTTTCTTCTTTAGTGCCCTGCATATTCAAGCAGTCCCTTCACATGCAGAACCACTTTGTCAAGAAAACAAAGGTGCGCTTGTATCCGTTCGCAGTACTCAAGAAAGTGAAACTATTTTTTCAAGAAAGCAACTTTGTAACTCATGTTCAAGTTCTTATACTGTTTTACCTGGATAGTGGCAATGCCATGCTTAATGGCCTCCCAGTCTCCACTATGACATCTCCCCCCCTCCTCCCCTCCCCCTTACGAGCCAAATACATACTACATGGTACAGCACGTTTCATCTAGGATCTCAAGAAATATGATCACTATTGATAGACACTTCTGATTGCAGATTCGGAAACATTAGGGCATTCCCCAGGCACAGGACTAGATCTGGATGTTGTCACAGCACTGCTCCCACATGCTGCAACCTGGCATTGTGCAGCTCCACATTGTCCTAAATCTGCCCCAGCAGTGATGGAGTGAAGCAGCATATAAGCACCGTCCCTGTGCACTAATGTAATTTTCTTTCTTTCCGTGCCTTTAGAATGCAGGTCTGGAGTTCTGCTCTCTTTCATTGGTTGCCAAATTCTTTCAAAATATTTTTTCCTTTGTTCAAGGGAGCATTCTCCTACTCGAAGACTGCAGGGATCAAACCATGTTGTGACTGTCAGAAACAGATGATGGTGACTGACTCACACAAGGTCTGCTTCTAGTGTTTGTACTAGGGGCATGACTTCCATGTCATGCACAGACTGTGCTCTCATGCACCCGTATGTGGTGGAGGACCGTGAAGCGAAACTGTATGACACTAAGCACTAAACGAAGCCACAGACCTTCAAGTCCTGCTCCAAGTCTAGGGCCTAGCTTATTCCTCCTCTCAAGGCTGCCCCTGCAACAGGTCCTTGTCACTGTTGAGGTTGTCTGGTAAGAGCAAAAAGAAACGTAAGAAATCAAAGCTAGACACCTCCCCATCCCACCACTGTCTGTATTATCAGAAGTGAGGAGGGCATAGAAGTGCAACCAATTGCACTTCTGATCACAGAGCCAATTTCTCTGGTCCCAGGCCCGAGTTCCTGGACCATCGACAATGATGCAGCAGGTCGAGGCCTTTTGTGAGCAATTCCACATATTTGTGGCACTTTACTGGCTCCCTCTAGTGCACTGTGGGGTTCCAAAGATTGGCAGGGGCCTCCAGTTTGATGACTGCCTCTGCCCCGTGCCCCTTGAACCCACCTCAGGCTCCTCACCATTTTCCATTCCGTCTCCAAAATCTTCAGTGGTTCCTTCACCACCAATGCCACTATGGACGTCATTTGTGCCGGAAGTCAAGCCCTTGTTAACTCCAGTGTCAGACTTCGAGCTGAATCTGTTTTGAGCCCAATCTGGCTAGATCTTTTTGGCAGTATTGAAAACGTGCAGTGTCAACACTTTTGCATGTTCGAGTTTCCATGAAGCGCTCTCTTCAGTTGCATTCAGACTAGAATGGTGCACAGGATTCCTATATACCTTTTTGCCATTGCCACTAATTTTCGGAGTTCTTCAGAAGACAAAAACGACTGGGATCAAAACATCCTAGTCCCTCCAGATTGGGTCAGCAGAGTGAGGTGTGCGGAATGTCTGGGCATGAGCATTTGTCCTCCGCTCAAGCTACCTCAGAGAGAGGATCTTTTGTTGCAGAAACAGTGCACTCTCCTGCACAATCTGCTCATCTATGTGTGGGGCTTGAGCGGCAGCGGTTGAGTGTGGTCAATCTTCTTCATGAGGTTGTGATGTCATCTTCGTATCCAGGCTTCTTTCTACAAAGTCCATCTACGCTGGACACTGGGACAAATTTTTGGCCAGGTATGGAGTTTGCAAAACAGACCCATTACAAGCCAAACTGTAGGACTTATTGCTCTTTAGTTTGTCCTTGGACAGCAAGGCTTTACTATGGTCACTCTTTGTTGGAAAATGGGCTATTGGTAAGGGCAGGTAGGTACCTACACTTAGCAATAGGCCACTAACCTCCACTTAGGTCCAGTTAGGTCTCAGTAAATTAAACCCAGCTCATCCCTTGGTAGCTTGGCAACAAGCGACAAGGCTTAACTTAGGAGACAAAGCGTAGATCATTCAAATATCACAAAACAGTAATTAAATAAAACACAGGAAACAGTTTAAAAATCCAAAATCAATTTATAGAAATAGATTATATTTTTATCTTTAATATGACACCAAAACGAATAAAATCGGATAAGGGGAACCAGAGATATGAATTTTTAATGAATTATTGCTTTCTAGCGCATAGAAACCAATCTGGTCGCATCTCGACCGGTGCAAAGTCAAAGTTTAAGGCCGACTGTGATGACGCCCGGCTCGGCTACAGGCCACTGGAGGCCTCGGTCAAAAGTTTACCTTAGGACTTAGTCGTTTTTCTGAAGATTTTCTTCAGCGGGACGAACCTGCCAGTCCAATCCGACCTTCTGGAACTCTTCCTCGGATACGTGTCGCGGGAGCCCTCGGTGGAGATTTTTACCTTCGGACTTAGTCAATTTTTCAAGGTGAAAATCCTTCGCCCGGGGCAAACCTGGATCTTGATCCGACGTCCTTGGAGCCCTCCTCGGATACGCTGGCTGGGAGGTCCCGGTCAACTTCCTACGTTCGGACTTAGTCTCTTTTTTGGAGGTTTTCTTCACCGGGACGAACCTGCAAGTCAGACCGGGTCACGGTTGAGGCAAGCCAGCTAGAGTTGCCGCGGCAGGTCAGTCCCTCTATGGAGCTTTTTTCAAAAGTCCTCCAAACTTCTTTATCTTCTTCCAGATGTTCTTTTAAGGTTCTTTTGAGGTCCACAGCTCACCCCAAGGTTCCAGAATCTCTGAGATGCTCCTTGGGGGGTGTGGACTACAACTTCCAGAATGCACCTGGCACAAACTCCTTTTTTGGCCACTGGGCAGTGGTCAGCTGGTTGGTTTCTTCAGGAGTTGGTGCAGGGTACACTGGTTAGCAGTTTTTCACCTGTAGCAAACAGGGAGTCCCTCCTTCAACCGGTTAAAGCCAGGGAAAGTCCTTCTTGTGGTGAAGCCCAAGTGTGCAGCTGGTGCAGTCCTTCAGAGTGCATGGGCGAGGTGCAGGTCAGGGGTCCAGCAAGGCAATCCTTCTTCTTCGGTAGCTCTTCCTGGTAGGGATCTGGTAGGGAACTGAGGTGTGGGTGCAGGTCTGACAGTTTTATCCCTGCTCCTGGGTGAAAAACGGGGGTCCTGGTTCTCGTATCAGGTGCAGAGTCCTTCCCCCTGTGATGACCACGTCATGGGAAGTGCTGCAAAAATCAATCCCAGGGAACAACGTTCCTCAAAAATCCATCATGGCTTAAAGTGATTTTGGGAGGTTACATCTGGCTGAGCCCACCCACTGGTGTGGCTAAAAATTCTAAACACCCCTCTCCTGCCCTCTCCTAATCTAATCCAAGTGGCACCTAATTGTCTGGGTTTGCAGGATGTGGGGGTGTTGCTGGGTTGCTCCAAATGTCCTTCTCTGCCTTTGAAGACGTGTTTGGCAGCCCTCCCCCTTCCTGCCTCATCATCTGCTGGGGGGAGATCTCCTCCCACAGGCACATCTCTTTGTGTGAAGCCAGGCCACTTCACACCTCATCAAGGCAGCCTGGCCAATCAGAGCACAGCAGCAAAAACACTGCAGGGCTGAAGTTGGCAACTTTTCAGGGAAAGTTTAAAACTCTTTACCTGAACAAGTTATATCAAATCCAACAACTGGAAGTTGTGGGATTTATTATAACAATTAATTTGATGCCAAACTTCTTATATCTGTTACTTAAGGGGACTTTTAAAATTAAAATAAAGTCTCCCCATTTTAGCCTATGGAGGCTATTCACTACAATGAGGGAAAAACTAATTTGGCTGTTTTACCTCACCAAGGCTTATAAAACTATTTGTATAAGGTCCCTGCTTATAGTTACGTGGCACCCAGCCCTAGGGGCACGTAGGGCACACCTTAGGGGTGACTTATATGTAAAAATAAGGTAGTTTAAGACTTTGGAACTACTTTTAATTCCAAAGTCGAATTTGCATATAACTTTAATTTAAAAGCAGCCAGCAAAGCAGCCTGCCTTTAAGATGACACTGGGCACCTCAGCAGTGCACCTATGGGTGCACTACCTATGCTGGGGTCCATAAACCTCCATGCCCTACCATATACTAGGGACTTATAGGTAGGTTGACTTAGCCAATTATAATTAGCTTAATCTGCATACTGATTTTACACAGAGCACAGGCCCTCGAACTGGTTAGCAGTACCCAGGGCACCATCAGAGTCCGGAAAACATCAGAAAAAAAGTGGAAAATGGGGGCAAAAAGTTAATCATCCCTGTTCTCTCACACTCTTAAAGGTTATTTGTCTGCCCTTTCTTCTTTTTTGTGTTTGCTGAACCAACTGTCCTTGTTTAAATCGCCTGTTGTGATGCGTTTGATTAAAGATTTGACATGTGTTCCCTCCCAAACCTTTTATGATGCCACTGTTGGGATCTCAGTTTGGTCCTGACTGTTTTTCCCTTCCAAATCTATGTGCTGCTGCCTTTTCTGTCTCAAAGCAATCACTCACTGCAGTCACTTCAGCTCGTCTTCTTAGTGCACTCCAGGCTGTACAGCTGCCCCATACCATCCTTTTGCCAGACAAGCTGGTGCTGAGGACCAGGGCAACCGTTGTGCCGAAAGTTGTTACTCCTTTTCATGTTTAGCTATGCATCACTCTCCCACTGTTATTTGCTGCACCTCACACCTTGAAAGAGAAGAAGAGACTCCAATCCTGGATCCCAAGGGCATTCTGAGCTTTTATATTGATTGCACCAAAGGAGACAGGGCAGACAATCGGCGTTTTGTGCAATTTTTCCAAAACAGCAAAAGTTAAGGCAGTACAGAAAAGGGCTCTGTCATGGTGGATAGTCCTCTGCATCTGGTAGAGACTTTTAGCTGCAGATTCCTTACCTTAGAATTTCCTGGTGTCAGCTTGGAATCTGCTGGGTGGTACCCTGTGCGCGCTGTCAGGTTGCGTCGTTTGGATCATGGTGGCATCACTGTAGCTGTCTGTGACGTCATGGCCACCTATAAAGGCACCATCCCGGCGTGCTTACCTCAGTTGTTTTCCTTCCGCGCCGGTTAAACACGGGTCCGGATTCGACAACCCTTTGCCTTTTTTGTCAAGCCTTTTTCGACCTTTTTGTTTAAGCTTTTTGAGTCTGTGCGAGGATGACATCGAGGAAGACGGAGTCAAAGCCATATGGTGCATGCCATCGCCCCATGTTGATGACGGACCCCCTTCAGGTATTTCTCTGGTGCCTCGACAGAGACCAATACTCAGTCATGGCCCAGAAAGCTTTGAGAGAGCGTTCTTTAAAGTTCACAGCGGCCCGGCAGTCGACTTCGGTTAGCGCAACTCCAAGGAGGTCACTGTCCTGATTGAGGAGGTGGTCACAGGACCGCCCCAGGAGCCCTAAGACCTCTTCTTTGCACTCAAGGTCCTCCAGGCACTCGGGGAAGAGGCACAAAAAGAAGTTGTTGTCCAAACGGACTGCGACTTTGCCACACCCTGACGTCTGACGAGGTGTCTCAGGAGCGCCTATGTTCCAGGCACGGTTCCACAGAACCAATGCCTGGGCCAACTTCGAGCCCCATGCCCCCTTTCCAGGAGACAGAGCGACTCCTGCTCAGCTAAGAGAATTTTACGATGCCATGTGCCTTGTATTTGAGTGGGCTTCCCCCACTGGTGCGCCTTTGGGCCCTGCTGGTTCAGCAGGGGTCCCATCGGATTCCACACAGCGGCTTCGGCCTCGGTGCAGATGGGGGCCAGATCAGTGCCGGAGGCTTATTATGATCAGCCACGTACAGGTGAGGAAAGGGAGGGATCTCAGGTCCCTTTAGACTATGGTTTGGAACATAAGGTCTGGTATGAGGAACTAGGGGAGGCCAATAGACGGGATACTTCTCCAGATACTGGCATGCTTTCACCTCCTACTGTGACTACAGAGGAGGGAGCTTCATATGCTATGGTTGTGCGTAGGCCAGCTGTGGTCTTGGATCTAGATTTGCCTACAGTGCCAGTCAAGACTAACCTCCTGCCTGAGGTGCTTCAGCCGGGAGGGTTTCCACATCAATACCGATGTTACCCTTTAACAAAGCTCTCAGTGATGTCCTGCCAAACCCAGCACAGGACAATTAGCCGCCGCCATCGAACAGCTCTTAATGACCCTAGTTTCCTCACCCAACAGCCTACCCCAGAGAGCTTGTTGGTCCAGGCCTCCACTTCCCATACTGCTGTTCCTTCCGCTCCCCGGATAGGGAATCCAAGAGCCTGGATCAGCTTGGTAAGAAAATGTTTTCTTCCTCCAGCCTGGCATTGAGGTCTGTAAACCTCATGCCTTTTGGGCTGGTTTACCTATACTTTATGGATACGGTGGCACAGGTGCTGCCCTAGGTCCCGGGGTGCATGCAGGACACACTCTCACAAGCTGTTAAAGATTGTAGAGATGCAGCAAAGTTTACAATATGGTGTGGTTTGGACATGACTGGCTCGCTGGGTAGGGCGATTTCATGGACGGTGGCCCTCCATTGCCAACGCCTGGCTCCATACGTCTGGCATTTCCTGGGGATGTCCAGGCAAACCTTATGGACATGCCCTTCGATTGCTCGCACTTATTTGGAGAAAAGGCAGACTTGGAGCTTGCGCGGTTCAAGGACTCTCGGGCTACGGCCAGATCCTTGGGCCTCTCAGCGCCTGTTCGCCAGCAGTCTGCCTATCGAGGCTTCGGAAGGGGTGTGGTACCTCGCCACCCACATATCAGGCACTGTCCTCTGGCAAATCAACATCCAGTGCAACGACTAGGTAGTGGTACCCTCAGACTCAGAGTGTCTAGCCAGAGGTCGGCCACCACCCAGCCCCCCTCCTCAACGGACTAATGGGTCTTGTAGGTCATACAGAAGAGCTATTCATTCCCCTTCCAGGCTTTCCCTCCCTCTATGCCTCCAATAAAAGAACGGCTGATGGAGGATCATTTAGTCTTGCTCCGTGAGGAAGTTACAGCTCTCTTGGCCAAGGGAGCCATAGAAAGGGTCCCATGTCAGAAGTAGGCAGTGGTTGTTATTAGTGCTACTTTCTGATTCCCAAAAAGAACAGGGGTCTTCACCCCATTCTGGATTTGCGGGATGTCAATCTCTTTCTCAAAAGGGACAAATTCAAGATGCTCACTCTTGCTCAGGTCTTGTCTGCCCTAGGCCAAGGAGAGTGGATGGTAGCGCTGGACTTGCATGATGCTAATTTTCACATCCCCACTCTGCCTGCACGGAGGCGTTACTTGCGTTAAAGGGAGGCCACAAGCACTTTCAGTTTACTGTGCTTCCCTTTGTTTTCACTAGTGCCCCTCCGGTGTGTTCAGAAAAGTGATGGTGGTGGTAGCTGTTTATGTGCGCACATTAGGGATTTCCCCTACCTCGACGACTGGCTGTTAAAGGCTCCTATGCCCCAGGCTCTCGTCACCCACCTTCAGACTACGGTCTGCATTTGCTGGAGTTCACTAAAAATGTCCCAAAGTCACACTTGATTCCCTCTCAGAAGCTCCCTTTCATCTGGGCTGTTCTGGATACAGTGCAGTTTCAGGCTTATCCTCCAGAGCAGCAAGTCCAGGATATTCAGGTTATTATACCAATGTTTCAGCCTCTATCCTGGATTTCGGTGAGACAGACCCTGAGGCTGTTGGGCCTCATGGCCTCCTGCATCCTGTTTGCCAAACATGCAAGATTGGCATATGCGGGCTCTGAGGTGGGAACTGAAGTTCCAGTGGGCCCAGCATCAGGGGAATCTCACCAACACAGTTCAGATCTCTGAGGGAATTGCAAAAGATCTGCAGTGGTGGTTAAAGAATCGCATTTGGGTGAGAAGCAGACTTCCCTCCCTTCCCCTTTCAGATATAACAGTAGTGACAAATGCGTCACCTCTGGGATGGGACAGCCATCTGGGAGAGGTGAAGATCAGAGGTATGAGCGTTTTTGATAATATAATTATGTAAATAACTTTTTTATTTGCCCCGCCAACATATTTCTCCTTAAGTTTTCCCTAGGCATCACCTTAATTCAAGTTCATCATAGTCTTAGCTGCATACATTTTGAAAGTGTTTATTCATGTCTCGTAGTGGCTTACCTATTATAGTTGGGTTTTTCTCAAACAGTAGCATGTTGACCTGTTTCAGAGGGTTTTGTATTTTATTCCTCCTAGCATCATTCTGATAGATCTACTTTTTGCCTAATATAACAAGGTTTGAGTCCTAGATAAATAGTGCCCTTGTGAAGTGCAAAATGTATTGTATATTTCTGTGAAATAAAATTATTTTTTAAATTCCTTAGCTTGTGCATTGGTGTATAATGCATTATAATGTTAAAACGGTTTTCAAATTCTTAATGTATTATTAGCAACGTATGCAAGTTCACCATATCAACGATTTTTTCTTAAAATAGTATATTTTGTTAAACTAGCAATATCAATTACATGCCTGATGTTATTGGATATCTGCCTCCTTTTTACAAATCTACTTCTGAATGATGCAGAAGTAACTTAGTTTTAGTCAACATTTTTGTGGCTGAAATTAATAATAATGTTAAATGATAGTCCTTGTAAATCAAAGCTAAATGTGGGGAGAACAGCTGTTAACACTGTAGTCCTTCTCCCCTGCTTACTTATATAAACAGTGACAATACTATGGGGCTTTGTTTTTATTTTTAACTTGAGGTAAAGCCATCTAAAGATGTGTTTTTTTCAGATTGCAATATGCCAGTCTGTGTGTACTTTCTTCTGCTGTAGATTGGCCTACGTGTGCATTTGAAGGCCCACTTTACCACTGCATGCATTGGAATGCTCTCATTGCCCCTCTTATTGGTCTGGCATGGCTGCTATTTAAGATGTCACCAGGCCCAGCGAAATCGATGGCATGCCAAATAACATTTAGCAGCTGTAATTTGGAAATGGTGATTATACCACTGCCCCCTGTAGTAAATGGTTCGGTCCTTGGAGAGTTATATACAGGCAGAAACCGACCTTTCTTCTTAACAGTGTTAAGGATCAGCCAGCCAAGGACCAAAGGACTGTTCCATAGTGGAAGGGTGGGTTGACCTTGACCGCAAGCCTTCCAGTGATGTGATGTAAAAAGCGGGGTATCCCCACACTGATTTGGTCAGTAATTGTTCAAACAACGATCTTTTTATCTCTAGGGAGGCACGCTGAGTTTTTCAATCCTAATGTGTATCATTACCCTGACAGAAATGCTTTGTAGCCAATGACAATGAGCCGTTTCACCCCAGGCCCACTTCGAGTTGCTTTTGAGGAATTTAGACCCACACAGAGTGGCGACATACGTGATGCTCTTGGAATGAGGCTTTTATGGGGTTCTGCCCGAGGAAGGGGCTGTCGCAAAGCTCGTGCATATGTTTACGTATCTGCTCATGTGCGCCGAGACCATTTATGGAGAACATCAGGGGAGGGGGCTGGAACTTTAGAAGCATTTGCTCCAGATGTTGCAGTGACATTTAAGGGAACATTTGCTTAATCCCTCTCAGCTCTGAAGTGGTTTTGTTTTTCTTCCTGTTCTACCTCCCACGATCCACAAATGTGAGCTGAGTCAGCAATCGCATGTCCTGCAAAGAGTAAGCCACGTCGAAAAAATGGGAATATCACGTCATTTCCTACCAAACAATGGTCATTTCATAATTTGTGTAGGAAGAATATCCGAGAGAGTATAGTATATTATGGATGCATGGAGTAGCCTCCTATACAGACCTTCCTAACCTTCCCACCTATGTTGACCTAAACAGCATATTCTGTCCCATAGGTTTGTATATCTAGGTGCTATATTGTACGTAACTTCCCCACCCACCTTGAGTAATTGCCACCAGGATCCTTGTAATTCCGGGTACATTTGAGGCAAGTCAGCGCAGACTGTGGTATGGTGGACATAAATTTCTTCAGTAAGTTGAACATATTTATTCATTAGACACACAATACTAGCCTCTACTGTTACGTTCCTCGAACAGAGCATACATTTATAGGTTGAGCATATCAGCGTGCAAGTGCTGCTTATCCGATGTGTTGTTATCTATTTGGGCTTATAACTACTCTTACCTCGCGCCCATCACTATCGCTCATTCATGGGCTTGTTATTGGTAAATGCTTTACGTTTGTCCCTCCTTGGGACAGTTTGGCTACCGCTTTGGACATCGACCCTGTTACATGGCTAATTGCACTTTTGGCGATACGTTTGACTGTGAGCGAAACTCTTTTTGTGTTTCTCCTTCACGCTCGTGCCGTGGTGCTTTGAATCGGCTCGCTTATGCAAAACTGTTTTACTTTTGCATTGCAAATGCTGTTTTTATTGTAAATGAGCCACTCTCCCCCAGCTATAAACAGTTTCTGCTTAGCCTATTCTGTTTTTAGCTTTACAAACCTCTCCACTTTTTAGAGTTGTTCGTGCCAGGTTAAATCAATTTTTCATTATTTGCCCTAAAACCTAGTGGGATGTCCTACATGCAATCCTGTTGATAGCATGATGACCATGCCTAGATTACCCAGTACTATCCAATGTACATTTTTTTTTTCTTCAGTTGATTAGTTAAGACTATCTTTGAGTAAGTAGGGATCGTCTTTTTTAGGAGTCTGAGTTATTATACAAATAAGTCCATGTAAACATTTGTGTGATCAGAAACCAGTTGGTTCACTTTACAGGGAGTGCAGAATTATTAGGCAAATGAGTATTTTGACCACATCATCCTCTTTATGCATGTTGTCTGACTCCAAGCTGTATAGGCTCGAAAGCCTACTACCAATTAAGCATATTAGGTGATGTGCATCTCTGTAATGAGAAGGGGTGTGGTCTAATGACATCAACACCCTATATCAGGTGTGCATAATTATTAGGAAACTTCCTTTCCTTTGGCAAAATGGGTCAAAAGAAGGACTTGACAGGCTCAGAAAAGTCAAAAATAGTGAGATATCTTGCAGAGGGATGCAGCACTCTTAAAATTGCAAAGCTTCTGAAGCGTGATCATCGAACAATCAAGCGTTTCATTCAAAATAGTCAACAGGGTCGCAAGAAGCGTGTGGAAAAACCAAGGCGCAAAATAACTGCCCATGAACTGAGAAAAGTCAAGCGTGCAGCTGCCACGATGCCACTTGCCACCAGTTTGGCCATATTTCAGAGCTGCAACATCACTGGAGTGCCCAAAAGCACAAGGTGTGCAATACTCAGAGACATGGCCAAGGTAAGAAAGGCTGAAAGACGACCACCACTGAACAAGACACACAAGCTGAAACGTCAAGACTGGGCCAAGAAATATCTCAAGACTGATTTTTCTAAGGTTTTATGGACTGATGAAATGAGAGTGAGTCTTGATGGGCCAGATGGATGGGCCCGTGGCTGGATTGGTAAAGGGCAGAGAGCTCCAGTCCGACTCAGACGCCAGCAAGGTTGAGGTGGAGTACTGGTTTGGGCTGGTATCATCAAAGATGAGCTTGTGGGGCCTTTTCGGGTTGAGGATGGAGTCAAGCTCAACTCCCAGTCCTACTGCCAGTTCCTGGAAGACACCTTCTTCAAGCAGTGGTACAGGAAGAAGTCTGCATCCTTCAAGAAAAACATGATTTTCATGCAGGACAATGCTCCATCACACGCGTCCAAGTACTCCACAGCGTGGCTGGCAAGAAAGGGTATAAAAGAAGGAAATCTAATGACATGGCCTCCTTGTTCACCTGATCTGAACCCAATTGAGAACCTGTGGTCCATCATCAAATGTGAGATTTACAAGGAGGGAAAACAGTACACCTCTCTGAACAGTGTCTGGGAGGCTGTGGTTGCTGCTGCACGCAATGTTGATGGTGAACAGATCAAAACACTGACAGAATCCATGGATGGCAGGCTTTTGAGTGTCCTTGCAAAGAAAGGTGGCTATATTGGTCACTGATTTGTTTTTGTTTTGTTTTTCAATGTCAGAAATGTATATTTGTGAATGTTGAGATGTTATATTGGTTTCACTGGTAATAATAAATAATTGAAATGGGTATATATTTTTTTTTGTTAAGTTGCCTAATAATTATGCACAGTAATAGTCACCTGCACACACAGATATCCCCCTAACATAGCTAAAACTAAAAACAAACTAAAAACTACTTCCAAAAATATTCAGCTTTGATATTAATCAGTTTTTTGGGTTCATTGAGAACATGGTTGTTCTTCAATAATAAAATTAATCCTCAAAAATACAACTTGCCTAATAATTCTGCACTCCCTGTATATCGTGGCAACTTTTAAATGACTACACATAAAGAACAATTACCCTTCTCTTTTAACTTTTCTATGTTACCTTTGCCAATTGACATTTATTACAATTGTGGATGGGCTATCGAGCAGTATAATGCTGTTTGAGTAGCGTGCAGTCTACAAAGAAAATAGTGATTTACATCCATGTTTGTATCTGAAATAAAACTATGAGCTCAATTTATAGGTCATAAGTTTAAAAATCATAAATATGTCGTGAAAATGTTTGTAGTATTCACAAATTGTTTTGTATTGACATGGTGAAATGCGTTTTTTACTGGGAACTGAGCATGGTACCTTGCAGTATAAAGTATATAATAGCACCACTACAACATTGGCCCTGTTGCTTTAGGAAGAAACTAGAATTGTAAATGATTCAGCAAAACATGAATATTTTTTCAGATGGCGACAGGGATGAAGTTGATGATAACCAGGATCTTCGTAGAACAGAATCAGACAGCGTCTTGAAAAAGGTATTTTCCTCTGTACATGCTTATATTTATTGAATGTGTCCACTGATTGGTGTCTTGATTGTGAGTTTGTGAGTGTGTACATTCACGTATGTGCCTGCGTGTGTATCATGAATATAACTAAGTATGTAGGGTGAAATCAGGTGTTGTCAAATTGAATGTGTGCAGACATATGTCCTTGTCATGAGCCCTCTGTTGGGGAGTATCCTTTCCCCATGCAGCCCCTCCTTCTTGAGTTGATTTTGCTGAGGGAAAAGGAATATGGTTTTCGTGGATTCTGCATTAATGCAAAGAACTCTTTCTAGAAGCCTTAAGATTTGTTTTTTAATTAATTAAAAAAGGTTCCGTGATTTCTATATGGGGTAAGAAATTGTTTTTTGTATGTGTACTAGTTCACATTTAATGATGGGATTTGGAGGTGCTGTTTTAAGTACTTTAAATCTGCAGTTGAACAATAAAAATGTAGAGCGAAACATGCTAATTATTTCATTGGGTGCAAGACGCAGATGTTTTCCCCCCAAATCAACAATTCATATGTTTAGTTAATTTTACTACTTACACAATGTCTGTAGTCTAATTAAATATTTAACACTGTATACATACCCTTACAGCACATAATTCATTTGGGTTGAATGAAGTCCATTGGAGACTTGAGTTATTTTTTAATTGTGACTGCATATTCTCAAATCCTGTGTTGAAAATATTTTCATGAGATTTGAAAGTAGGAATGTAAAACCATGCTTTTTTATATTATGTTAGGGGCGTTGCACAATGAAGAAAGAACTTAATTACTGTCCTGAAGCTACATTGCTGCTATTTGACATTTCTGGGTGTTTCCATAGTCAGAAATAGGATAATAATGGAGCTGGATTTCACAAAAAGAAAGCAAACTTGTTTGGCAATGTACACTTTCTAATCACTGTTACCATCTGTAAGAAAATAAAGGAAGATAATTAAATTATCTTTAACAGAAATCAACAGTATCAATAAGTTAATGTCAGGGAGAGGCACTGATCCACCGCACAAGTCCAAGAATAATGAATATGTATCTTCTGTAGCTCCCCAGGACAGTATACGATAAAATACCTGTTTACCCTTCGCCTCCCCATTCCCCTCCCCCCACTTCACACCACCCATCTATCGGGCTGGCCCACATTAGAACATTAGTCACCGTTTTGACACATCATGGCTAAGTAAATAGGTTTGCAAGGGGCTCCAAATTTTGTTCGACGGAGTGCCTGTGGAATCGCAGAGTAGTACATCTCCAAGCTGCTCATACCTTTTAACCACAGCTTAACTGTCAGAATATGGTCTCTGCCCCACGCACACAGGCCCCTCGATGTTTGGTTAGTAAGAGGGCTAAAGAGATAAAACGCCTGACATTCTTCTCCACAGATATGGTACATCCCAATAGGACCATTTTTAAGGAGAGTCTGAGGGTAGCTTCTGTCATGTCTGGTACCACATGAAACACCTTGCCTCAAAATGTATAGCTTTGCTGGCAGTACCACGTTATTCGAGCGAAGTCTGCGTCTAACATGTTACACCTTAAAATGTAGTCCGCTTTCTCCTTGAGTTTGAATAATTTAAGGGAGGTGTGGTGTATAAATTTAAAATGCAGTAATTGAAGCGGGTCATTGTGGGAGACCTCCCCTAGTTGGCTGAAGCAATACGTCCAATCTTTATAAGGGCTTGTGGCTCCCAAATCAGCGTCCCATTGTATCCGAGCCTGCGATATTATGGCACAGATCTCAGATTGCATGATGGGGTAGAGTTAGTTACTTTATGTTTGTGGGTGGCAGTAGTGCAAAGCACAGCCAGCATTTTGGAGCTAGGGAGGTGCTGTGGGAATGTGGAATATGTGTCTTTGTACAGCGCCCGGAGTCTGTAGTATGTGAACTCATTGAGGGCGCAGAAAATACTCAGGGCAGGTACCGATGTGTAATACAGAAAAACGCCATTTAGGAAAATGCCACTAATCTTGGTGCATTCTTTGTAGTGTTGCCTTCTCTTTAAGAGTCACTAAATGAAAATGTGTAATGGGCTGTTCCAGGTTGTTTAGACAGGGAATGCAAGCTGTGTACAGTCACTCCCATGCTAGTTATGTGCATGAGACTTAGTAAATTTCAGCATAATGAAATTAAGGTGCCGACCCTTTTAAGGTGCTTAACGTGGCTGGGTGCGCACTGTTGTATTATTTTGCTAAGTGCACCATACAAGGTGGTGGGTGCAGCCAGGCGTGTTGTGCCTTTGTGCTTTAATAATAAAATTTGAAATCTGGTGTTGCGAATCCTTCTTGGTTATATAGCAGGGTTACCACTTCCCATTGGATGCAGGGCTGTTTGCTTGTCCAAACCAGCACCATAATGTGCAATCCGAGTGTCTTGAAAAAGTGTTACAACAGTGGAATAGGAATATTATTAAATAAAGACGTTTGGGCAGCATGATCCTTTTTATATAAGCACTGTTGTGCCCATCAGGGACAGTGGTAGGCTCTTTCATTTGTGTATCGGTTCTTCTATTTTAGACATGGTCTCTCCATATTTCTCCAGGAGGACCGCAGTCTTGTCTCTACTGACCCAGATTCTCAGGTATTTTACAGACGTAGAGGTCCAAGGCAGGGGAAAACTTAAATCTCTAATTTGCGTCTTGGGTTATGGAAAAATAGTGGATTTGTTCCAATTAATTACGGTGCCATACAGTGCCTTAAAAAGTGTGAATTACTAATGACCGGTCTGAGGTGGTGAGCTGGGTTACATAGGTATAGAATTATACTGTTAGTGCATAGAGAAACCAGATTTTGCTGGAAAATGCTACACCATAATTGGCATAAAGCTGACAGACCGCACATGCCAGAGGTTCTGCTGCTAGGACATAAAGCAAGGGGGAAGTGACCAACCCCGGTGTGTGCCTGTCTCAATATGAAAGGGGTCAAAGATGTCTCCATTCAAGCGTATTCTGGTGGTGGGGAGGGGGGGGGCCAGAGTACAAGAGCCATACTAAGTTTAGGAAAGACTTAGGGGAGTCCCAGAGTATCCAGCACAGCGAAGATGTAGCCCCACCCCAAGGAGTTGAAGGTGTCCAGAAAGACAGCTACCACTTTGTGCTGAGGCCAGGGATGTTGCAGTAGGGTGAATAGTCTTCAAAAACTGTGACATCGAGATCTGCCTTATATCTTCTCAAAATAGGCTGTGTAATCATCAGGAGTCCTGGAGGCACGGGTGACATAAAGCCCAAAGGAATATGTGATTTATTACCCCAGCATGTCATCAGCCTCGAAGAGGGTCTTACCCCTCTCGTCCTCCAGCCATAGGATACCCTATGGTATGGTCAGCTGGTGCGTTAAGTAGGCTAACGTTCTACTTTGCCTTTCTGTGTCTCCATAGGCCCTGGCCACTGCATACTTGTGTGAGTGTTTGACTTCTAGATCGGCTACATCCATAAATTGACAGCTTGGTCCTGATTCCACACTGTGCCCACTGACTTCACTGAGGCCTTATTTACGAGAAAGTAGTTGTGAATCTCAGACTGTAAACACAAGGAGAAAGCATATTGTTTAGAGTCTGGTATGTCGAAACGCAGCTTAACATGAAAGAAGTCTGAGAGGTTACAAAGGAGGTGTTTAATCAGTCGAAACCACCCACAGATGTCATGTGTACCCAGACAATAGCCCAGTTTCGCCCATGCGGCATGTGTTGTAGACATGCATGCTCCAAGATTGTGATGCCTGCACCACCAGGTGTCCACCAGACTCCATTATGTTGCTGAGGTTGCTGCATGATATGTGCATATTGTGGTATTGGAGCAATCTAAGTTCCTTTCGAGCACCCCAACCCCATAACACCTTCAGAAGACAGCGTGCCACACATTTATGCCAAATGTTTCTAAGGACGTCAGGGTCATCTGTGTTCGGGCTGTACCTAGTAAGGACAGTGAGATGTCAGCTTCCTACCATGATTTGGAGCAGATTATAATGCCCCTGTGTGTAGTTTCTACATGGAGGGGTTGGAACGCCAAGCCCTGGTGCCCCAGTATAGCCAAGTATTTTGCCAGTGACCTATGGCAACTCTACTACTGTGCAAAATTGGACAGCAAGTCTACGCTGAGCTGCGTTTCCTGAAGGAGGGCCACACCTATTTTATTACGATCAAGGTACGCTAGTTTGTGTTTAACTTTACAGGGGTTATTGAGACCATGCACATTTCATGTCAAAAGATGGGTAGATGTTGCAACAGGCGTCTGCTGCGGCCTCTGCACGGTACCTGCTGGAGAATGTGAACCTGGGGTTAGTAGTGTAAGGGGAACTCTGTGAGTGGCCTCAAAGCTGTGATCTAGTGTATGGAAAACGTGGTGCGCTCTGAACTGAAAAAGCGTGCTTACAACAATATTCCCACCCACCACCCACACCAGCCAATCCAACCTTCCAGTGACACATCCTCAAAAAACTACCCATGTCAACAAAAAAAAATAGGCAGCGTGTGAAGGTACCAAGAACACCTCACACATCAGGAACACCAGTGGAGTTTACCCCGTAGAGTAGTCCGAAGTGCCGGCCAAACACCTCCACGCTCTGGGGGTGTTCAGAGTTTGTGGACGTGGCCAAAATTGGGGGACGGGCCTGCTGTCACATCATTGCCCCAAGAACCAATCAAGTGGCAAAGGACAGAGCCATAAAGTACTGGTTAACCCAAAGACTCAACCCCCTCCTCCCCTCACCTCAAGTTCGTTTTTTCGCTACTCAGGACCTATACCTTTACTATATAGAAAGTACTGTCCTTTAGAAAGAGCTCACATTCTGAGCAGGTATCTTAGCCCTGGTGCCAACTTCCTAGCTTTCTGAATCCCCAAAGTCATAGGTAAGCTAATTTTCTGTTGAGCACTTGCTGAGCTGTTTTTACGCACCACAGCATGGCTAATGAGGCTGTGTCATTACCAGCTGTACCTCCAACCTGCTTTTAATTCTCGTTGTATTTTAGATGAAGAGACCACTAACTGGTCTGGTATGTGCAACAATGTGGTGTGACCTTACTCTACTTATTTGTTTAATCAGACACTGCTGTTATCCCAGTAAGGTCATATTTAGGGAGGAAGTTTTGATATGGGTGGTCTTCCAGTAGGGGCTGGTGAACTTTGAAAGTGATGGTTTGCAAATTAAATGCCCACTCTAATTTTCACCAAGCATGTGATTGACGCTGGCAAGGCCAACTTTCTCAAAAGGGGATCTGGTGCTTTCTACCCAGAGAAAAAAAATAAGAAAGGGTTTTTTGTTGTCATTTTACAGTATAATTCTTTACTTAAATTGTCTTAAATTCCATAGATTCAAAAGAGTGCACTTATATACTATTCAAGTAATTTCATGGTATGCAAGGTAAGCGTGACTGTGGCTGTGGGTGCTCGGAGTTTCGCTAATGGCTTCTTAAAGTTATTAGAGGCCACACTTTGAACAGTCTAATGCCCTCCTTTAAAAGATCCCCTCAGAGGTTTGTAAAAGCTCATTCTGGCTCACCGCAGGATCTCTGCCCACCTCACATTTTAAAAAGTTCACTTCAGTCCTGAGTCCACAGATAAACGCCCTACTTAACCTTTCCCTTGACTCAGGTTCAGTACCCGCGTGCTGGAAGGAGGCAGTGTTCCTTCCACTCCTAGAAAACAAAACCCAATCTGGCCCCCACTCATGCCTTGCCAGCTACAAACCAATATCACTTCTTCCTGCTTGTGGGAAGATGTTGGAATCCGAAGTTAATCGCCCGAGTTTGCATTTTTTTGAGAAAAACTTTGTACTTTATCCCTTGCAACCTGGGTTCGGATCTGGATTTAGCACAAAAGCCGCATAGACTTTGACACTTATGCCATCGTAATTCTGTTAGATTTATTGGTGGCTTTCAACACAGTGTCACATGGCATTCTCCTGCAAAGACTGGAAAAAGCAGGAATTGTCTGGACAGTGTGGAAATGGATTAAATCCTTTCTCTCCAATCGCAGCAAAGATTCTCCCTCCCCTATTCATATCAGATCTTCGTGAGATCATCTGTGGCGTACTACAGTGATCAGCCTTAAGCCCATGTCTTTTTAATATCTCTGCGCTGTTGTTGAAGCATAGGCTTAAATGTAGCGTCCCACGCCAATGACATCCAGCCGATGTTTGCCTTTAAACACCTTGACACATTTGTCTCAGCTAATTTTCAGGGTTGTCTCTTTGCAGCAGCCGATTGGATGCCTAAAAACTGTCTTTGCCTAACCTCTGGAAAATCTGAAATCTTGGTATTTGGCTCTCCCCACCATACCAAAGATGACCTGAAATGACCCATCGGTGGTCCTCTGAAATGGGATTCACCCAGTGCCATCTCTGTAAAAAATTAAAAAAACAATCTGGGGTCAAGTTAGACAGTGCCCTCTCATTTAAGCCTTTTGTCAGTACTTCAGAAGGAGTCTGTTTTTCCCTACGTAAAGCTCTAAGAAAGACTCTCAAATTCCTGCCAGAACACACCAGAAAGATCATTGCTCCTGCATTGACCATGTCTAGACTTGATTATGACAACTTACTGTTTTTAAGCTTTGTTAAACAGATTGCAACAGGTTCAAAATGCTACAGCCAGACTGGTGCTGAACATTCCTAAAAGGCAATCTATTCGAAATGGCTAGAAAAGGCTATCATGGCTCTCTGTCAAGCAAATAATAAAATCCAGAGCTCTGACAAGAACTTTCAAGGCCAGTCAGTTGAAAGGCCTGACTTATATCTTTGACGCAATCAAAAGATACCTTTCTCACAGAGCTTTACACTAAGTCAACCACAACCTCCTTTGCATTCCCCAAAATTAAAAAGACCAGAACTGGGGGCGCTCCTTCTCTGTTCTAGCCCCGAGACTCAGGAATCCGTTAACCAATCATATTAGATGCGCCAATTCAGAAGGTGCGTTCAAGAGCCCTCTGAAGACCCATCTTTTCAGAGAGATCTAATGTTGGTTGGTCCCTCTTCTATCTATTCACCTTAGCAGCATCTTACTGTCACCTAGCGCAGGGACGCTCCTTTTTGGAGCAGCTGTATTGCGCTTTATAAATTTATTTATTTAATTCAGTCATTCATCCATTCATTCATTTACTCAGTTTAGTAAATTAAGAGGTTTTACAGGTCACAGTTTTTCTGTCCTGGCCATTCGATGTGGATTCTCTGAGAATTGGCAATAGGGTGAGTTGTTCAGATACAACAATCTAATAGCATAAACTGCAGTGGTAGTAGCTCTCCAAGACTCATGCAGCTGTTCTCCGCACAACCAATTTACAGGCACAGGACAGGTTGCACAACTCTTACATGCTTAGGCAGCAGGAGTGCTAATAACTCTACGTGAGTATAGAATTATTTAATAATGTTGTATTTAAACGCGTGCTTGTTTAGGACAGCACAGATTTCCTGAATGCCTATTAGAGCCTTATTTTTGTCTTTTAACACACATGTATTGCTGCCACACATGGACATATTCTGCCTTACATTTCGACTGTGCCCATCATATGGCAGGGACTTCCACCTTTCTCGGGGATGGCCATGCATGTGTCAAGAACACCCACGATATATTAATGATCAACGCAATCATGTAATTGGCAGGGTTACACATGGAATGGGCTCCATAATGCCAAGGTTGGCAAAAATATGTAAAACGTGACCAGCGTTGTGTTGGAGGCACTGCCATGCCAAGTAGCCCCAAAATATTGCTCGGCCCAGCATTATCCTATTATGGTCACCGTCATGCCAAGAATATCCACAGTATTTAAGTAAATGTCTGCATTGTGCCAGGGCCAGCATTATGGGAGGGGATGAGACAGTATGGTCAAAGATGCCCATATTATGTTCAGATTTACCACCATTATTTGAGGGCCACCATAATACTGTTGGGCATTTTTTGCCATGCCGGATGTCCCTCATATGTTGAGGGCAGCTACCCCTTACTCACAGTGCTGGCACTGCCAGTTTAAGGACTAGCAAGGACACTAGGGAAACACACACGTGCGCATGCACTCATCCAGCACACCACCGCTGTCAATTTGTGTGTTTAGTTTGTGTGTGTAATTACCTATCTCCTCCAGCTAACCCTCCTTGCCCACATTCTACTTTAGTGTTGAGAGCACTCCCCACGTGGCAGACCCTACTCAAATGCAGTATGATTGGCTGAGTGCGACCTGAAATACAATCATTTACCAGCATCCACGTCAATAATCCGTTCCCAGTGTTGCTGGCCCTGCTCTGTCAGTTGTATTTGATGGGGGCTGGAAAGGGTTGGGGGCTTGCCACATGGGAGAGCTCCACGTTATCGCTCTTCTGGACAGGCAGCTATTAATGCCCATCACCTTCGTGTTCACCCTTCACTCATTCTCCCAGAGGTTACTTAACCACTCTTGTCAAAAATACTATAGCCTGCCATGATATAACTTTGATTATTTTTTTTAAACCAAAAGGCACAAATCTAAATGATCTGTGTAGGTTATTAATTCAGCCATTTGGACTTTGTATAACACGAAGCTTTTAAAAGATCTTTAGAGTTGGGAGGTTAGAGTTGAGACCCACCTATGAACGATCATTGTGCCATCAGTGTGATGTGCGACATATACAAAGAACAAGCTAAGCAGCCAGAGTAACAGTGTAGAAAAAAATAAAACAGGCCGTTTTATCACTGGAGCTCAGTCAAGAAGGTAGTATCCTCGAACAGTGTACATACATGCTACGGGTAAGTGTAAGTATAAAAATATAAAGTCAGGGTTAAAAAAACAACCAGAGTCATCGCGGCTGCCATTTCAGTCCATAATCTGGCACTTGAATCATCCTTAGCTTTCCCATTTCCCAAGTCCCTTACTGCCTTCTACAAGTCTACGCATTTTGACAAGTGTCCTTTTCTAACCAGTGCGCATATATACAATAGACCCACGCTTTTGATTTTGATCTTCTCCCCCACTGAGCATTATGGACAGTCTTTTGCCCTAGCTACCTATCAGTTTAAAACCTAATTTGGTGATTGAAATAATACTGAATTGAAAAGTTGTTGTGTGCATTTCATAAAATTCTGCCTTAAATAATTCGAAATATATTGTTAGAAATAGGAGACTATTCTACACCTGTTTTAGGCAGCTGAAGTGTCAAAAAATTGAGGCATGTGTTTGATTTATATTCCACTGAAGGCTTTTCATTTCTGTTTTTTTTAGGGTGGAAATGCAAATTTTATGCTTTTGCTGAAAAGAAACAGCGAGGTAAGTAAATACCGTATTTACCTTCTGTTGCACTGAATATTGTTTACAAGATTTAGGTCTACAAATAAGACCACAACGAGCAATTCAAATTGTGTTGTCTCTTTCTGTACACAGGAACAGGTACGTATTGGGAAGGGTGAAGATGCTGACACACAAGTTCAAATAAAGTGGACTTAAAGTTTGCAGAGGTGTGTGTGTGTGATTCTTACTGTGCAGCTGTTAATCGCAAAATTACAAAAGAAAGACCAGTTGAAAGTGAAGCCTGCCGGTTTCTTTGCTGATGCAGCGTAGAAGTGCCTAAAAGTTTACAGTCTGTTTGATTGTCAAGAGTGTAAAGTGTTGGGAACATAGAAGATTGTTTGTGTCTTCGGTTGGTCCTAGAGATGTGTATCTCGCTGTCCAGTGTAGAGATATCAGTGGGCGGTTTTGCGAGAAGTCAGACCTTGACGGGTTCCAGATTACACATTTCAGCTCTGGTTTATATGCCTGATTGATGTACTGGGCATTACTGATTGAAACAAGTTAATGACCTGCATTTTCTGTAATGGGATTTTATTAAAGTAAACTATAGTGGGAGTAAAGAGAGATCCAGTCTTAATCGGCCTATTGAGCTGACACTTATTGTGCAAATTCCTTTGACAAGCTGTGAATTTTCATTCTTGGTCCAGCCCTATCCCCTTCCATCTTATATGGGTTGATTTCTGATAATGATTAGCTCTGCAACTTCAGAACGGCAAACTGACCAAGAAGGCATGTGTGTACCGCAGAATTATTGAGTTTCTCAAAAAAGATGGTACATTGTTGGAAAAAGGTTATTGGCATCACCTGACTCTTGGAGACATAACTCATTTCGAGTGTCAGAACATTTCACATATTGCAGTTTCGAGAAGGAATTCAGTGATTGATCTCTGAGTTTCTGGACTGCATCTGCTGCAGTTTTTTTCTTCTTGTCTTTGTTAATGGAATAGGTCGGAGATGGATGTCCAGAATTCACTGGGACGTAGTCCATATTAAAAAAAATACTTCCATCATAATTAGAACAAATCAACACCCTCTTGCAATTATGAACAGAATGTCTGTGTTTTCTAGTTAAGCATGGAGTCTAAATTACTCACTCACCAATCTTAGCAGGGAGCCTGCCACGTGTACTGGGGAGGATTTCACTTTCCAGTGCTTTCTTGGGCCAGTTAATTTTTACCTTCACAAGAACCATAAATTCAAATGAGTGGCTCAGTCATTCAGTTCATGGTGTACTTTATAATTTATAGTGAAGGAAATCAAAGGTAGGACAAAAAGAAGTACTACAATCGCACCTACATCAACCATCATCTGAACTTCCACGAACCATCAAGAACTCTAAGCTCTGCCTCCTGATCATTCGCCCACACTCCCTGCAACCGCGGAAGTGGAGGGCGCTCCTTCTCCTACATTGCATCAAAGAACTGGAACAGTATTCCCATGCAGCTCATGACAATCATCATTTTTCTGGAATTCTGAAGGGCCCTTAAAACCTAGCTGTTTGACTAGGACTTCCAGGACCTGCAATTGCCTGGATATCATACTTGGTGATAAGCATAGCTTTATAATTCCTGTATGATTGACTACAGTGTTCAAAAGATGTTGGGCCCTATTCATGGAATAGTCCTAAATGTACGAGCCTCTATTTATATCTCCACCTGAATGTATGTTTTTTAACTTTTTTCAATTCGCAAATATGCCCAGAGGTCCTCCCAGACATCTGCACTGGGCACAAGTTTCCAGGTGTACTTCTGGAAATTTCATGTGATATAATGCTCCCATACAGGATTTGCATGGTTTTCTTAGCTAAGAACAGAAGTCTTCCTTGAAAATGCACCTTGGGTTAATCACTATCTAAACTCACATTTTTGTGACCGTGCTTCATTGGTTACATTTAATTAATCATAGTACAGGACCTGCTCTTCTACTTGCCTGGAATGGTGATATAGCTTCTGCTGAGCTTCTCTTTATGTGCATGCAGAGCTCTAGGGTACCACTCCTCCCTATTTCAGGTGGTGCCATAGTGCACCTGACTGCAAAATAACTAGCTGCCAAACATTGTGGTAGACAATGAATACTGTTGTTTTTTTATCACCAGTTTCTCCCTTAATTTCCGTGACAAAACCCTGGAAAGCTGGGACACTCATCATACTCTGTTGCTTTCTCAGCCCTCCACCTACAGAAGCTCTGAACCAAGGCAAATCTGTGAACCCGGTGGTTGCTGAAAACACACTATTAGATCTCAGCTAGCAGGATGCTAAATGTGTGTGCATGCATGTGTTTGAAGGTATTTAGTAAACACCAAGAAATAGCAAGGGATGTATTACGAATCCTTAATTACATGGAAAACAAGGGCAATGGTGGCCCTTCATGGTTCATTTGATGCTCGCGTGCAATAATGCATGATATTTTGTTTTGCCTATTCAGATTGCTTTGCTAATTTGCAGTGGCAAATTAATATGCTTCAGCAGAAGAGTGTTGTTGAGGAGCAAGAGGGTTGAGGGGATTGTTTACACTTTGAAACATTGTTTGTTCAAATATTTAGCACCTTAAGGTCAAATAATTTTGTTATAGGCCATATTGTTTATATATAGTGAATTCCAAATGTGGACATGTAACTTTATCCTGGACATTGTCTTCGTTAGCTTTGATGATGGCATTCTTGTAGGGTGATCTTGTGTATTTGAGAGGGAGCAGGATGTCTGAGCAGTAGTGTTTCTTCCAGTGATTCACTAGTTAGTCGTTTGTGTATTTTTCCTGTCTTCTAGTTGTTGCAGTACTAAGGGAGTCACCCATCACTTGACAGTCCAAATACGTAGTCATTAGGTTTGTTTTTAGATGTTAGGAATTTGTCTTGAATGTGCCCATTAACATAAGTCCAGAGGCCTTGCTTCGAAGGTGTGGATATACTAATTTTGCCAGAGGTTTCTGATGTGCAAGACTGCTAGTCCTTTAGTCTCCAATATACACAAAGATGACTCAGCCTCCTTCAGCCATTTCCTTTTTTGCATCAACCCCTTTCAGACATTGTTTTGTGCCCTCATCAGTCGCATCTTGGGTTAGATCAGAGGAGCATTCCAATTTCATCCCATTGTTTTTGCATTCTGATGTATTTGTCTGCATTTCAGTCTGTAGCAGTCTATGTTCTAGTGAGTGATTCCATTGTAGTGCAAGAGTGGCTGTTTTACATATGAAAAGTATAGTGAAACTTAAGTAATGCCACTTTATCAAGGTCAGTACTTTTTCTTTTTTTTCTTATTTTTTACTGCAAGAGAAATTATTTTACCCTAGGGGAAAACAATTAGAGTGCTAGGGGCGCCAAATGGTTATTCCCAAGTGGTTTCTATAAAGGGAATAATACTTGGGCGTCTCTTGCAGACACATTCAGCCACCGAGCTGCTCATAAAATCAGCACGACTAGCAGAGCCCCTGCCACTGCTGCGGGGCCATTTCTGACATTTAAATTCATTGAACCCTAGCACTCTGACAAAGCCACTGTATATGTCTAATAACTGAAATTGAAAATCCTACCTTTTAGCTTGTTTTAAATGGTCGACATGTTCTCTGCCATATCGATACACATAGTTGTACTCTAGTTAGCGGGAACATAGACTTTAAAGCGAACCAGCACCGTAGGATTGGTAAATGGCTCGCATTGAAATTAGGAATGAATGTAAAAATCACGTTACTCGCTCTATAAAATGCTCCTACAAATCCAAACTTAATAGGTAGATTTTTTTCTGCCTACATTGTTTGGTTTTTAATCTAAACGCCTAATCCGTGTGTGTTTCGGTACCAAATGGTTGATTGCATCTTAGATGATATGCATTCCATCATAGTGGTATTGTTTCATTCCCACTGTAATTACTGTACTGTGCCATCTGCATCAGCATGCGGGAAAAGCTCTTAGTGCCTTGGTGCTGCCAAGTTTGTATTTTATGATTTTAGCTCTGATGAAATAATTTGGCAAGTGGCCACACTTTTACTTTATCGATAGTACATCTCTTGCATTCTAGATGAGCTACAAAACTCTACTTGCAGTTGTAATTTGTTGAGTTAAAACCACCCACAGCCCTCCTGAATTACGGTTATTTTTACTTTACAAACGTACCATGAATATTTTTAAAGTTGAAACATTTTCTTACCGTTTAAATGTGCAGAAGGTTGCCGTTGTCTTGTGGTGACAGTAATTCGTTGTTCTTGTTCCCATGCAGCAGGTGCTTTGCAGCGTGTCCCACCTACATAAACTGCTCAGCACTTTACAGGTAAGTTCGCTTGTAGTGTGACCGTAGATATACAATATTTTACAAAATAATCACATTCCTCACAGTTGAAGAATGCAGCTATTATTCTTTATTTTATCAATGAGCTATAGCCAGCCTATACGGACGGATCTTTACGCTGGTTACAGTCTAGTAATAAAAACTCTTACGTCGATTTCAGTTTTGCTATTTTATGAAACAAAATTCAAAATTACCTTTTCCTAATGATAAATACTTTTTGCACAGCAGTGTTGTTTGAAAGGCACGTGATGTGTAGATGTGCTCACCAGCGAATTCACCATCAAGAGCGTGCTATTAGTCAGAGTTGTCATTTGTTATTGTTTGCACTATGTACTGAATTGTGAGTTTCAAAAGTAGATGTTTTCCCTAACTGAATCGAAATGTTTATTTTAAACTTAAGGCTCTCCAAAACGTAAAAAACATTAATAGCCTATGAAGGCAAACGTGGGCTAGCAATTGGGATGCTTGTCCAGCAATTTAGTTCCTTCTCTTTGGACACATTATTCCGTAGTATAACAATTTATTTGTTTTTAGTAGAGGCCCTACAGTAGATTTATATATGGCAGAATGCGAGTTCGAAATGTATGAGATTTGGTTTAAACGTGTGCAGAGAGGAGGCATATAGAACAAAATCAGCCCTTCCAATTTAAAGTAGCACCTCGGACAACCAACATATTTTCATACAATAGACAAGTGACTAAAGCTACCTGTATTTTTCATTAAAAATATATCCGTAAATATCACAAAGCCACATACAAAAAAAACTCCAATGATGTGATGTTAAAAAGCAAATTTCACAGACTGAAAGCATATGTGAACGGAAGAACTGAAGAGATTTACCACTTGCTGATTGCCAAAGGAGAACTTTAAATTAGTAAACCACTGCAGGTCCCAATGAGCTACATACTATGTCTGCTTTTTGACCTCTCAGAGTAACAATTAGATATGGGATGACATTACCAAGTCCATCCCAGCAGATCTCTCCTCTTGTTTTCCTCCAGCCTGTGCCCGCTCAGAACGAACCAAAATAGTTTAAACAAAATATCTCAGAATGGACATCAGTGCAGTGACCAGTTAAGTGTACTATGATCTTACGAAATACCATAAAGAGATCCGCAGACTGTTCAGTGCCTGCACCTTACTGAAAACCATGAACTGTATGCCTCTCTTTCAGACTTCTTTAGCCATCACACTGCTAAGTGCTGCACCCTGTAACAGGATCAAAAAGACACCACAATTCCACCACACACCCTACATGGTGTACCATGTTGCGCATGCATTTCTGCATTCCATTTAAGGGTTGTAAGCTCGATGTAAATGTTGGAATACAATACACCTGCATCCATATGTTTTTTTTCTGTGTTGATTGTATATTAAATATCTTATTCTGTCAACTTGTTCTCTTACCATATATGTATTAGGCTGTAGTGATTCAACAGGACACGTACATTGAAGATCAAAAACTGTTGCTAAATGAAAAAACTATTTCCAGAACTTTATCAAAGCCAAATTCTTTGATCGAACAAGAGAAACAGCGCAGTTTAGAAAAACAGCGTCAGGAACTGGCCAATCTTCAGAAACAGCAGGCTCAACATCTGGAAGAAAAACGCAAGCGAGAACGAGAATGGGAATCAAGGGAGAAAGAGCTTGCGGAGCGAGAAGTTAGACTCGCACAAAAAGAGGAGAAAACTGAGAAGGGCCTGCAGGAACTGGAGAAGGAGAGGGAGGAGCTTCAGGCTAGGAAGGAGCAGTATCAGCGTGATTTGGAGCGTCTCCGAGCTGCTCAGAAGCAGCTGGAAAAGGAAACTGAACAGCTGAAGCGAGATATGGAGCAGGTAATGTGAAGAAATTTGAAAATAAGATGATGACTGGGTGACCCCAACTGCTGTTTTTAGGGTCGAGTCTGCGAGTGCATGCTTCTCACTTTGGAGAGACTGTTATGTCCGTGCAGGGTTTTGAGCCTGCCTGTGGCTCTCCTTGTGTTGGCTTGCATGGCGCTCTTCTTTACAGCCTCTTAATTCATCAAGTCACGCCTGGTTTCTCTTTCGTTTCTCTGTGTGGAGCAGGGATCAAGCACTAATTAATTCAACTTAATTAGTGCCGTCTGCATCTCCCGACGTGATTGAGGTACTATTTGTTGGTTTTAACTTTGAGTACCCCACAAACAGAAACCCTGTGACTGGCAAAAACGTGCCCAGCAAGCACAGAATTGCTAAGTTTGATATTTTTAGAGCTAACTTTATTTTATTTTGCATAGTCGTCTTTTCTCAGGTTCCTCTCATGTTTTCTTTCATTTTTGCTTGTGGGCACTGTTGTCAAAAAATGACAATTGTTTGACCTATTGCATTGCAAATGCTTGGTATAGTTTTTCCATGTTCATTATGATGGAATACTTTCTGCTCTACCCAGTGTTTAACTTTGTAAGAGTGTAAGTGCTGGTGCCCAAATCACTGCTCAGAAGCCCACCTCTGGCGCAAATACCAAGGCTTAGGCTCCATAGTCACTATTTCACTCTTGCAGGTGCCAGCTTTCTCCCCCTGTGACGGTTTTCCCATCTTACTCTTTCTACTTCTTTCTCATTAATACATGTTTCCATATCTTGCTCTCAGGAAATCTCTTCTGCATGCACCTTTGCTTTGTGCCACCACATCACCTCCTACTGTCATATCTGTTCCCCCGATCCCTTTTGTTATGTCCCTCAATCTCTTTTCTTATGTCCCTATCTGATAACACATACAAATGCATTCCCTGACTGAATGTCAGGCATCAAATGGGTATTTGTATTTGGGTAACAGTGTCACTGGCAGTTTTGTATTTTAAAATACCATGGGATTTTCGGTTTTCTTCTTTTATTTTTAGCACATCATGTCCTGCATAGAGTGCAGTTTTCTTTCCCTATCCTTAAGCATGGCTCCAGGAGTCTACAACTGAGAGTTGTCTCATAGCAAAAGCTAAACAGAAGTGAAGAAACCTCTTTTGTAATGAGACGCTGTGTCAGCCCTCACCATGAGCCTGATATTAAATGCAAGCAAGAAGCTCCACTTGACAGCCTGTGCAACTGGAAGCGTCAGACAACTTGGCTTCTCTGAGGTTGGGAGTGTTTAATGCCTCAAAGCAGGGGAACGTATGGGGTGGCAGGTATTCAGACCAAGAAGTAAGACAAACATGCTGCTAATTTTACCATGGGGCGAATTCAAATCTCTTTATTTATGTAAGATAATTGCATTTGGGAATGGTTGAATAGTGTCCCCATGCGCTATACTTAATGCGAGACAGTAATATATCGAACAGTAGATTAACCTTGCTCTTTCACTAGTCACGAAGGGAGATCTTCAACTTCAGAGCAGTGTACGCTAGTGCCTGAGTGTGCCTACGCCTTTTAGTGCTGTTTCTGTGTTTTAAATGCACCATGCAGGATCATAGACGTGTGAATATATAAAGCAGTTTTACAAAGAAAGGCCTACCAGAAAGCTGACAAAACTACAGGGCCGAATTTAAAATAGACTATACGATGTACCAGGGTCTGTAACAACTTTAAACACTTGAGAGGTCCAGGGTCTCGTCATTATAGGTCTCCTCTCAAAGGGTTCCCTCAGTTGAAATTCTTTCCAACTTAACCAAGAATAGAAAATGGATCGGTCTCTTTTCTAACTTTGGTTCGTCAGTCCGGAGTCAGGTTATCCTTTTCTGCCTCTGGTCTTTTTTCCAATATCAGGACTGATGCGCTACTACTTCTGACCCAGTAGCCTTTAAACAGCCTCCCCTCTGAACTTCAGTGGTTTGAGGCACTTACTGCCCCGGCCCATTTAGTTGTGTTAGACTTGTATTTGAGTCTTGCTAAACCATGGACATTGCTAAACACTTTGCTGGAGACATTCGTGCTTGCTTTGTTTAAGTACAGTAAGACATATATTGCACCGAGTGCCAGGCGTAGCTGAAGTGATATCATGCACCCGTTGTTCCATAGTGGCATTTTAGCTGTTCTTGTTTGCTGGTAATAAGGTACAACTGTACCTTTTGCTAACCTTTTCTTCTTCCCACCGCTTCAACAATCCTTGAAGCCATGGTAGCAAGAGCAGTGCAAAACTACCAAAGGGCACGCCAGGTTAGCAGCGGCCACTGTTAATTATATGGCATAAAAAATAGCCAGAGAGTATTTCTCTAGCAAAATAAGAGACTACATATGCGGAGCATTAAGTGTGTAATAACCCATTAAACCTCAATCACGAGGCAGTCTGGGCTTCCTGGCTTACTCAAAACTTCTCTTGTCATATGTTATGGCTCATCAGTTCGTCTGTGACAGTAGAAATATACTATATGGCCATTGTTTGCGTACATCCTAGAAGCTACCTATAATAAATATGATTTTTGAACTTTATTTAGAACTTTGTGTTGATGTATATCTTCAGTATTTCCCATGCAGTGTATTGCCAATCTGCTAAATCTGAGACTAACGACTGCAGCTCTCCTAATATGCGTTTAATTATTTTTCTGAAGTCAGAACGACCCACCCCTTAATTATGTTTTTTTTTTTTTTTGTTTTTGTTTTTTTTTTGCATTAAGGATTCACAGCAAAATGATAAAACACGGACATCCTCTATGACTGCTGACTGTTTAAAACAGCCCAGTTCTTCTTCACCCAAACAAGATCATCTGGAACCTCCATCACCAAAGAAGGACAGTCTCTTCAGAACAGATAGTAAACAAAAAGGAAAAGGTCCGTTCCATTTGCTTTCTACGACGAACCAGACTAACAAGCCGACAGATAGACTCTTCAGTTTGTCAAAGCCAAAGGAAAAGAAAGAAAAGAAAAAGAAGAATAAAGGAGGGCGTTCCGAACCTGTTGGTGAGTCCGATTCCAATACTAAATGTGTATTTTAATGTTCCGTATGAAATAGCTAAGTAGCCACAGTCTCTCATTTTCCTAGATCTTTTAACTGTGCTCGACTCTAAGCATCATTTCATGGGGCTCTTCTAAAATGACGACGCAAAAGGGTGATAGGCAAATCCATTGTTGAGTTAAGCAAAGAAAATGGCAACCTCCAATTGTGATTGTCAGTTAAATCACAGGAGAGTCAACCGGCAAAAAGAAGCAGAAAGGTGACATTTTAATTGACAGCTCTGCGTACAGATAATCATCTACTCATTAAATACTTTACACCACCCCCTCTGTCTTATTCTGACTCGTGTGAACTAAATCCAATGTCTGTAACCACTTTCAGCAAGAAAACATAATAGATTGTACCTGAAACCTTGACGCTTTGTTTAAGGTGGTCCTGAATACATAGACTTGCTGTAAAAACAACTAAAACGTTGAATGGCATAGCACTGAAAACTGCTCTTTAGAACGTTTGGTAGCCATAACATTTGGATATCATGAGTAAAAACAAAAGTAGTGTTTGTACTGTTGAATTATGGCTGAAGACGTAGTGCAAACGGGATTTGCACTAAAAATATCTGTAAAATGAACAGTGGTTCCAGATAACTAGGCAGCAGCTCCCCCAAAAAGGGACATAGTTGAGAATTTAACGAAAATAATTGAATCATTTCTTTTAAATAAGTTATTAATACACATCCAAATAAGGCAGAAGTTGCTCTATCATAATATTTTAATAATTTACGCCGTCTGTCATGTTGGTCTCCTGTTCACTTTTTCCATGGTGGTCAGCGCAAGCTTTTGTGTGCCTTGGTAACTTTAACTGTTAAATTTCATTAGTTGATCACATTTGAACCAGAAACTATAACTCGTTTTTTCAGTGTTTATTTTATTACCTTTTTTAATATGATGTACTTAATTTCAATCCCATGCTGCGCATGGCCTCTAATTGTGCGGGGTAGATTTTGAGTAAAGGACCTGGTTTGCGGCTATGCCATGCATCATGTCCCCTCCTATCAGCCAACCACTGGGGCACTTGGCCTTCGGTGTGAGGGTTGACTGCAGAGCGTGGTCTGCTGTTCAGTGCACTGCCATCAGCCCAGCCCCACTGCACATATTCTTACCTTTCTGTCGTTAGTGTGTCTTTTTTCCCTCTAATGATTTGTGAAACTTGCAAGTCATGTGACTTGTGATTTTTTTTTAAACCGCAAAAGGATCTACTACCTTAAACGGCCGCTCACGTGATTGCAATCTTATATTGACTCACGAGTCCTGCGCTTGTTTATATGATTTTTCCTGATAGAGGATAAACATTTTCCAGGTCTCTGGAACTCCAGCCCACTTCCCTGGGGTGAGTTGTAGTTCCTCATAGCTGTGCAATTTTTTTTCCATACCACAAAATCATTTCCCTGGCCAAACTCACAAGTTTCAAGATGGCGAGTTTTAAAGCCCTTCTCCAGCTAATCACATTTGTCAAAAATGTAAAATGTGATTCACAGGATCCCGAGTTACAACTCTTGATTTAAAATGGCTGAGATTTTAGTCCGGCTCTGCAACTTATATCTGATAGAGACTTCTAGTTGCAGATTCCTTACCGTAGAATTTTCCCCCAGGCATCAGACTGGATCCTGAGATTTTTTCTTCGAGCAATACTCTTGCACTTTGGTAGGTGGCGTCAGTCGACTCCGCAGGCATTGTTGGCATCGTAGTCACCGTGATGACATCGGGAGAAGTACATAGACGCCGCATCAGTCAGTTTTTTTCTTTCCGCACCATTCGCTGATCCAGAGAGAACTACCCTTGTTCAATATTTGACCCACTTTGAATCTTTTGTCGAGTTTTTGCGATTTTTGGTGTGTCGGCAGATGTCCCGAAGACCAGCTTCAAACCGTGTGAGGACTGTCATCGCATGATGTCGGTGATGGATCCGCATCGGGTCTGTTTGTGGTGCCTGGAGCCTGACCATGACCCAAAGACGTGCTCCAGGTGCCGGGCAATGCACCCGAAGGTCTTGAGGCCAGTCATGGAGCCCACCACCACTTGTCTTTTTCAAAGTCTTCGGGTCAAGGTAAGAAGAAGTCAAAGAAATCCCGTCATCCTTCGTCTTCACCCCATCACTCGGCTGATGCGACGCTGGAGGAGCATCCACGCTCAAGACCTCCGTCTTCGGAGCCTGCTTTTGGGTGACCCCTGCCCAAGTGAAAAAATTTTCTGAGGCCATGCGCCTCATTTTTGGGCAGCCCGCCCTGCTACGGCTCTTCAGGCCCAAGGGGTTCGATTGGGGGGCCATCGGGTTCCACGGCAATGGCTCTGGCTGCCAAAGTCCCTTCTGGATCCGCTCTTGGATCCGCACCGACGTCAGTCGTACCATTGAGACCTTCCCCGGCACCGGTTGAATTGTCAACGCTCCTGACGTCGGTGGTGCCCACCATCGATGTCAACCCGATCCTGATCCCAGACGACTTGGAGTCGGACCGGCGTCAGCCGACACCGCCTCTTTCGGTGGGGCCTATTCACCCATGGTTGAATTCTGACCCTTATTCTTATGAGTACAAATTTGGGTAAAGATTGGAGTGGTCCATGGACCCTTATGAATACCAGGATGACCCTTACTTGGACTGGGCACAGGAGTTGGGCGAGGACAGTAGTCTGGATACCTCTCGAGATGCTGGCATGCTGTCTCCTAGAGGGGCTACGGCGGAGGGAGCAACTTATTCCATGGTGGTCAGTAGGGTGGCTGAGGTCCTCAGCCTTGAGCTGCCTACTGTTCAGGTCAGGTCTAATCGCCTGACGGGGGTGCTTCTACCAGGGGCTTCTACATCTGAGCCTCTTCTTCCATTCAATGAAGCCCTCACCGATGTCCTTTTGGGTACTTGGTCCAGACCCAACACAGGGGCTCCTGTGAACAGGACAATCACATGCCGCCATCCGCCTGCCCCAAACGACCCTAACTTCCTTTACCAACACCCCGCGCCTGAGAGCCGTGTTATCCAGGCATCCTCATCCTCGGGCGCATTCCCTTTTGCACCTCCGGATAGGGAATCAAAAAGGCTGGAACAGTTTTGGAAGATGATGTGTTCAGTGAACACCTAATGCCTTTTGGGCCGTTATACTCACTCTCTGTGGGATACGGTCACGCAAGTTCTGCTGCAGACACCGGAGGAGGCTCGTGCTATTGTCTTCCAAGCTGTTACCGATGGGAGAAATACAGCAAAGTTCACTATCTGATGTGGGCTGGACACGACCGACTCACTGGGTAAATCGATTGCAATGATGGTGGCCTTAAGGCGCCACGCCTGGTTACGTACATCTGATTTCTTAGGCGATGTCCAACAAACCTTTATGGACATGCCCTTTGATGGCTCCCATCTCTTTGGAGACAAGGTGGACTTGGCGCTGGAGAGGCTCAAGGACTCCCAGGCTATGGCTTGTTCCCTCGGCCTTTCCATTGCCCCTCGTCTCCAACAGTCTGCCTTTAGCCCCTTTCGTGGCCACAGAAGGGTCTCCCTGTTGCGTCCCTTTTCCAGCCACCGTGCCACCCATGCTGTTCAGCCGCTGCGTGTTTGGGAACGCAGAATCCCACGTGGTTGTGGGGCAGGGAACCAGATTTTGCCCAGTCCGCCCCTGCTGCAGCCTCCAAACCCTCCTAGTCCACCCCCTCACTCTGGTCCAATTAGTGGCAGGATTCGCCATCACCTGCCTCACTGGGAATCCATCACTACGGACAGGTGGTTTTTGCAGATCGTTCGAAGGGGCTACTCCCTCCCCTTCGAATCTGCCCCACCAGCCATGCCTCCCTCATTCTGCCATATACCGAAGAGTCATTTGGCACTTCTCCATCAGGAAGTCGAGGCTCTCTTGGCCAAGGGAGCCATAAAGAGGGCCCCTGCGCCAGAAGTAGATTGTGGTTGTTATTTCCGCTGCTTTCTGGTGCCCAAAAAAGACAAGGGCTTACGTCCTATCCTAGACCTTCGGGCCCTCAATCTCTTCCTCGAGTAAGAGAAATTCAAAATGCTCACCCTGGCTCAGGTCCTGTTCGGCTTGGACCCAGAGGACTGGATGGTACTTTCAGGACGCTTATTTCCATATTCCGATTCTGCCTGCCCACAGACGTTACCTACGATTCATGGTAGGTCCCAAGACCTTTAAATTTACTGTGCTCCCCTTTGGCCTTATCAGTGCCCCTCCGGTGTTCACGAAAGTGATGGCGGTGGTTGCAGCTCATCTGCGCAGGTTGGGGGGTTTCTATCTTCCCCTACCTTGACGACTGGCTGTTGAAGGCAGATTTGCCCCAGAAAGTCGCCTCAGACCTTCAGACTACGGCGAACCTCCTGCACATGCTGGGGTTCACTATAAACGTGCCGAAGTTTCACCTGACTCCCTCTCATCGGAGTTGTTCTGGACACAGAGCAGTTTTGGGCTTATCCTCCCGAAAAGTGAGCCTCTATCTTGGGTTTCAGTGAGACTGACTCATAGGCTGCTGGGCCTCATGGCCTTCTGCATCCTGCTAGTGACACATGTCAGATAGCATATTCGGGCTCTGCAGTGGGACTTGAAGTTCCAATTGGCGCAGCATCAGGAAAATCTCTCCGACATGGTCCAGATCTCAGAGGGGACTGCGAAAGACCTGCACAGGTGGCTTTCGAATCAGCATTGGGTCAATGGCAGGTCCATCTCCCTTCCCCAACCAGATCTATCCATAGTGACGGGCACATCACTTCTGGGATGGGGTGGCTACATGGGAGAGGCTGAGATCAGAGGCCTCTGGTCTCCGGCGGAGTCTGGGCTCCAAATCAATCTACTGGAGCATTTCTTTAGTCTCTCAAAGGGAAAGTACTGCAAGTCTTCATGGACAACACTACCGCCATGTGGTACTGCAACAAATAGGGCGGAGTAGGGTCCTGGACCCTTTAGCAGGAGGTGCTACGCCTCTAGACATGGCTGGCACATCAGGACATCACCCTGGTGGTTCAACATCTGGCAGGCTCTCTGAACGCCAGAGCAGACAAACTCAGCCTTCGATGCATAGCCATCCAGAGGTGGCGCAAGGTCTCTCTCAGCAGTGGGGAGAGCATTAGTTCGATCTGTTCGCTTCCGCAGATAATGCACAATGTCAGCTGTTTTGGACGTTGGAGTTTCCAAGGCGGCACTTGCTTGGAGACGCTTTTTGTCTCAAGTGGAACACTGGCCTCTTTTACGCCTTTCCACCTATACCACTTCTGCCCAGAGTTCTCAATAAGATCAAGAACATCCAGGCCCAAGTAATCTTGTTGGCTATGGACTAGGCATGCAGAGTATGGTATCCAGAACTATTGAGCATGGCCACTCAGACTGCCGCTTCAGGAGGATCTTCTGTCGCAGCAGCAGGGGATGGTTATTCACCCGAACCTGACCAATCTACACCTTCATGCGTGGAGTTTGAGCGGCTGCAGTTGACAGCTTTTGACCTTTCACCCAAAGTCTGTGATGTAATCTTGGCAGCCAGTTGTCCCTCCACCAAAACGGTATACAGCGGTCGTTGGCATACATTTGTGGCATGTTGTACCAACAAATCTGTTGGTCCCCTCTCTGCTTCTCTTTCTAAGGTTCTTTAGTTCATTCTTTCTTTGGCCCAGCAGAGCTCTGCTTTGGGCACCCTGAAAGGTTATTTATTGGTTGTCGCAGCCTTTCTTATGTTGCTTGATCAGCCTTCACTCTTTAAGTCTCCTATTGTTAGTAGATTCCTTAAGGGTCTCACCCATTTGTTTCCTCCTACTCCGTTTGTCATGCCTCAGTGGAACCTCAATCTTGTCCTTACTTAATTATTGTGTACTCCCTTTGAATCCATGCACAATTGTCCATTACGGCTCCTTACTTTCAAAACTGTTTTTCTTATTGCCATCACTTCTGCTTGCAGAGTGAGTGAGCTTCAGGCTCTATCTTCTAAGCCCCCATTTTTGGTCTGTGCACCATGACAAAGTGGTGTTACACACTAAGACTTCCTTCCTTCCCAAAGTCGTTACACCTTTTCATGTAGGCCAGTCTATCACTTTCCCTACTTTTTACGCACCTCAACATCCTTCTCATGAGGAGGAGAGACTCCACCGCCTGGATCCAAAAAGCGCGTTGGTGTTCTGTCTCAATTGCACTAAAGATTTCCAGGTGGACGATCAACTCTTTTTTGGGTATGTAACAGTGCAAGGCGAGGGCGTGTGTTATAGTTACTTTAGATGTCTTATCCGTTTTGAATTTCAGTGCTCTTTTAGTTTAAAATGTGATGTTTAAACTGACATTTTTAATTAATTATAACGTCACTTTATCCTTTGTCATTCAATTTGTAAAGTTTTTTTTAACATAAAGTAATATTTTATTAGCATAAGTAACTATGCCAACCCCCTGACACACATGGCTTACGGCCAGGCCTTGCACCCAATTACTGCAGGTGGCTATGCCCCTCCCCCACACACGGTGTTTTTTGGTAATGGAGAAAGAGTATTTGTGTAGATTGGTAAGCAGCACCAATACCCACTGCCTATCATTGGTGCCACAAGGGATGGAATGCCATTGTTAAGAGTGAACAAACACACAGACACCTTTATGTTTTTTTACACAGTGGCAGTTGCCTCTTTGTTGTTATAATGTAGTCTGAGTTTCCATATGAAAAGCATTTTTTTGCCAGTAGCTATGGCTCCATTTAACAAATATTTTCACTCAATTATGAGCTCCTTCCTGGAAAGTTCTGTGGTGATCGAAGGGGGGGGAGGGGTGAGGGGGTGAGTGATCCTAAAACATTGTTTTCCCTTATAAATTACCATAGGAAATACTGGGAAGTGGTTGCAGAAAAAAGGCTAAATAGAGTTGCCTCAAATTTGACAACAAGTTAGGACTTTACTCTGAAAAGGTGCTCTTCATTATTTAATGTAAATCCATGCAGCTATTTTTGAGAAATTTGTGTTAAAAAGAGTTGCTCAGGGTGCTCAAGAAGTGGTTGAAAAGATGATATCTAGAATGTTGTTCTTGAGATATGACCTAAGTGGCCACTTTAAAGAGGCTGTCAATCATAATTGGCTGGCCACAGTATGACGGGCATCTTGTGGCATTCATTATAGGTCTTTGGGACATAGTCCCCATTAAAATATACTGTAATGAATGTCAGATTTGAGGGTCACAAAAAGGAGCACATATACAGGGTAATACCAGATTTTAGTCACAATATAACTAATTTGTTGGTGGTACGATACTAATTTTAGGAATTGTGATGTATTCGAAGGTGATATTATCCTGTAAAAAATGCTGGCCATCTGCTGAGATTTGATGAAGCATCTTTGGGAAATCTGTTTTCTCTCATGATATTTTCATAGAGGTTATTGAGGGTACTTAAAAAGCTAAAATGAGTATATTTTCTGTAGGTTCACACTATCTTCCTCAACCATGTGAGAATGTATTCTGAGCAAAGCATGTACTTCCAACATCATCAGCAGCTTGTTCTTCTGCAACTTCCTACAGTTAAAATGACTTTATAGTTAGAAATGGAAATAAGAATAGCATAAAGATTCAAAGTTATAGTTGACTGATTTAACCATAACTTGCACACCCATGTGCCACATATTATATTACTCATGGCATGTTACATAACTTCATTTGATAGAGACCTCTATCTGCAGATTCCTTACCTCTGAATTCGCCCCAGGCATCAGACTGGATCTGGAAGATTTTTCATGAGCAGTTGAGCTGATCAACGCCGGTTGGTGGCATCGGTCGGCTCCGTGTCCATTGTCAGCAGTCGCTTGGGTTCACTGTAAACATGCTGAGGTCACACCTGAGTCCCTCTCAGAACACTCCCTTTCATCGGAGCTGTTCTGGACATGGTGCAGTTTCGGGCTTATCCTTCAGGGCGGCAAATCCTGGTTGTTCAGGCTATCATACTGATGGTTCAGCCTGTATCCTGTATTCCAGTTAGACTGATTTGGAGGCTGTTGGAATTCGTGGCCCCCTACATCCTGCTTGTTAACACATGCCAGATGGCACATGCAGGCTCTGCATTGGGACCTGAAGTTTCAGTGGGTGGAGCATCAGGGGAATCTCTCAGACATGGTCCAGATCTCGGAGGGAACTGCAAAAGATCTGCAGTTGTGGTTAACGAACTGCGAGTGGACGAGAGTCCGATCCCTCTCCCTTCCCCAAATCCTGGATGTTCAGACTTTCATACTGAAGGTTCAGCCTGTATCCTGTATTCCAGTTAGACTGATTTGGAGGCTGTTGGAATTCTTGGCCTCCTGCATCCTGCTGGTAACACATGCCAGATGGCACATGCAGGCTCTGCATTGGGACCTGAAGTTTCAGTGGGTGGAGCATCAGGGGAATCACTCAGAAATGGTCCAGATCTCGGAGAGAACTGCAAAAGATATGCAGTTGTGGTTAACGAACTGCGAGTGGACGAGAGTCGGATCCCTCTCCCTTCCCCAACCAGATTTTACAGTCGTGACAGATGCTTGTGACTCCTGGAATAGAGAAGCCATCTGGTGGAGGTCGGATCAGAGGACTCTGGTCTCTGGCGGAATCCAGACTCCACATTAACGTGCTAGAGCTCCAAGCGATCCAACTGGTATTGAAAGCCTTTCTGCTCTCTACCAAGGGAAGGCTGGTACAGGTGTTCACGGACAACATTACGTCTGTGTGGTATTGCAACAAACAGGGTAGGGTTGTATCAAGAGGTTCTGCATCCTCTTGGCATGCCTGGAACAGCAGAGCATATCCCTGGTGGTTCTGGTGAATCTGTGCGCCTCTGCCAAGAACACACAGTGTAAGCTGTTTTGCAAGATGGAGTCTCCAAGCTGGAGTTTACAAGGTGGCTCTCGCTCTGAGACACTTTTCATCTCAAGTGGAAATCAGGCCTCCTGTACTCCTTCCTACCCAAACCACTTCTGCCCAGAGTTCTCGAGAAGATCAGGGATGACCAGGCCAAAGTCATCCCTGTGGCTCAGTACTCGGTATAGCGAGCCTCATATCCCAAGCTGTTGAGCATGGCCATCAATCCTCTGATCAGACTGCCCCTTCGGGAGGATCTTCTGTTGCAGCAGCAGGGGAGGGTTCTTTACCAGAACCTATCCACTCAGCCTTTTTGCACGGAGATTGAACAGCAACAGTTGACAGTTTTGGCCTTCCTCCCGAAGTCTGTAACATCATCTTGGCAGCCAAGCGTCCGTCCACCAAGACAGTATACGCTTGCTGTTGGAAGAAATTTGTGGTATGGTGCACAGAAAATTCTGTTTATCCCCTTTCTGCCCCTCTTTATGAGGTTTTAATTTTCATTCTTTCCCTTGCCCAGCAGGGCTCTGCTTTGGGTACTCTTAAGGGCTATTTATCTGCAGTTTCTGCCTTTTTACAGTTGCCTAATAAATACTCTTCGTACATCGGTTCCTCTAAGGTCTTATTCATCTCTTCCCTTCTTGCCCATTCATTATGCCCCAGTGTGACCTTAATTTGGTTCTAACCTTTTTGATGTGTGCTCCTTTCGAGCCTCTCCGTAATTGTCCCCTCAGGCTTTTCTCATTGAAAACAGCTTACCTTGTGGCAATTACATCTGCCCGTCGAGTGAGTGTGCTGCATGCCTTGTCATCTATGCCGCCTTATCTCTCTATATATCCTGACATAAGTGGTTACACTTTTTCGTGTAGGCCAATCAATCACCCTGCCTACTTTTTATGCACCCATTATCCTTCTAAGGAAAATGAGTCTCTCCACCACCTGGACAGTTGGCATTCTATCTTGATTGTACCCGTGAGTTCCAGGTGGATGGCCAATTCTTCGTGAGATACGAAGGAAAGTCAGACAGTGCAGAAGTGAACCATATCTATTTGGGTAGTACTCTGCATCAAGATCTGCTACGCACTGGCCAAAAAGAAACCTCCTGAATGCTTGTGAGCTCATTACACCAGAGCCAAAACTGCATTAGCATGTAGTCCGGTCCCAGACATCTGCCAAGCAGCAACGTGGGCATACTTGCACACATTTACTAAACATTACTGCCTGGTCAGTATTGTATTGTATTGTAAATATTTGTAGAGCGCATTCCGCACGTAGCACTGAATCACTAAAGGAGAACCGGTAAGTCACGGGGATACAGATCAGATAGGGGACAGTGAACCAGTCGCAACCTCCCTAATGGGAAAACAACCAGGTTTTTAGTTGCTTTCTAAAGCGAAGATATGTCTCCTCCTGCATAGCTAGTGGAAGAGAATTCCAAACTCTCGCTGCCACCACCGAGATGGCTTTATCCCCCCATTCCCTCTATGGCAGCGAGGCACCGAAATAAGCTGAAGAGTAGAGGATCTGAGCTGCCGACCGGGCTGGTAGTGCTGCAACACCGAACTAAGCTAAGCGCAGCCACCCTGATGGTGAGCCTTATAAGTAAGGCAAAGTGTCTTAAACTTAATCAATTTTTCCACCGGTAACCAGTGGAGTTGTCTCAGGCTCCTGCTTGCCGATGCAGAGCGAGTTAAACCTAGTACCAAGCGGGCTGCCGCATTCTGAATAAGCTGTAGTCTGTGGAGGGCTGCCTTACTAATGTTTAACCTCAGGGCATTACAATAGTCCAGTTTAGAAATTACTAGCGCCAGAATCACCACAATTTTAAGTTTTTCCTGAATGAAAGGGAGAATTTTCTTTAGCATTTTAATTGCCCAGTAGCAACCTTTGACCGTATGGTTGACTTTTTGCTCAAATGACAGTCCTATCAAACACAGTATCCATATGGACATTAGTTACAGGCCTCTGGCCACCAGCGGGGCTCCATAAATTAGTATCTATGCCGAAAAAGAGAATTTCCGTCTTTTCTCCATTCATTTTGAGCCATTTAAGGCTCATCCAACTGTTGATCTCGGTCATGCATTTATAAAATCTGTCTGCCACCTCCTCCCAATTGTGATTGACAGGAATAATCTGCTGAGTATCATCTGCGTAAGACACCTCTTGGAAGCCGAATGAGTGCACCAGTCTGGCCAGTGGCTCCAGATAAAGATTGAACAGAGTAGGGCTGAGCGAGGACCCTTGTGTGATCTCCACAGCTCACAGAGAAAAGATATGAGAATATCGAGAGCCCTTTTTCTAACTCCAGCCTGATAGAGCCGCTGGATCAACAGTTGAGGTGACATGGTGTCAAACGCTGCGGAAAGGTCCAGTATGACAAGGATGGCACCCTCCCCGATCCACTCTTCTACAAATGATATCGGCTGAGGATATCAAAGCGGATTCCGTGCTGTGAGCTTGACGGAACCCATGTTGAGAGGGGTCAAATCTGACATTGGCCTGAAGAAAGTGAGCCAGTTCAGTATTGAGATGTTTCTACAAAATCTTGGCAGTGGTGGGTAGTAGGGAAATGGGTCGTAGATTATTATTATATTTTTTTTTTATAAAGATTTTTATTTATTTTGAATAGATAAAACAGTAACAAAACACAATAAGTAAAAACAAAGGGAAGAAAAGGAAAAGCACATACACAATGCACCAACAATTACAATTACTCGTACCAATACTAATGCAAACACCGACATCCTGGCGCCCATAGTGGGCTATATCATGTGTCACTTTCGAATTGTTCTTCCTTTTGGCCGTGGGACCCCTGTGAGTTCCATGAAATGTGAAATGAAAGTTAGAGTCTGAGTTTGAATCCACCACCACAGCACACGGTCTGTGGGCACTATTGTTATGTTGGCTGAATGAATTCAGCGCCGTCTCCATCACCTCGTGAGTTGTAGGCTTGACCCTCCTATCCTTGATAACCAGGGATCGTAGTTATTTGACTAGGTTACCTCCCTCTCGATAGGTAGTATCTTCAGGTGTTAGTGGAGATTTCTATTATATCAAGCGTCGAGCGAACTCTCCCAGTTCCCCCACACTCAATTGTACTTGTCTGGGCACCCCCTCACTTCGTACACTAGTTTTTCACATCTTGCACACCAGTCCATTCCTCGTCTCCACTTGGCGAGGGTCGGCGCCTTTACAGCTTTCCATTCTGACATGATGTCTCTTTTTGCAACCATGCAAGCCACACCCAGGAAGATTCGATTCGCTCTACTCAGGCCCATCTCGCCCATGGCCCCCAACAAAAGTGGTATCGGGGATAACTCTATCGTAGTTTGCAAAACCTCAGAGATCTCCTCCAGTATTGACCCCCAATATGACTCTATATTTGGACAAGCCCAAGTCATGTGAAAGAAGTCGGCACCAGGTTGAGAGCATCGGGGACACTCGTCTGTGGGGCGGAGATTAGCCTGGTGAAGTCGTTTGGGGGTGAGATAGACTGAGTTTAGGTAAAGGGTTTGTAGCAACTGGAAACGTGTAGATATAGCCAGTGTTCGGGGGGCTGCTAGAGCTTCTCTCCAGTCTACATCTTCTATAACTCCCACACATCCCTCCCATTTCTGGCGTAGCTTCTCAAGGGGGGGGACGTGTTTGCTAGGATTGTACGGTAGATCTGGGAGATCCCTCCCTTGTTTAGGTGTCCCATCACGACCTTCGCCTCAAGTGGACTGTATTCTGGTACGCTGTCCCCTGGTTTTAAATGTACTAATAGAGCATGTCTAAGCTGTAGGTACTTGTGGAATTGTGTATTGTTTAGAGAGTATACTTTCTGAAGTTCCCCAAAGGATCGGATTTGTGAGTCACCCCAAATGTCACCCAGTGTAGATATTCCTATGGCGTCCCACTTACGGAATCCCTCTAGTGCGGAGACTTCCCTCAGCCATCTCTCCTGCCAAAGAGGGGTTTGTTGCGTTAGCCGGGGCCACCACCCCGTGACCTTCTGTGTCGCTCGCCACCCAGTCAGCACCATTCTGGTAATCTCGGGGATGGTCTGTGAAATCGCTCCCCGTATAGAGCTGTGAAGACTCAGTTGTACCCAATCGCCTGGAGTTCTAGTCTATATGCCGGGTCGGCCAGCCTCCCGACATCCAATTGTTAACCACCAATAGATGCATGGCCAAGTAATAAAAATATATATTAGACATTCCGAATCCCCCTTCACAGATGTCTCTTTGACATGTGGCAAGGGATAGTTTGGGTCGAGAACCGTGCCACAGAAATTGGCGTGCAGTTGTCTCAATCTCGTTGAACCATTTCCGAGGGATTGGGTGTGGGAAGTTCTGCAATTGGTATAGGAAGCTGGGGAGTATCATCATCTTGTACAGTGCGACTCTGCCCAACGTGTTGAGTGGTAAATTCCGCCAGCGTTTAAGGTCTTTTTTGGACTTTTTAATGAGTGGCATGATGTTGAGTTCCCATGTTAGCTCTGGGAGCAGGGTTATATGTACCCCTAGATATTTAAAGCTGTTTCGGCGGATTGGTATGTTTTCTTGCCAGCTTATGCATTCTCTGGAGGGGTGTAAGGGTATCAGAATGGATTTACTGGGATTTAGTGTTAGGCCAGAGGCCTGCGAGAAGAGGTCCAGGAGTTCTAGGACACGTGGGCCACTTGCCGCTGGGTTGGAAAGGTAAATAAGGACGTCATCCGCGTACAATGCTATCCGGTCTTCCGGGCTCGTGGGCCACGCCCATCCCATTACCAATGGGTCTTCTCTCAACATTGTGGCCAGCGGCTCAATCGCAAGGGCGAAGAGCAACGGCGACAACGGACACCCCTGACGGGTTCCGCGACGGATAGGGAAGGGGTCTGAGATCACTCCGTTTACCAGGACACGTGCGGTTGGGTTAGAGTAAAGTAGCTTTACTAGACCTCGGAACTTGGGTCCAAATCTGTTCTTTCTCAGAACTTGTTCCAGATATGACCAGTCCACCGTGTCAAAGGCCTTCTCGAAATCTACTAGGAGGAGGGCGAGGGGGGACCCAGTCAGGGTGCCGCGCTGAGCCAGTGCGACTTGTAGCCTCCTAATACAGTGTCTGGTACTGCGAGTGGGCATAAAGCCACATTGATCCGGATGTATCAGTGTGAGGAGCACCGCTTTCAATCTTGTAGCGAGTAGGGTTGATAATATCTTAATCTCGGCATTGAGCAGGGAGATTGGTCTATAGGCCGAGAGGTCACGCGAGGGGGGTTGGGTCTTTGAGATCACCACTACTGTGGCTTGGTCTATGCCAGTGGGGAAGTGGCCGTTTTCTTCTGCTTCAGTAAGCATGCTGAGTAGGTGAGGGCTTAATATGTCTCCGCATCTATTGTAGAGCTCAGCCGGAAATCCGTCTGGTCCGGGCGTCCTGTTTGTCGCCAGGCCGGCTATGGCTGTTGCAATTTCGGCCAGGGTTATGGCTTCGTCCAGTTTCACCCTGGTCGCCTGCGGAATACTAGGGAGAGTAATGTCGTCCAGGAGGGGAGACTCCATTTCAGCTGTCGGACGGTGACGCACCGTGTATAATTGGGTGTAGTAGGAGGCGAAGCTCCCTGCAATTTCACTGGGGGTTCTCCCTATCGAACCCGCCTCGCTCGTGATCTCAGGGATAACTCTGTTGGCTAGTGGGCGCGTGGCCAACCAGTGGAGGAGTTTGCCGTTTTTATCCCCCCAGCCATATACGCCAGCTGCCGATGCTCTCCAGGCATGCTTTGCGGCTTCAAGTACCAGTTGTTTTATCTCCTCTCTAATCGCCGTTAGACGTCTTAGGTCCGAGGCAGATATGGCAGTGGTCGTGGACCGTTCCAATGCCAGGGCTTTAGCCTCCAGGTCTGTCACTTGTTGGTCCCGGGCTCTCTCACGGGTGCGTATTCGGTGTTTGGCGTAGCCTCTAAGTGTGGCTTTACATGCTGCCCAGACCGTGCCCGGGGACCGTACGGACCCCACGTTGTGATTAAAATATTGGGTGAGGTGGTCTCTTATTTCAAGGGTATAGTCCTTGTTTTGTAAGTACCATGCATTCATGCGCCACGTGGGGCGCTGATTGGGGGACGCGCTTCCCAATCGGATCTGTACTGGGGAGTGGTCCGAGACTCCCCGGGGGAGTATCTCAGCACCGGTAACCCTGGAGATATCTAGCGCAGGCATGAACACCAGGTCAAGTCTTGCCTGAGAGTGGTGAGCTGCCTGTGTGTGTGTGTGTGTGTGTGTGTGTGTGTGTGTGTGTGTGTGTATTGCCGTGCCCTGGGATGCCATGTCCTCCACACCTCACATAGTCCCAATTCAGCCGTCCATCCGATTAAGTTGGATGCTCTCCCGGTTCGGACGGAGGAGATGGTCCGGATACATCTAGTTTGGGGTCTAAGACAGCGTTAAAGTCTCCTCCTACGAGTGTAAGTCCCTGTGGGAGGGCAATGAGAGTTTGGCGGAGGTTTAGTAAGAAGGTGTCGAAGCCAGCTGGGGGGGGCGTATGCACATATATAGTTAACCGTTGAGCCGTGTAATGTACCGGTCTCCGTTACGAATCTACCTTGTGGGTCCGATATAGTGGAGGTAACTACTATGGGCAGAGAACGATGGAATAGAATGGCCACCCCCCTAGAACCTCTTGTGAAGCCCGCGTGAAACACCCTGTCAAACCCCCCGCGCCAGAATGGGGCACTTGGTTCCAAATAAATGTGTCTCCTGAAGGAGAACCACTGAGGGGGAGTATCTGCGCAATGTATTAAACACTGCGGATCTTTTTATTTTATCTAAGAGGCCATTAACGTTCCATGACAGAATCTGTGTCAGTGAGGGGCTAATTTGTACCATGTCTGTGTGGTGGGAAATTGGGCTTCGACTCAGGACCCGTCAGTGGATGCATTGCCTGGAGAGGATCTGTACGATATATGCTGGTAATACTACAGTAACTTATCATAAACACTACACTAAGCCCTAACGTGGGCTTTAAACACCTCAACCTCCCCCCACCCTATACTTCCACCCTCGAAGCATCTGTCGCCCTAAGGCCCAACCGGGGCAATACAGCCATATAGACTGTCGTTGAGTGGAGTGGTGGACCCCTCCTGTATATCGGATCAATTGCAATACGTTAATGAGAACCCCCCCCCCCCTTGGTGAAGACACCAAAGAGTATAACAGAGAATCGACATCAACTTGACCTTGCTTCAGTTGTGTGGGGGTGGCGCCTGGCGCCATCGGCCGGTCCCAGCGATCCGGAGCCCGGCATAGGTGGAGTCCCCTTCAGCCAAGGTCAGGGGACTGGCTCATGCGATCGTCAATCTTTGTCTCTTCTGCGGCTTGGTCCCCCGGGCAGACCGCCGGATCTCCTCCCGATGGAGGATCTCGTGCAGAGTGGGGACCCCCCTCCGGCAGGGTGCCGGAGCCTCTGAGTCCACCTCGCCTAGATCTGGTGCGTTTTCGGCTCCTGCGCGCATCCGCTCGTACAACTGTTCTTGTTCCATGGGAATTCTCAGGCGGACCGGTTGGGCCCCGGCGGTTTCTCAGGCCGTCCTCCGTCAGCCAGTCCCACGCCTCTTCGGGTGTTTCAAAGAAGTGTGCCTTGTCGGCCAGGATAACCTTAAGGCGAGCCGGGAAGAGGAGCATATAGGAGAGCTGCATCGCTCTTAACTCCTGTTTCACTTGCTCGTATGATCGGCGTTTAGTTTGGACTTCACGGGTATAATCCGGGAAAATCAGGATCTTCTGATTGTCCCAGTGGAGGCCAGGGGAGCGTCTAGCCTCCCCGAGGACGGCATCACGGTCTATGAAGTTGAAGAAACGTGCAATCATGGGCCGTCGGGGGCCCCCCGGCGGAGGCCACGGAGTCAGGGCCCTGTGTGCTCGCTCTATAGCAAACCATGATGATAGAGAGTTCTCCGGCATCCAGGATTTGATCCAGTTTTCCAGAAATTCTGCAGCTTTACCATCCTCAGCTCCCTCTGGTATGCCAACGAAGCGCAGGTTGTTGCGTCTGGAGCGGTTCTCAGCATCTTCAGCTCTGCGGTGGAGTTCACCAGTTCGTGTTTGCAGTTGGGCCACCTTGGATCTCAGTTCAGGCAGGTCGTCTTCCGTCTGTGAGACACAGGTCTCCACTTCCGTAATTCGGCCCACTGCATTTCTAAGGTCTTGCCTCACGAGCCCCATCTCTTCTCTCACCTCTCCAATTTTTGATTCCACTGCTCGTTGTGAGGTTTGGATTGCAAGTAGGATAGTGTTGACTCCTTCTGCGTTTTGATCTGTGAGTGGAGCGTCGTCCCCGGATCGGGAAGCCGCCGGCGTGGTAAATTGATCTATTCTCTGTTGGGACGGTTGTGTCTGCTTGGAAGCTCTGTCTTTGCCCATGGCGATCGAGGCGCAAGGCGGGCGTGTTTACGCCCCCGTGAGGTTGAGGTACGGATGTGTCAGCTCCGAGCCAAGTTTGATCCACTAGGGGGTTAAGGAGCAGGCAGCCTCCACCCGGGGGGCCCCAGGGCCTCCAGGTATTTCCTGGAGGAGATTAAGTCAATTGCGTCAGTTCATTGTGACCTTGGGGTTAGTTTGATCAACGGGGGTCCCTCTCCCTCCAGACCAAGAGCCAAGGGGGGGCGGCAGGTTTCTAAGGCACCACGGCCTCTCTCCAGGCCTCCCCGATGCTGTTGCTGTACTCTTGACGAGCTACGCGGCGGATCTCAGGAAGCTGGTACCTCACCTGGACACAAGTCCGTCGACGACCCCCTCCAGCGCTCAGGTCTCTTTTGCTTCAGTCATTGAGCGGGGGTAGGGAGTCCCCGGAAGCTCCCAATGTCTCCCCAGCTGATCCCCAGGGGTTGGGGGATCATCCCCCAGTGAGTCAGGGTTTATTCTAGTTGTTGGGTCACTCACCGAAGCGGTATCTCTTTTGTAGTCAACAGTTCCACTTCACCGCTCCTCGCTGTTTCTTTACCATCGCGGCTCTCCGTTTCTCGCGCCTAGTCGCCATGGGGAGGCGGATGCGTCCCAGATGTCCCGCTATTCAGGCGGCAGACCGGCGGTGCTCCCAGTCAGGGAGACCCTCGTCCACGGCCCACGCTGGGCCGGCCCGGCCGCATCACCTCGCCAGCCTCCTTCAGGACCCCGGGGGCCGCGGCTCCAAGGGCGGAGCTCCTCTCGCCTCCTCTCCTCTGGCCGCTGTCTTCATGGGCTGCGCCGGCCCCAAAGGCGCGGCCACCTCCGCCTCCCCTCCCAGGTGGCGTCTTCATGAACGGCGTCCGGTCCTCCAGGTATCGAGGACCCGGACACCCCCAGGGCCGAACGGCCGCAGAGCCTCTCCGATCCGGCCCCACTCGTTTTCCGCTTGGCCCAGATCGGCTGCGTCTCCCCCGCCGAGGATCCAGAGGGGGGAGGCCTCCCTCGCCGCGTCCCCGCGGCTCCGGCAGTCCCCGCGCGGCAACGTCTGCTCGGGATCCCGCGCCCCGGTCCGGGGTATCGGGCGGCTCCCCTCGGAGGCGCGGCCCGGTCCACGGTACGGCCCCTTTCTAGCCCTCCACGGCACCTTGGATCTCCGGGTTTGCGCCAGACGGTTCCAGGAGGGACCAAGGCAACCCTCCCTTACGGATGGGATTTAAAGGAGCTCTGTACAGTGGCAGGTTTCGGACGGATGACGGAGGGGTCCAGAGCACTCTTAGAGTGCGACCGCCATCTTGACGTCCGTAGCCACACCCCGACGTAGATTTTTCATATCATTAGATTCACTTTTATAAGAGGGATCACAATTGATTCCTTCCAGGAGGGAGGAAAACACCCTTCCCCCTAGGATATCAGCTTACACCGGTTCCAAGGCAGCAGAAACCAAGTCCGGTACTAACTTTAGTATCCTAGGGGGTGCAAGGGACATTAGATGAACCTAACTTAACTCCTTCCAGCAATTTGGTAATTCTATTAGCCGATAGAAGTGAAAAACAGGTCAGCTTAGGGCTGGAATCTAAGGGTGGAAGTTCCCTCCTGATCACCTCCATCCCGTTCTGGAGGGAGTTGCGCAAAATTTGCATACATCTGAATGATTTTATTCTTAAAGAAGTCAGCAACTCTTTGGCAGAAGGTGGAGGAGTTCTCCAACCACAAAGAGGAGGGCGGGTAGCTCAGGGTATGGACCGTATTATAAAGTTCCCCAGATCCATTCTGTGCTTCCCTGATTTTGTGGGAGAAGTAGTCTATTTTCACTTTTTTGATAGCTAATGTATAGTCCTCAAGAGAGGACCTGATCTTAACTCTCTCCACAGCTGTCTTATGGGCCTGCCATCTGCGTTCCTGACGACGATATAGTCTCTGTAGATTTTTGAGTTCCTCTGAGTACCATGGAGATGGAGGGAGCCACCCAGGCTTGGGACTTAATTTCACCAAGGGAGCAAGTATATCAATGGCAACTCTGAGCCCCGTTTCAAAAGCCTCCAATTTGTTGAGGCCCTATCCTCTTGCATGGTCCTAAGAGCCCTGGCCAGGCTCAACTCCTCCACCTTATACCATAGCCTGCCAAGCCTGAGAGCAAGAGGCGTTTTAATAGAAAGCGATATGTAGGCTACCTTAAAGGTCAACAAGTGGTGGTCTGTCCAGTCCAAAGCCGTATTATCTAGACTTGTAAAGTTATCATGCCGGGTGAATATGCCATCCAGCGTGTGTCCTGCACGATGTGAGGCAGCACGGTCATTGAGATCCCAGTCAAGACTTGATATCAGATCCAGAAACTCTCTTGTTGCTGGATCCAGTTTGTCTTCAAGATGGATATTGAAATCTCCCAGTACAACAGCTTCAGGGGTCAGGGCAATGGGTTCAATTATAGACGGCCATGCACAAAGAAAATCATTCCTGGGGCCTGGGGGTGGCGATATATTAAAAGGCCCTCAAAGTATGGAGTACTGAAGACATAACTTGAAGTCAGGTCCGTATCAATGGGCACTTCGCCATTTTGGTCCTGCAGGACGTTATCATTTGAAATTGGTTTGCCCTTCTGGGGATGTTGTTGCTTGGGTATCTATTCAAAGATAAGGAATCTGCAGCTTGAAGTCTCTTTCAGATGAACAAGTTACTTAAATTCGATACCACCTTATCTGATAGAGATTATATGTAGCTGCAGATTTCTTACCACCCACTCATTCCCCCCACACCGTGAACAGATTTCTAGAGACAGGGATGAACCTTTCAGGGCCCTGTTGCGACACACCAGTGGTCAGTGTTCTTTATGGCTCTGCGCTTCTGGTGTGGAAAGTGTTGAAGCGAAACTGACGACGCACCTTGGTGGCTCCTATATAGGTACAGTGGTATCATTTCCGGCACGGGCGATGCAGACGACAGATATAGAGCCTGCCGATGTTATCTACCAGGACGTAGGGGAACTGCTCACGAAAAATCTTCCAGATCCAGTCTGACGCCAAAGGAAAGGGCTCTGCAACTAGATATATTCTCTACCAGATAAGGCGTTACCGAAGGTAAGTAACTTGTTCATTAATGGCATTACCGATGGCATCTCAAATGACCTCATAGATGACATAACTGACGATACCACTGATAAAATCATCCAATGAAGGTGTCAGTGTGCTACATATTAAGTGAGTTGTCTAAGAAACAAATAACCTCTGTACATTACACGTTTTCAAAGTTGTACCACCAATACAAATATGTTTCTGTGATTCATTCTCCTTAGTTGTAACACTTAACAAAACAAGTCATAAGACTCACAGTCTACTGTAAAAGGTCCACATGTATCCATCCACTGGTGACTTACAAACTACCTTCACCAAGGGGCATTGTATAACCTTCTGTTGTTTTGTAAAATGCACTACACCTTGCTGAGAGGAGCAGCATAGTATACAACTTTAGAGCCATACTTGAAATCACAGTGTGATTTAAAAATTTGTAAGTGGCCATCCCTACATTATATATTCTTGAACAATTAAGGGAGCTCCGCTTTCAAATGTGAACACCTTATAAATCTTCACATATCAAGCACTCTGTATGACAACTTTTCAACAGGAGCTTCTGCTCAGATATGCACAGACGGATAATATTTTGTGAACACAATCTTTGACTTTTTACAGATTTTGGGGGGATCAGTTTTGCAATTAAGGCAGAACCTGCTTTTAAACATGTCTTTGCAACACGCGTAAGGTGTCTTCAGCCTTTACCTAGTTTAAGAAGCAATAATAGTCTTTACTGAATACAAGTATCATTGAGGGACTAATCAGTGATGTCATCAATTATGGCATTTAACAGTCATAAGTGATGTAGAATGTGAGGTCATTAGCAGTGCATGACGGGGTTACAAATTGTAGTTGATGCACTGAATTATAACTGGTTGATTTTTAAACGTAAGTTCCTGTCCCATTTCAATACTTAACTAAGTACTTTCCCGTTTCATATTTCCTTTAGACACAGCTAGAGCCAAAATAGCTGAACCGTAGTACATCAGATTTGGCAGAAGCAAGATCTTGGTCCGGAAAATGTATGTTTTGTGATTTGATGTAATTCTGTTCAGTGATACTTGAGAATTAAAGTTTAAAAAAAATAGATATTTCAAGCCGCTGAGGATCCGCAAGCTCAACTACGCATAGTGTGTTGGCTCTCTGCATCCTGAAGGAAAAGTTGCAGCCACCATCTTAGGACTCTGAGACTCTGTCCTCGAGTCCTAAAAAATAAAACAAAATAGGAAAAAAGGGCGCATGTTAGAGGGTTGCTGACCCCACCCAACCATGTTGCGAGGGGGATCCCACAGGGATCTTCTCTGGGGTAAAATTTTAAAAAGTGATTTTGGAAGGTTCAGTGGATCTGTGGATCCAACACGTTGCCAAGTGCAACACCCCTGGGGCTTTGCAATGGATCTGGAGCGAATCCCCAGGGGTATCACTGTGAGTGTTTGCAGTGGAACCTCAGAAAAAAATTAAAAGGGTTTTATATGCCCCTTGCTTCGCACAGCAGTGAACATCTTACTTCACATTAAAAAAACATAGAAATTCACTGAAAAAAAACCCAAGTTAAAGAGATATTGTAGTCAGGTGAAAATGTCACTACAGTTGCACTGATATAAATAAACAAAACCACAGAAATCCATCAGTTATAGTTATTTCAAATAGCCATTACTCATGCTCTAAAGAAACTATAACTCGTACCTTCGCCAACCCTCGCTTATTATATCACTCATGACATGTTCAGTGACTGCAATGACATATATATATATTTATACACATAAATATTTATATGTATATATATCAGCACAGTCATGAATCCTGTTAAATAACAAGTATAATGGGCAACACCAATAGTTCATTGCAACTGTATTAGAATCTGTGTGATATAGTAGACAGAGTTTTAAATAAATCTCCTTTCAAAATGTGTATTCTTCCAAAACATCTGATTGTTTGAAGAGACTCTGGACCTTATTACGACCTTGACACAGGAGTTTTCCTCCATCACAAATGTGGCGACTATCCCATCCGCCGTATTATGATTACATTATATTCAGTGGAGATATAATACAGCGGATGGGATAGCAGTCACATTTGTGATGGTGGAAATCCCTCCGTCAAGGTCATAATAAGACCCTCTAGGTTTTGGTAATGTTGTTTCCTCTTTGTTTTTATTTGTGAAAAGGTGAATTTTACTACGTCCCTTTGGCCAAAAAAAAGAAATAATTCAGAAAGTGCACATGCATTTGTTGAACAGTAATGTAGTGCCACCATAAATCTCTCTTTAAATGCCTCTTTTCATGCGTCATCAGTGATAGCGTTATACTTGTCATTTTAGAATATTGACAACCATACCAGTAGCACAAGTTATTCAGAGTCCTCATAGTTACTAAATTGCATCAGAACTACCTTCTATTTCCTCTATCAATGGTCAAGAAAAGAGGTATACCCCACAGGTCCAATAGGGCGGCAGCCAAGCCATATTCATTTAAAACATAATCATTGATTAAGTAAATGATATATAGAATGATTGTGTTTAAATGTTTCTCGGAAAGATATTTTTTGAAAATTGTGCTTCTATCTGGTACTGCTGGGCTTTAGTTGGACAACTCTTATATTGATATTTTGGTGTGCATGTAGGATTTATTTAGCCCTGGCTTCTAGTTTCTACATTTTTCTGCGGACTGCAGGCCATTGACTGGATTTGGAAAACGTGAATGATTCCACTCTATGTATCATAGTGGCTGCCTGCACTTTAATTGAAACATGTGGATCTTGAAAGCTCAGTCTGTGCTGTCATGAGGTGCTGAATTGCAGAACTTTTAATATTGTTTTATTTACACCTTTTGCAAGAACTTGGAAAATGTATAGCATGCAATTTGTAATGGTTAACTTCAGAGTGATAACCTGCCCTGTCCTAGTTACATCCTTGTTTTGCAATCAAGATAATCCTTTTTTAAGTCCGCACTAGAAGCAACCTATTTCTCCAGCCTCATGTATTCAAAAACATTGCCAAATCAAAAAGACACATATAAATGCATATAGAGGGGGGCTTTGGTTTAACCTTGATCAATTACTGGTATGATCAGAGGTTATTCACATTTTTGCTCCCACACACAGGATGGTGTGGTTAGTCTACTTTAGCTTTTGTCTGTCTTGGCCTGTGAGTATTCACATTTGTGTATGACCGCTTCCACCTAAATAAAGTGCTCTTCAGTGCAAGGGTTGGTGGGCTAGCACTATATTACCAATTCTTTATACTTTTACCTTTTAAATTTCTGTTAGTCATCTATTACTCCCAATCTGCTTCTCAGCAGCGGAGAGCGTCCCGAGTTGCAGCATAGGTGCAAAAAATTGAAGAAAGAATCAAGACACTCAGACTCAACATGCAGCTTGAACTGATCTACAGATAGGACTGATTGAGAATATAATTGGTTCTGATTTGTAATAGAGATAAGTTGCCAGCAGTGAGGGAATGACTAAGTCCAGCAAATGTGTACTGCCATACACTGATTCTTTTTATGGATCACTTAGTGCTGATGAACTCTGTCTAATTTTAGTTACTGCATAGATGAGGTGCAAATGCACAGTGTCAATGATATTCTGATGAGTGATTAAATGATGAGGATAATTTTTTGAGCGGTTCAGTGGATCCACCGCAAGTCTCAAAGCGATACCCCTGCGAATACCAATATCACATGAAGGACTTTAAACAGATTAGGGTTGTTTCACCCATTCACCTTCAGTAAGAGTCATAAAGTAGTGATTTCTGGAGTAGTCACCAGTAAAAAAAAAAAAAGAAAAAGAAAAAAGGGGCCCACATCCCTTCTGTCTGTGTATAAACTTTCAAGAGCGTCATGCTTCGTATCTTCAATATTTTAAAAATAAGGGCAGTGTTGTACAAGTTTTCGTGTGAATATTTTATGTGAGTAGTAATTTCACAGCACTTACTTGTGTAATGGGGTATTCGTCACTTTATTAACGTGTTTTTGTACAAATTGTGCAAAAAGCATTTTTTTAAACTTTATAGTTTTCCAGATAAAATAAGTGTCCCATATTCACCAACGACAATCAAAACGCAACAGTAACTCACATAGCCACAATTATGGCATATAGGGGAGGTGGCAAGAGAGAGACGCTTAGCTAGCTCAGTCGTTCCCAAAACACTGTGCCATGTCCCCTGCATTATGGACTTGCCCCTCCCCCCACCGCATCTGCAAAAGCCAATGCACATTCCACTAATTTCTTAATGGTCATTACACAAGTCCTCAGTCCAACTACCTTTGTTCAATAAGTTACATCTGTTGTAAACATCATGTCTTCATTTCAATTTAAAGACGTTATTGAACATGTAACAAGTGAAGAATTCCTATCATCAAATGTACATTTCTGGAATGTGCTTTTTGTTCTGTTAAATGTATAATGCATATGTCCAATAAGTAAGATTAATTAGAAACACATTGAGTGATCATTAATAACTATTTAGCTTAGAAATTATTACAGCAGTGTCATAAAACATTATGACTGTTTCCCTCCATAATTTTATTTTAATCACTTGCTTTTAGGCTTTGTTCTTTTAGTTTTAGGTTCTGAAACACATCCAGGACGGGTTCCATTTTAGTTATAGTTTCTTTTTTAGTTAGCCTGTCCAGCTTGTTTATGTATGTAGGCTAAGACTCCATCTTGACTAATAGAGGTGGCTACCTTCTCCGTCTTAAGCAACGGACATTGCCCTGTTCTCTGTTTTTGCAGAATCATTGTCATGTCTGCCTTTTAACACCTTTGTCACTACACCTTATCTTTCTGGGATCTGTGATATTGACAGGTTCCTTGATCTATGACACAGGCCAAACCACCAAGAGACATTTATCTGGGTCAGCTGTCTATTTTCCACCATGTGAAGGTTGATTAGAAACAAGTCCACATATAACCTATAACCAAGATAGTGTAGTCTGAATTAATGTCCTCTCACCTTATATGTCTGTAAGGAAAATTGTGGGATACACATAATCTATGTCAGTCATTCCTCAGCTTATGTCATAAATTCCAATCTCCCATATATAAGGACTGTCACTTGACCACTTGGCTGGGAGAGAGAGACTTTATCCAGGACGCAGATCCAGATGATCATGGCACCAGATTCACAAACTGGTGCCAGGATTGTGTTCTCTCATAATCACAATCTCCTAGCTCTTGGCCTTGTGCTCGAAATAGCTGACAAGCTACTCACCTGTTACATGTTGGTTAGGTTTAGAACATTTGCTGACATACACATTTTTTACACTTGTATAAGAAGCACACTTACTGAATACAGTAGTGTCAGTCTATAGGCGACTTAGACAATTAGTCACATAGATGACTTTTATAGGTCTAGTTCCTACCAGACCTGCACAACATGTGCACACATGCAAGTCATACAATATTGTTTATGTAATCAGTCCATAAGAAACTCTTCAGGCGAGCACAATAGAAGCAACAACAGTTCACTAGAATCTTGAAAGAACACTGGGGGTAAATTTACCTAAACCATATACAGATTGAAGTGGGCATACCACACAAAATCAAGGCAACATTCTGGCTGCATTTATCTAATGTTTGTGACTTTTTTTGTGACATTAATTGTAGAGTATGACTGGCTTCCAGTCTTTATAAAGAGATGCCTCTCAAAGTGAGGATTGTCATTGTCATTTTTACCCCTTGGTACCAGAAGAGCTCAAGGACAAATATTCAAGCATGTGGGCTTTTAAAGTAGGTTCCAACCCTGTGGAGAAATCAAGGTGGTGTGGGCTAAAAAGTACAGTTCCACACATGACTCCTTTAAAGTGTGAACCCCAAGTACAGGCTTAATATCTTCTACATACAGAAGCTAAACGTGACATAAAAGGTATGTTAAACTAGCTGCATTATCAAGGCATTGTAGTTCTATAATCAATCAATCAAGGATTTATAGAGCGCACTAATCACCCGTTAGGGTCTCAAGGCGCTGGGGGGGGGGCTACTGGTCGTAGAGCCAAGTCTTGAAGCGTTTCCTGAATGTCAAGAGGTCTTGGGTCTGGCGAAGGTGGAGCGGTAGGGAGTTCCAGGTCTTGGCAGCTAAGTGAGAGAAGGATCTTCCTCCGGCGGTGGTGCGGCGGATGCAGGGGATGGAGGCGAGGGCTAGGCTGGCAGAGCAAAGATTGCGGGTGGGGGTGTGGAAGGTGAGTCTGTCGTTGAGGTAGGCTGGGCCTGTGTCGTGGCGGGCCTTGTGTGCGTGGATGAGGAGTTTGAAGGTGATCCTCTTTGATACTGGTAGCCAGTGAAGGTCTCTGAGGTGGGGGGAAATGTGGTTGTGGCGTGGGATGTCCAGAATGAGGCGGGCGGATGCGTTCTGGATTCTTTGCAGCTTTGTTAGGAGTTTGGTTGTTATTCCTGCATATAGGGCGTTTGAGTAGTCCAATCGGCTGCTGACCAGGGCGTGGGTGACAGTTTTCCTGGTTTCGACGGGAATCCACTTGAAGATTTTGCGAAGCATGCGGAGAGTGTTGTAGAAGGAAGAGGAGATGGCATTGACCTGCTGAGTCGAGTGTGGAGTCCAAGATGAAGCCTAGGTTGCGTGCGTGGGTGGTGGGTGAGGGCACGGTTCCTAGGGAGGTGAGCCACCAGTTGAGGGGTTGGTGCCAAAGATGAGGATTTCTGTCTTCTCTGTGTTTAACTTGAGGTGGCTTGATTCCATCCAGCTGGCGATGGCGTGAAGTCCGTTGTGGAAGTTGTTCTTTGCAGTTGTAAGGTCTTTCGTGAGGGAGGGGATGAGCTGAGTGTCGTCTGCGTAGGAAACTATGTTGATGTGGTGGGTTTGTGCGATGTTGGCGAGGGGGGCCAAGTAAACGTTGAAGAGCGTGGGGCTGAGCGAAGATCCTTGGGGAACGCCACAGATGATTCTGGAGGCTTCTGACAGGAACGGTGGGAGGCGGACTCTCTGGGTTCTGCCTGTGAGAAATGACGAGATCCAGTCGGGTGCCTTGTCGCGGATTCCAGCGTTGTGGAGGCGTGTACAGTGTTTCCGCCAGTCAGCCCAGCGGAATGCAGGGCCTGTACATTGACGCTGGCGGCAATGTAGCTGTGCGGCGGGTGCAGCATCACTATCTCGCATATCACTGACTGTAAATCGGGCAGTGACATGCGCAACGGGGCTGCGCACGGGGGCCTCTGCACTGCCCAGGCTAAGTTCATGGGCAGTGCTGGGGTTCCCCGGGGGGGGCCCTAAGGGACCCATTCCACCAGCCTTTCCCTGGCGGGGTGAAGTGCCAGGGAAAGACTGGTAGAAACTTACATTATCCGGCAGGCAGCGCTGCTTGCAGGGTTGGCCTGTCGGATAAGTAACTCTGCCATTGCCAGGCTGCCCAGGGGCGGAAGCCTAGTGGTGGTGGAGTTACGCCAGTTGTGGTTTTGCCATGTCCATTATATGGCGGTCTGGGCCACCATGCCGGTGGCGGTAATTACTGCCATCGCCATCATGGCGGCCCAGACTGCCATGTTCATAATGACCCACTAAGTTACAAAACTCTTACAAATGCAGAATTGTGCAATTTTATGTATTCCACTTAGTTGTGAATTATCGAGCACCAGACTACATGATTATTTCATAGTCTATGGAAGAACAAAATATATCTATATATAATCCAGGATGGGGATTTCATACTCTTTTGTAATGGCTTATTTTACTCACTTTTTCTGAAATACATTGGGCGAAAACTTGCACAGTTATCTCGCATGGACTGGAAACAGATATGTTTCAAGAAAAAACAGAGAAATTATTCTGTCTCTCAGCACTTTTAGGCTACATACACATAATTCACACAAAGGTACATAAATTATGGTCCTGTCGTAATCACCTTTTTACAGCTGAAAGCAAGCTTCACTCCCCCACAGAGAATTCTGTGGTGCCACAAGCGTCTTTTTTTAAATGCTGCTCGATAATCAATCATACCATTTGTAAAGCGCACTACTCACCTGTGAGGGTCTCAAGGTGCTGAGCGGGGTGGGGCTGGTTGCTACTGTTCGAACAGCCACTTTTTGAGGTGTCTCCTGAAGATTATCAGGTCCTGTGTATGTCGCAGGTGGATAGGAAGAGTGTTCCACATCTTGGCGGTGAGGTGGGAGAACGATCTGCCACCGGCGGTCGTTCTGTGGATTCATGGAAACGGTGGAGAGGGCAAGGTCAGAGGAGCGAAGCTGGCGATTCGAGGTGTAGAAGAAGAGTCGTCTGTTGAGGTATTCTGGTCCGGTGTTGTGCAGTGCTTTTGTGAGCGTGGGTGAAGAGCTTGAACGTGATTCTCTTGTTGACGGGGAGCCAGTGCAGGTCTCTCAGGTGGGCTGTGATGTGGCTGTGGTGGAGGATGTCCAGGATGAGGCGTGCGCAGGCGTTCTGTATGTGTTGCAGTCTTTTCTGGAGATTGACCGTGTTCCTGCGTAGAGGGCGTTGCCGTAGTACAACCTGCTGCTTACGAGTGTTTGGGTGACTGTCCTTCTGGTTCCGGTGGGGATCCATTTGTAGATCTTCCGAGGCATGCAGAGGGTGTTGAAGTGGGAGGAAGAGACGGCGTTGGCTTGCTGGGTCATTGATAGCGATGAGTCCAGGATGAACCACAGGTTGCGTGAGTGGTCGATGGGTGTCGGTGTGGTTCAGCCCACCAGGAGCCATCCCAGGCAAAAGGGGTGGAGCCGAGGATGACGACCTCAGTCTTGTCAGAGTTCAGTTTCAGGCAGCTGTTCTTCATCCATTCGGCGATAGCCTTCATTCCTTCATGGAGGTTGGTTTTGGCGTGGCGGGGTCCTTGGTGAGGGAGAGGATCAGCTGGGTGTCATCGGCATATGAGATGATGTTGAGGTTATGTGATCAGACGATGTTTGCAAGGGGGGGCCATGTAAACGTGGGTCAGCTGAGGGATGACCCATGGGGTACACCATAGATTATTTTGGTGGCTTGAGAGCGGAATGGAGGGAGGCGGACTCCTTGGGTTCCGCCGGTGAGGAAGGAGGTGATCCAGTCCAGGGCTCTGTTGCTGATCCCTGCGTTGTCGAGGCACATGCGTAAGGTGTGGTGGCAGACAGTGTCGAAGGCTGCTGAGAGGTCCAGGAGGATGAGGGCAGCGGTTTCGCTGTTGACAAGTAGGGTCCTGATGTCGGCGGTGGCGGCCATGAGGGCGTTTTCAGTGCTGTGGTTGCTGTGGAATCCGGATTGGGACAGGTCCAGAGTGGTGTTCTCCTCAAGGAAGTCGGTCATTTGTTTGTTGACAATCTTCTCGATTACTTTTGCCAGGAAGGAAAGCAGAGAGATGGGCCGGAGGTTCTTGAGGTCCTTTGGGTCCGCCTTGGGTTTCTTGAGGAGTACATTGATCTTGGCATGTTTCCAGCTCTCCACGAAGGTGGCGGTCTCGAAGGAGCTGTTGATAATCTTCCGGAGTTGGGGTGCAATGACGGTGCTCGCTTTGATGAAGATGTGGTTAGGGCAGGGGTCAGATGGTGAGCCGGAGTGGATGGTGTTCATGATTTTGATGGTGTCGTTGACGTGGGTCCAGGAGAGCAGGAGGTTGGTGTGGCTGGGGGGCGATGAGTCTGTGGTGTCGATGGTTGGGGGGGTATTGAAGTTGTCATGGATGTCTGCTGTCTTGTGGTAGAAGAAGGTGGCTAGGGAGTCGCAGAGGTCTTGCGATGGCAGGATGTCATTGACATTGGAACCGGGGTTGGAGAGTTCCTTCACGATGTTGAAGAGCTCCTTAAAGCTGTGTGCATTGTTGTTGATGCGTTCTTTGAAGGAGGTTCTTTTGGGGGTTAGGATGAGTTGGCGGTGTCTGCAGAAGGCGTTCTTTAAGGTTGGTGTGGTTGTCTGGTGTCTGTTCTTGGATTTTGTATCTAATCTCATCTCAAGTAGTGCAAGCAGCAGTTTGTTTTGCAATGTCTTTACATTGCTGCCTTTATTAAATCATTACACATCATAAGTAGCTCATAAATATTTTATCCATACAAGTACAACAGAGCTGTTCTCTTTGAATGGCTCGACTGCTGGTGGCTGACAGTTGTTGTAATGCAGGAAACCTTTGCTGCTAACAATCTTCAAAGTGCTACACACGTACCGAAGTTTTTGTGTCTCCTCTGCACACCAGTGCCTAATCCCTGTTACTTTAATTATACAAAACACTGGTGCATTAGACTAAGTTCACTTGTCTTACTTGTGGGTGTGAAAACAAACTTTGTGGAACTGAGCCACAGACTCAGTTTACACAACACATCAACAGATCCCTACAGTCTACAGAGACGTGGTTTTTAGAGGCTCTAATAATTTATGGATCATTTCATCCCAGGTGGCTAGATCTTGCACATTTTATTATCTTCCTGGCAGCCCTAAAATAAGATTTCCATGAGGGCCTATGCTAACAGGTCACTTTCCCAGCGAGTGAATGTGACTTATAGGAAATAATGGATTCCCATGAATGAACATACCTAATGGTATGGGACACCACTAATAGATTGAATAACAGTGGAGGTAAGGGACACCACTAATAGATTGAATAACACTGTAGTCCTCTGTGACTGATAAGATGTATGTTGGTTGAACTGTACAGTTGAACAATATTGATGGGGAGACAGAATTTTTGGCTGGAGGATGAAAAATGGGTAAAAGGAACAAGTAGTTTTAACATGGAGATCCAATGTTCCATTTGTGGTCATTAGAATAAGTGGTAATGGGGGACTGCAGACGGCTGTGGTCCTATAGGGGTGGTACCTTACTAATAAACTACAGGTGGTGCGAAATGCAGCAGCTCTGTACCCTTTTGAGCTTGCCTTTGAGAGCACATGTCCCCACATCAGGATGACCTAAATCAAATCAAATCATTAACATTTATAAAGCGCGCTACTCACCCGTGCGGGTCTCAAGGCGCTAGGGGAAAAGGGGGGGGGGGGTTACTGCTGCTCAAAAAGCCAGGTTTTTAGGAGTCTCCGGAATGCGGAGTGGTCCTGAGGCTGGTGGGGAGGGAGTTCCAGGTCTTGGCTGCCAGGAAGGAGAAAGACCTCCCACCCGCCGTGGAGCGGCGGATGCGAGGGACGGCAGCGAGCACGAGGCCAGAGGAACGGAGGAGGCGGATGGGGACGTAGAAGCGGAGGCGTCGGTAGAGGTATTCCGGTCCCTTGTTGTGGAGGGCTTTGTGTGCGTGGGTGAGAAGTCGAAAGGTGATCCTTTTGCTGACTGGGAGCCAATGCAGGTGTCTCAGGTGTGCGGAGATGTGGCTGTTGCGGGGTACGTCGAGGATGAGGCTGGCCGAGGCGTTTTGAATGCGTTGCAGGCGATTTTGGAGTTTGGCGGTGGACCCAGCGTAGAGGGTGTTGCCGTAGTCCAGGCGGCTCGTGACGAGGGCGTGGGTCACGGTTTTTCTTGTGTCGGCGTGGATCCAGCGGAAGATCTTGCGGAGCATGCGGAGGGTGAGGAAGCAGGCGGAGGACACGGCGTTCACGTGCTTGGTCATGGTGAGAAGGGGGTCCAAGATGAAGCCGAGGTTGCGGGCGTGGTCTGTGGGGGTCGGTGCGGTGCCGAGGGCCGTGGGCCACCAGGAGTCGTCCCAGGCGGACGGGGTGTTGCCGAGGATGAGGACTTCCGTTTTGTCAGAGTTCAGCTTTAGGCGGCTGAGCCTCATCCAATCTGCGACGTCCTTCATCCCCTCTTGTAGGTTGGTCTTGGCGCTGGCGGGGTCCTTGGTGAGGGAGAGTATAAGTTGGGTGTCGTCGGCGTAGGAGGTGATGATGATGTTGTGCTTGCGTACATTGTTGGCGAGGGGGTTCATGTAGACATTGAAGAGTGTCGGGCTGAGCGATGAGCCTTGAGGTACGCCGCAGATGATCTCGGTGGGGTCTGAGCGACCTTAAATGTTTCTTGGTGTCTGGTACAGGAGTCTTTTGTTCTTGGTTCATTGGCGCTCCTTGTCAAAGTATTCTGCCATACTCCACTATTTCTAGTACACACAATATGCTTTTTCATTAACTGTAGACTCGCACATTTGATTATATTACTTAATAAGGCATTTGATGTTCATTAGAAATACAGGATTATAAGTGCATCTTGCAATTTTAAATGAAAAAAAGAATTATAAATGAAACATGATTTTATACAGTTATACCATAGTGCCATAATCAGAATACATGAATATAAATGTGCATGAGTACTACAAATCAGCATGTTAAAGTCAAACATTAGAACACACGTATACATCTGAACTAAATGTCTACTGTCAATGCACCTTCAGTAATACAATTTAAATGCTGCACTTCACATTAGTAATGTTAAGGCACACAATATATTTGTTGGTTACATTATTATGTCACTTCTGTAACACATGATGGTGCAACCAAAATTATGTGTCACAACAACCACCTACTTTAGCAATGCTAGAGGGGTGTTGATCTGGGTGGCACCTGGGATTCCTTTTGTGGCTAAAAGTGCGAACATAGATACTGAAGGGTGCGCAATATGTGACTGTGTGAGGTACTCTCGACGCTAGAGACATGTTCCTGGTCAACATTTACGCCCAAAATGTGGATGATGCTGGATTGTTTGGGAAGATGTTGAATGCAGCTGAGCTGCAAAGCACACTGGTTTGGAAGTGATGCTAGCTGGTGATTGAAATGTGTGCTGGATGGTAACTTGAACCAGTTTACCCGTGAGGTCAGATACCAAACCGGCCATGAATAATGCTCTGCAGGAAGTTATGAGAGATCTGGGAATGTGGGATGTGTGGAGAGTTAGCTGCCCTCTGGACCACATATATTCCTGTTGGATACCTGCAAAGAGGTCAGATAGTCATTTGGACTATTGTCTGGTGCTATGGTCCAGAATGTGGTTTATGTTTCCTATTTGATGCAGTATTAGATTTTTCCTCTTTTCTAGTTTCCTATTGGGTGGGCAGGAAAGCCCCCAGGATTCCACTGTGGAGACCAAGAGTGATTGCATTAGCAGACTTGGTCTTTGCATACACTGTGGCTGAGGTGCTGATTCACTATTTTTAGGAGAATTGGGAGTGTACGCATGTGAGAATGGGATGCTATGAACTTGGTCCTGTGGAGGGAAATGTATGAAGGTGCAGTATGGAGTGAAACAGCAGTTATCTAGGATGCTTGATGTCCAGGAGAAGAATCCTAGAGCCCTCGAGGAATGAATGGTTGTGCAGCGACTGGCTGAGTGGAAGGATTGTAGGCGAGATTTGTTGGACACATAGGATTGCCTGGATAAGTTTGTCCGCTACAGTTACAGGCGGTGTCTCCATGTAGAAGGGGATTAGGCCAGCAGGATGCTTGCCACGCTTCTCCACAGTGAGATTCAGAGCCCCCCTGTGGTAGTGCTCCGGGATGTGTGGGGAAATGAGGTATACGCTCAGCTGGGTATCACAGAGGTATTTGCAGCACACCTGCTGAGGATCTATGTGCCATCTGCTGAGTCCCTGCCAGTGGCAGGAGGCGTACTTCTCTCTGGTCTACAGATTGCCTCCCTTTCAAGAGAAGGCATGGATAGCTTGGATGCACCCATAATTATGGAGGAGTTTGTGGTGGCAATTCAGACTTTGAAAACGACCAAGGCTCCAGAGGAGATGGCCTGCTGGCTGAGCTACACCAATGTATGGTGGGAATTTTATAAGCCTTTTAGAAGCCTATCATGAGGCTTACGAGAGAGGACTGTTACCCAAATACACAAGGGAGGTGCTTATTGTCATGTTGCCGAAGCTGGACAAGGATGATAAGGAGGTGACCTCATATCGCCCCCTTTTGATGCTTAGTGTAGATGTAAAAATCCTTAGCAGGATCTTGACATCCAGGTTGCTGGAACACCTGCGGACCAGTGTGGCTTTATCCAGCGACAGATCACTTTATGTAACCAGTGGAGGCCATCACTTGTTATGCACGCCCCTATATTGGAGGATGGTCAGTACGCGTTGGTGCTGCTCGACATAGAACAAGCTTTTTATTTCCAGTTGTGGGAATTTCTCTGGCAGGTCCTGTGAAAAGTGGGCATTGGGGAGAGGTACATAAAATGGGTGCAGTTGTATAGTGCCACAATGGTGCGACTAGGCAAGACGGTGTCACAGCGTTTCTCCTTACATTGAGGGACTTGCTAGGGCTGCTCGTTGTACCCCCTACTCTTCGCACTAGCAAATGTTATACATCTGCTCCTATGCCAATGTGGACCTGGATATGTGGGAGAAACCAGCAGGGAATTCTGCATATGTTTCAGTGAACACAAATCAGCCATTAGGAGTCAGAAAATTCCAGCTCCCTTTGTTCAGCATTGGAGCCAAGCAGGATATACAGAAAAACTCCTCACCTGGACCATCTTAGAGAGAATATTACCTACCAAGAGACAAGACACCTATCTTAAATTAAATGGAAAAGGAGAGAAGTGTATTGGATTTATACCTTGGGGACCCTTGAGAAAGGTCTAAATTATCTTATCCCATTAGAGAATGCTATTCCTTAGACTCAAGTTCTCTATTAGTGCATACTCGTGAGACTGTAACATTTTAGATTACTTTTCCCATTGAGGATTTCTGTTCTCTGATTAGATGTTTGCGATAGCAAGTCGCATGTATTTTTTCAGCCTGTTGAAGTTTGTCCTGATTTGGCTGCCTTGTTTGAGTAGTTCTTTGCTACAGTTTATCATTCTCTTTTAATTTAGTTGTATGTATTAGTGTTGTCCTCTCTTTTATTCTCATTTTAGTAATTATGTACATTAGGTTTGTATTGAGTAACAGCAATATTTTTACAGTTCAAAGAGGCTGAACTTGTATAGTTATAACTGGGTATCCCTTTTTGATTGGTTCCACAGTTGTTTAGGGCTTTACCATAATGATGACGTCAGCTGGCGATGACTGCTATAGTGTGTGTGTGTGTGTGTGTGTGTGTGTGTGTGTATGTGTGACTACAAGATTTTCAACTTTAAATATGAGGAGAGGCTGTTTCACCTTTGTTTTTTTGCCCTCCCAAGCATGAGGTAAGATTATATTAATGCCTTTGTTTTATAGCTTTGTATGCCCACAGAGATTGTGTATATACCTTTCCAACATGACACTGACTCTCAATTGTTATAGTAGATATATTGCAAAGTTGGGCAGGAGGTTTTCAGTCCGCTCTTTTTTGCACCTCAGTGACCTCTGCATTTGCAGATTATATATACATTTTGTTTCCTCATCAGGCTCTGTTATCACAGGTTATCTGACGTTCCATAGGTGAGTGGAGGGCTTTGTCTTTATGCTGTTTGGAGTGGCCACCACGAGATGAGCTCATATAGTACACTCTCTGTTTAAACAGCTTTTGTTGCCGGTTGTTTGAGATTCTTTTAGGCACAAGGTTTTTTTTGTGTTATGTAGTGCAGATAGCACCGCCTTTGTTTGTTCTGTTTTGACACGTCATGTCTGGGCCTCTACAGTATTGTCTATTTTTGTGCCCCTTGTGTGCCTGCCATCTGGCAGTATGTTTCTTTTATTGCATTTTGTCTCTAAGACCCAATACCTTTTGTTGTTTCACAATACCTTTATTGTATGTTTACTTTATTGTTAATTAGGCATTCTGACTCGGATAGTAAGACATGGTTTCTTTGCTGTATCTCGTTGAGAGAGACGTCTTCGATTTGTCTCTCACATGATATAGTAACTCTTTGAAAATTAGGACAGTGATGAGTTATAGTACTCTTTCCTATTTGTGGTTAGGTGAGTAACACCATGCATTGTTTCTAGTACCTGCAATTAGGGTCACTCCCAGGAGCACGCTAATTTAAGTTAGATGTTTTTAATCATGGTGTACTGGGTGATGGCTATGCAATAGTGATACTCTATGCACTTGTAGCGTATATTATGGTATAGTGTTTCCCACTGGGAAATTTATAGGCGTTTTTCATATGATGGTTTTCTCAAGTTGAGTAACTGTTGTGATACTGGTTTGTTATTTTTATCTTCCTTTCTATATTTGTTTTTCTTCTCACTCCTCTAGTGTGCGTTCCGACGAGATAACCGTTTGAGGTCTCTTGGGACCTGCACATGGTTTTGAGTCCTTGTGGCAATTCCTCCCTCACGAGATTTTCTTAGTCTACAATGATCTCATCCTGTGATAACCTAAGGAATGGAGATTACTGGTCACTCCTAGAGTATTGACCTATTGTACCTATGTTTTTCTATTCATAGACTGGGTGGTAAGTATGAATAGTAACAGTCACCCATTTATCTCATATGGTTTCCGGTGATTAATTTTTAACTATGCACATCTATGAGCTATTTCTGTGCTCGCTAGTCCATTTGTTTTGAGTGTTTTTTTGGTCTCACTATGGTTTTTGGTATTCTCATGGCTATGAACTTTAATTCCATTAATAGCTACTAAGTACATTTATTGGTCTGCAGTTCTTAACATTTTTTTTTTATATAATCTTCTCTGGAGCCGCTTAGTTTTTTTTTCTTTTTTGTTTATTCTGTGTTTCCTTATTCAATCAATCAGGAATTCATAAATCGCACTACTCACCCGTAAGGGTCTCAAGGTGCTAAGGAGGGGAGGGGGGGAGAAGGTTGGGGAAGGTGCTACTACTGCTCGAACAGCCAGGTCTTGAGACGTTTCCTGAAGGTAAGGAGGTCTTTGGTCTGGCGCAGGTGGATGGGAAGAGTGTTTCACGTTTTGGCGGCGAGGTACGAGAATGATCTACCGCCGGTTGTAGTTCTGCGGGAGCGTGGAACGGTTGCGAGGGTGAGGTCGGCGGAGCGGAGGTGCCGGATCGGGGTATAGAAGGAGAGTAGTCTGTTGAGGTATTCTGGTCCGATGTTGTGCAGTGCTTTGTGAGCATGGGTGTGGAGTTTGAAGGTGATTCTCTTGTTGACTGGGAGCCAGTGCAGATTTTTCAGGTGGTCTGTGATGTGGCAGTGGCGGGCCATGTCCAGGATGAGGGGTTCTGGATGTGTTGCAGCTTCTTCTGGAGTTTGACCGTGGTTCCTGCATAGAGGGCCTTGCCGTAGTCCAGCTTGCTGCTTACGAGGGTGACTGTTCTTCTGGTTTCGGTGGGTATCCATTTGTAGATCTTTCGGAGCATGCGGAAGGTGTTGAAGCAGAAGGAGGAGATGGCATTGACTTGCTGGGTCATGGATAGTGAGGGCTCCAAGATGAATCCTAGGTTGTGTGCATAGTCGATGAGAGTCTGAGTGATTCCGAGAGTGGCAGGCCACCAGGAGTCATCCCATGCAGAGGTGGTGGAACCGAAGATGAGGGCTTTCGTCTTGTCAGAATTGAGTTATTATTCCAGCTCTCTGGAGCTATATGCTTTTGGCCAATTCAGTCCCCCTCCAACTGTTTGTAAGAGCTTCTGCACTCTGAAGAAGGTATCCTGCAGGTATTTGCAGCTTTCATCGAAATGTGTGTCGGCACTTGTCAAAGGCCCGGGAAGGTCACAGCTTGTAACATAATACTCAATAGTGCGTCCATGAGCTGTTTCTGAAATACTATACTATGTAATTATAATGGAGAATGTTACCACACATATGTAGGCATCAAGTGCTGTTTGTGACCATACAATCCATTATTGATGTATTTGATTACTCGGCCATCATAGGTCAGAAAGCGAATAGCTGGGTTTTCTGTGACTTTACAGGACCTGTCTTTGTTTTAATGTGTAGAGGTTTGTGTGAAGTATGTATGGATGTTGGATTGTTTGGTGAGTGTGAATTAACTTTTATGTAAGGGGGTGAGAATCTCAACTATTCCTTTACTATATGTGCTATTGATTATGAAGATACAGTATGATTTGAAAAAATGTACAATTTAGGATTTATATGTTTAACGTTAGGAGATGTCAGTTTTTGTTAATATTAAAAAGTAGGTATAAATAACAATAAACTTATGGTGTTGTGATATCATCCGATATGTTGTGTAATAATGGCATACGAATCCAATGTCAAATTGGGTCAAATTTACCTGTTGTGTCTGGAGAATGAATTTTTTTTGTGTACAGTGTTTTCCCCTGGCCTGCAGCTCGATCATGTATTGTCCAGGGGCCCTCTTATATTGGGATGTCGTTTATGGTCCAGCCGGTGCGCAGAGCCTGGGAGAGGGCAATCTGACCGGTATTGCAGATGGCTTCATGTTCGCTAGACGTGTATTTTGACACTGCGTCCGTTCACACTCATAGTGTCTGTCAATAGATGGCATGCCGAGGGGTGTGACACATTGCGGGACTAATACCCTAATAATCGGTTTGATACCCTGACCGATGCAATTGAATAATGTGATTTGGGTACTGGACAGTTTTTATAATTTGCAAAAAATGGCGGCAACAGCCCATTGGATATGGCCTTCTTTTCCTGATGTCCAACAGGACACCCAGACATTAGGGACGCTCCTGGGTGTGGCTGGGGGTGGAGGATGATCTTGCATATGTACAGAGGGGAAAAAACAAAAAAACGCTGAGATCCAAGAGTCAAGGCACGGTTTAAAATATAATTGTACATTGTGGCATTGTACATCTGCTCAAGTTATTAAAGCACAATTAGCTAGAGATGCTATATGCTGGAAATATGTGAAACATAAATGTGTTCTTTGGACGGCCCATTATCACAAAAATATTAGGATCCAGTTCAGCAGAAAATGTTCTAGAATGAGTCCACGGATTTGCATACTACACAGTTGTTTTAGATTAAAGACCATAAGGACACAAGAGAAAATTAATTACAGCTTGTGTGTTAGCTAAACAATACAGGGAGTGCAGAATTATTAGGCAAATTAGTATTTTGACCACATCATCCTCTTTATGCATGTTGTCTTACTCCAAGCTGTATAGGCTCGAAAGCCTACTACCAATTAAGCATATTAGGTGATGTGCATCTCTGTAATGAGAAGGGGTGTGGTCTAATGACATCACCACCCTATATCAGGTGTGCATAATTATTAGGCAACTTCCTTTCCTTTGGCAAAATGGGTCAAAAGAAGGACTTGACAGGCTCAGAAAAGTCAAAAATAGTGAGATATCTTGCAGAGGGATGCAGCACTCTTAAAATTGCAAAGCTTCTGAAGCGTGATCATCGAACAATCAAGCGTTTCATTCAAAATAGTCAACAGGGTCGCAAGAAGCGTGTGGAAAAACCAAGGCGCAAAATAACTGCCCATGAAATGAGAAAAGTCAAGCGTGCAGCTGCCACGATGCCACTTGCCACCAGTTTGGCCATATTTCAGAGCTGCAACATCACTGGAGTGCCCAAAAGCACAAGGTGTGCAATACTCAGAGACATGGCCAAGGTAAGAAAGGCTGAAAGACGACCACCACTGAACAAGACACACAAGCTGAAACGTCAAGACTGGGCCAAGAAATATCTCAAGACTGATTTTCTAAGGTTTTGTGGACTGATGAAATGAGAGCGAGTCTTGATGGGCCAGATGGATGGGCCCGTGGCTGGATTGGTAAAGGGCAGAGAGCTCCAGTCCGACTCAGACGCCAGCAAGGTGGAGGTGGAGTACTGGTTTGGGCTGGTATCATCAAAGATGAGCTTGTGGGGCCTTTTCGGGTTGAGGATGGAGTCAAGCTCAACTCCCAGTCCTACTGCCAGTTCCTGGTAGACACCTTCTTCAAGCAGTGGTACAGGAAGAAGTCTGCATCCTTCAAGAAAAACATGATTTTCATGCAGGACAATGCTCCATCACACGCGTCCAAGTACTCCACAGCGTGGCTGGCAAGAAAGGGTATAAAAGAAGGAAATCTAATGACATGGCCTCCTTGTTCACCTGATCTGATCCCCATTGAGAACCTGTGGTCCATCATCAAATGTGAGATTTACAAGGAGGGAAAACAGTACACCTCTCTGAAGAGTGTCTGGGAGGCTGTGGTTGCTGCTGCACGCAATGTTGATGGTGAACAGATCAAAACACTGACAGAATCCATGGATGGCAGGCTTTTGAGTGTCCTTGCAAAGAAAGGTGGCTATATTGGTCACTGATTTGTTTTTGTTTTGTTTTTGAATGTCAGACATGTATATTTGTGAATGTTGAGATGTTATATTGGTTTCACTGGTAATAATAAATAATTGAAATGGGTATATATTTGTTTTTTGTTAAGTTGCCTAATAATTATGCACAGTAATAGTCACCTGCACACACAGATATCCCCCTAACATAGCTAAAACTAAAAACAAACTAAAAACTACTTCCAAAAATATTCAGCTTTGATATTAATGAGTTTTTTGGGTTCATTGAGAACATGGTTGTTGTTCAATAATAAAATTAATCCTCAAAAATACAACTTGCCTAATAATTCTGCACTCCCTGTATGTACTACAAAACTTGGCAACGAAAACTATTCCAGCATAGAAATCGAAATATATATAGAGTTGAATCTTACAGTTGATTCATATAGAGACCATATGAACAAGAATGTCAATGTTTAAAAGAATTCGCATTTTTTAAAATTTCTTAAGGTGCCGGAACATTAGAAAAGAACTTGAAAATGTAGACTGGCAAACTGGAGAAAGTGAATTTCTCATAGAGGTTGAGGAAGTTTAGCACAAGCTTCAAGATCAGTACTCCACAAATGTCCACCTGCATGATTTGGCATACATTTCCAATCGAATGTGGAACAATAGGTTACTGTCCCTCCAATACTAATGCACGTCCCCATGTGTTGGTTTCATAATAAAATGCATTCATTTAGAATATTTTCTCCTCTAACTAATGTTTCTAGGTCTTCATTGAACCTTAGATTGTAACAGAGCATTGAGCAACAAGGTAGAGCACAAGAGCAGATTTCCAATTGTTTATTGCGAGGCAGGGAATTGGTGGTTACTACTGTATTGGGAGTTGAATGCTTCTCGAAGAGATGCTGCTTTATAGGAGCGTAAAAGCAGTTCATATGTTATCAAGAAAATTGGGTGTGTAGATGGGGGGGACACTCCTTTTTTTTTAATGTTTTCTTCTTGCATTGGCTCCAAATGATTCTTCATCCTTGGTCAGTCAATGGCATAGTTAAGGGTTTTTGCACATCATGTGACATGCAGATCTTGTTCTGATTGGATGATGATTAAGGTGACTCTACATTATCCATTTTAACATGTGAAATGATTGGGAGCTCAGTGCTTGAAACAGAACCATGCTAAGGCAAAGCATAGAACTTAGCAGATAAACGTAAGCTGTTTTCCATTCGAATGAGGCAGAGGGCTGCACTTGACAAAATATCCATTAGGGCAGCCCTAACTGGTCAAGATGTAGTTCCCTACATTTAGTGGTTGAAGTACTTCATATCAGGAACCAATGTGTTTCCATCTGCACGTTTTTCAATAGCTTCTAACAAGCCATTAAGTTCGAAGTTCTTTGGTGCATGGAGATTTTCCCAGGAACTGACCCCTTTCTGTCTTGAAAAACTTAAGGAGTATAATGTCATTGCGCACCATAATTCACACTTAATCAGCATTTATACATTTAGTATGTCCAAAGAGTGCCTGAGGGCAATCGCAAACTGGAGCAGCATGTAAATCAGATGTTTGATGGAAGTAACATTGGTGATACTTTTTTAATGTTTGTGCAGCTCAAGCAAAAATGTGAAAACATCTTCTAATTGCTCGGTGATCGTAATGTAATCCAACCATCTCAAGGAGGTTTATTTAAAGTGAGAATGTGTCTCACATTTTCTGTAACATGACCCTTTAATGGTATGGTCAATGCCAATTCTACAACAATTAAGTAGAGTATATGTGTCGGCTGGATTCAATATTTATTCAGAGTGATCAGTCATAATTGTAGTTTTCTTTTTTTTCCAGATTGTCCTTCCACAGAAGCAGCCCAGGAGGGTGAAGAGATCTTCTGCTAATTCCTCTATTAGTTATACAATTCCTCTGTTCTCCGTCATGTTCTCCAGCTACAACTTTCAATGATCATAATATAGCCTTAGAACCCGCCATAGTGGGCTCTACCGGCTATTAAAGGCCCGCTCCCGCGTTAAATGCCCGAGCCGAAGGCGAGGGCATTTAACAAGGGAAAGGGCCTTTAATAGCTGGTAGAGCCCACTACGGCGGGTTCTAAGGCTATTAGAACATTCTGCCACTCAGAATGGGCAGAATGTTCTATTAAAAAAAACAATTGCTCACGGAGCCCGAGGGGATTAAAATCCCCTTGTGCTCCGTGAGGCTTTGTTCACAGCTGTTGCTGTGAACAAAGCGAACATTGGAATGTTGGCGCTGCGGGCTTTTACAGGCCAGTTAAAGCCTGCAGCACTCCATTGTTTTCAATGGAGCTGCCAACGTTCGAATGTTCTAATTGTCCATAAACATTCCAGCTGACTCATGTATGATGGCTGATATAGCAGTGCACCTCTGTAAAGTATGTGAACACCTTCTCTTTACCATACTCTTTCAGTGTTCCCTGTGTACCATGCTTTGGGACTCAGACTGTAAACAAAACCACTGCCCACTTGGTTTTCAAATGAGCTTCGCCACAAAGATCAGTCAGCTGGCAATGTACTAAGTAACTTACACAACATACTGTAGCTATATTTATGAATGCAATAAGTAGAGTATTTTAAATGTATTCCAGTGACAGTTTTAAAAATGTTCTAGGTCTTCAAATACATCCTGCATCATAATTACCCAATTCTTTTAAAGAGCTGATATTTGATTCCTATATCATATACTGTTATTTATTAAATGTTGGAAACATTCAACATTACAGTATATAAAACATTTAGACATTGTACATGTTCAGACTAAGCTGTTGTCAGGATTTAAAGCGTGCCAATTATAGTGTCAGCTTTTCTTGAAACAAAATGATGCAAGACAACAATCATTCTGGATTTGAAAATGTATATATTTCTTTATATAAATAATTGTATGTAAATGTGTATATATATATATATAAATGTAAACACACAAAGAATACCTTTCTGTTGATAGCATATTGAACAAATGTTATTTGTTAGCTTGCACTACTTGAAACAGTTGATACGATCAACCTGTTAAATTCATTTGTGCAAATGAAAATTTGAGACAATAATCAGAAGATACATATTTTCATATCCGTAAAACAGAATATATTAGAAACTGTTTTTTTCTGGGTGTAGATGTTGGCAGCTTTTTCTATCTAGCAATGACTAATACATAAGTACATAGGTATGACCAGTCATCTCCAGGCATAGCTATCAAGGGCAGAAGGAAATGGTTTTGAGGATTATCCACATGCAATTCAGCTACTGGATTGAAGTGGGGTTGCAAGACTGTTTTCTCAGTAACACACTGTTAAATAGAGGCAAATTATTTACTTTCAATACTGTAATGTAACTATTCCCAGTCTAAAATAGTGATCAGTTTACATGTGTTATGTTTTGTTTGTGTTGCACTTTGTTACTTGCAAGCTGGTTTTGCAATAAGTATTCCTCTTTCTACACTTAAGAAACCTGGAATGTTTGTATGTTTACATTTCTTTATATGACCCAATACCAAGTAAGCTTTATTAACTGCTACTTCAGTGTCAGTACCAAATTATTGTTGTTGGTATGGTTCAATGAAAATGAGTATTACACTGAAGACTGATAACAATCACCACTTACAAAGCAATAAATTTGAATTTCTTTACCTGAATTTTACTAATTCTAATACATTAGTATTCTCCTGTTGTAAGCAGTACCCGGTTTAACAATTTATACAGAAAATGGTATGCATAGGGAGAACACAAACTTAACATTGGTCTGTAAATGTTACAGGCTGCTGACCAGCATATAACAATTATGGATTGATCAGCAGGTGTCTCACTGTTTAATAATACTCAAACCATTTTTTGTAAATTCTCATTGGGTATAGTTTTAAGAAACCTAGACCTATGCTTTATTCATGTAGAGCCAGTACTTCAATTCTATCAACTGCAGTAGTATTTTCCAGTTAGTTGAGGATTATTCTTTAAACTCCCTTTCAGCGAATTTACAGCTAGCTACACAAGTAATTGTAAATGTTGTAAGTAGCTGACAACTATATTTTCAAAATACCACACTTTCTCTCCTGTTTATTTGTAATTACTAAACTTATGTTTATGTAGAATATTTAGAAATATCCATTGCGATTGTTAACATTCATGAATCCAAATGTTTAGTGCCTATCTGTTCCAGTGTTAAAAAAAAAAACTTTAAAAAAACTTTCTACTTTCTCCCGGCTTTCTTAGACCATATTTATCAAGAAAATGCAATTGCTTGCATTTATGCATGACAATATTTCATGCTATAAAAGGTATACTATATACAGCGGGGTTTGTTTGATATAATATAGTTCATGCCGTTATTGAATGGTTGTTAATATTCATTAGCAATTTAGCACTGCGCCGTCACATTTTGGTTAGTTTGTGGTTGCTTTTTATTATTTTCTTTTTACAGCACATCAATACATAGGATGGGACAAATTGGGAATTGAGAAGTGCAGTCTTATGAAACTCTCAGTAGTGCAATTTGCATGTAGAAGGTGCCAGAAATAAGGCAGTGTTATACGTGTTTGCTGCATTCTTAAAAGGGACCACTATTACTCAACAATCAACAAAAAAGAGAGGGGGGGCTTAACAGAGGCAGGAGGTTCGGAAAAATTCCTGGTCCTGTGTGTACTTCTCCCTACAATGTTTTAATCAAAAGGATGTACACAGTTCCATACAAAGTGTCTCTGAAGATGACAGGTAGCCGAAAATATTAAATATTTGGAGCAAGAGCCCTCACTCACCTTGCGGTGACATGCTTCATCATAGGGCTATGCTCCTTGTCAGGCCGGCACTGCAATGCCTGACGGGCCCCACGAAGGGGCTCTTTGCCAGAGGTCTTTTGTCAGAGAGAGACGGTCAGCAAAAATTGCTAGTCTAGGATTGGTATGAAAAAAACTGTTAAAAATGGCTAGAGGTAAAGCGTAATTTATTAGAATGTCTCACCTCTGTCATGATTAAAAACAAAAGAGGGGGAGAGGATAAAACAATGTTTAAACTCCCCAAAAATAATTTTTAGATAGTAAGGAAAAATCACTAAAACACTTAATATAGAGTTTCAGTGAGAATAGACACAAGATCCCCTGTGCTACTTCTAGAAATTGGTCAACATGTTTCTCGCTAGTTAGTCAAAGATGATCTATTGCGATTCATCAGGACCATGTCACCTACCTAATCCTTGAATAATTTGAGACCCATATTAGGGGATCAATAATAACGGGAACCTGAAATAGAGAACACAAATCATAAGAATATGACAAACATCTTGAAATGTGCTCAGTGTCAGCAATTCGCATCTATCCACGCAAGAAAAAAATCCCTTAAGTGAAAGGTGCCGAAAGATTGTGTCAAAAGCTAATATATCAAGATAAAAATGTATTTTTTATGCAAATGCATAATGACGCTTACCCTCCATATGCTAAAAGATGGGCCCCATCGGGGAGAACACCAGGCTTATGTGGTCCGTTTAGGTCTAAATATATATAGCGAGACATAAGACTTCAAATGACAGTCAGAAATCTGTAGATAACATATAGGCTGAAAAAGTTAAGTGCAAAGATCCTCAGGCAAAGTAATGTCCAAGGTATAAATTATGTATCACAACAACCATATGTACTGCCAAAAAAGCTGATCAAAGTCAGATGAATGATAATGAGTGGCATCAAAGGAAAAAGTAAAAGTTAACACAACAAAGCATAGCAAGCAGAGACCCCTCTAGAATGCTGCTAGGGTATGCACGTGACAGTCAACAGGATGAAACCATGCTGCTAAATTGCGGCAAGTTGCTTAGCAGAGTCTATCTAATATGAAGAGAAAGGGGGGCGCAGGCAATGCACGCAAACAAGGTTGAGTCTTACAAAAGCAGCGGGTGGTAAAACAATAACAATGAAGCCTGTGTATTAAGAGCTATGCCATCAAGTAACGCGCTCAGCTCTTGTCATGCCAGCGTACGTTCGAAGAACGTGCGCTCTGAATACAGAGGCGCGTAATAGACGACGCGATCAAGTCACAATACGAATGGAAGAAATAATAGAAGAAAAATTAAGGAAAAACCGGGATCATAAGAATCCCACGTCAGGGTTGCATCTAAGGTATCACTGTACCGTTACCCAAGATAAAAGGTACTTACTGAAACGGAGATCCGCGTCTGTGGGCACACCTAAGTTCCTTCTGTGCTCCCGGCATACTGGAGCTAACCAGAGGGAGCGGCCTTAAAAGACGGCAGGGATCTGGGAGAGCCATCGTAATAGACAAAGGACTCAGTAGTCAGAGTGTGAACTAGACACAGAAAAAGGACAATAAATATTGGTATCGACCAGGAAATAAATATTCCCAAAGTCCAAAGTTGGAAAAAACAAGGGGTTCCCATATATGAAACCTCAACCAGGAAAAGAGGGGAAATCCCAATAGGGAATAGGTGTAAACAATGAAATTCATCACCAAAATGTATATATAACTGAGTAAGGATTGTTTAATCAATAATTTCAACAGAGCCAGCTAGGGACCAGGTTAATGGTGAAGGGAAAGAACCCATACATAAAGGGGAATGTATCTATGGATAAAACTGGTTCAAGGAATTTCGTCATTAAGCCCAATGACATGAGTCTTTCATCTGTACACCCAACGTTGTTCTTTTTCGAATAACCTATTGGTGCAGTCTATATTGTCCTTAATGGTTTCCAAAATGACCTACCTAAGGTCATCAGGAGTGTGATGCTTTTCAATATAGTGGTTAGTCAATTTTGTAGCAGTTCTTTTACATCTAATTGTACTACGATGTTCGTTAATGTGTCTCTTCACCATCCTAGTGGTCATCCCTATATATCTCAAATCACATGGGCAGATAATCATATATATGCAGTTTTTAGTGCGACAATTAGTATGTGTTCTCAGTTGCCATTTTTTAGGGAGTCCTAAGTCCAATTCTTGCATGCTGATTGTTAGTGGGCAGATGTTACACCCACCACAGGGGTAATGTCCCGTAACTCCTAGCCATCCTCTAGTATTGGGGGGGGTTAGGTTGTTTATGAGGTGCTGGTCTAGTGTGAACCACTAGATCTCTAATATTTTGTGTTCTTGGCCTTGGCTCTCCCTGAGAGACGAAGCTAATGTTGCTGCACTGTCTGTGCTGGTTGGCCTGGCGGGGAACTCTCAATACAATTTGACAGCGGCCTCTCGACTGTAGTAGCAGTCTGACAGTCAGACCGCCGCACTCATAATTATGCCCTTCGTCTTTTAAAAAATAGAAGACAGTGGCCATTTATTTGACTGTATTTCTCTCAAATGTTTTTCTGTTGCTTGAAAAGCATTTAAATACTTGTCCTGCTCTGCCATTTTGTTTCGGTTTTGAAGGTTATGGAGTCTACATGGATAAAAAAAACTGGAACACTGACTTTGACAACATCATGGGTTGTGAAATTGTGATCTTTAACTTCTTATTTACTTGTAGGGACAGCACCACTGAGACAAAAATAGTTGGCTTGCACACATTCATACTGTGGTTTCTGTCTCAGTTTTTGGTTCTGAGGATCAAAACATTCTGTCTGCAAAATTGGACTACCTCATTGGTCATATCCCCGTTTAACATAAGCCCAAAACTGCAATGTTGTCCAAATCATTATTACATTTTTTTTTGTAATATAGCAGTTTTATAGTTCATCAAGCTGTTAATAATCACACCAAATTAACTGATTGCTACTGGTTTGGCAAAAATAGTTCTAAAGTTATAAGGTGCTGATTAAGAAAGCAAAAATTTGAGTTGCAGGAATAGTTTAAAAATAATAGTGAAGGCAGACTCAGTCAGGTATTATTATTAATTTGTTTTAATGTTCACACACACACACACTTTGCATAAATATGTTTTGAATTGTACCTTCTAATGGGCTAAGACAGCTATATGAGAGCACTTAAGATTCCCACTGTGGTAAGACCTTGAGTTCACAAAAGCAGTTTAGATTCTTTAAGCACAATCAAACTGCGGAAGAGATACCTTATATCCAATGCAAATGAAGGCTGCTTCAGCTAATACTGTGGTAAATTTCACACTTTGGGTTTTTAAATATCATGAAATTTTGGAAATTATGATCACAAATGTAGGCTGTAAAAAAAAGAAAAAAAACATTCCTTGTCCACTGAAAGTAAGGGTACTGTACCTGCTGGTCAGGTTGTAAAATTTAAATAATGCAATACAGGCCTTAAGAAAATCGTTAAATGCTTTTAAACTCACCTTAGAAATCAGCAATTTTAACTATTTTTCTTGAAGAAATCTGCAGTTTAAATAGTTTCTAGCTGGAATGGGACCACAAATTGCATTTTTTTTTTACATTTTGTTTTAGTGAAGTGATTTAGGAACCTAAAAATACCCGATGTGTTATTTATTTTAAACTATGTGTATCAAGCTTGAGATTCATATTTCAACAAACCATTTGTCATATCTCAGACTCACCTATTGTTTTTTTTTTATTATCTAATTCCTTTTGTCATTATAGACATATTTATAAAAACTTGAAATTCCCACAAGTATTATTATTGACAAACAAAATCCATTTCTGCTTTATTTACTTTAAAACGCAGTTTTCAGATTATTTTGTGCTAATCTGAGATTTACTGAAAATGCATTTGGATTGCTCATACGTTTTATGAAATAATGTATACATTTGATTACTGATGCTTGTTGTTCATTACATATATTGACATTGTTATGCTCAATTCTGTACAAATGAAAAGGCAGAGCTTTATCATCAAATGTGTGTAATTATGTAAAAAGTGAGCAAGCTATCACTGTAAACATCTCTGATTTGTATTGATAATTTGCTTTTAATGCCTTTCTGGCTACATGTGTCAAACACCTACGTAGTTGTAGACAAATAAATTTAATTTCCAGTTAAATTGCTAGTCTACATTTCTTCTTTGAACTTCCTTCAGTTTGAATATTTTAACAACTTCTAACATAATTTATAGTTTCAGCACTCTATAAATAGTTTTGCTCAAAAATAATTTTTTATCCAGGCGGATCCTAGTATTTGACTAAAACAAGTGAAATCCTACATAAACAATTTTAGGATTTACACCTCACGTTGGAAATGCTTCACAATCTTGTATAGCACCTACTCTGAACTTAGTTGCCCAGAAAAACAGCTGTAGGTGCAAATCAACAGATTTCGATCCAAAGAATGTGGACGCTGGGCAAATAATGCCTAAAGATACCACTTCTAGTTTGACAATATGCAGCGGTATGGTGGATTAGGAGTAGGCAAAAGAGAGTTTCTCTGGTTAAGACTAATGGTTATGTAAAATCACTGCAACTCCTAGAAAGCTGCATCTTTCTGGATATTCACGCAAAAAGTATATATTGTGATTGCCAGTTTGAAAATAAAGTTGTAGTAATTGTTTTTCAACCATTGTAAAGGAAAAGGACAGACCCAGCTTTATGTGGCAATAGGAAAATCTGCTTTCCTAATGAGTTAACAATTTAAAGGAGAAGGTCTATGAAACAGTTTTTATAAGCCACTTGTAAATTAAGAAGAGAGAAAATACATCTGCATTTGTGAAAATTGAGAAAGGAGAGAAGGGGTAAAATCCAGGATCAATGCTACCCGTGAATGGCCATTTTTCTTAACCTGTCATACCCTAAAAGTGGATAATACCCCTATTGCGCATGGAAGCAAGCACTATTGGGTGTTTTTAGGGTAGACCGTTTGACAAATATTAAAAAATGCCAAATTAAAAATAAATCTATACTAAGAAATGCGCTCACAGTATAGTAGAACCAACTATTTGCTTTCTGCACCCTCGAGAGAAACAGAATTACACCTCAACCCAGAAAGATGATGTCCAGAGTTAGGCGACCACACGTTGACTTTCTAAATCTGTTGAGTGCTGCACAGCCCTGCCAAAGGACAAGTGTATCTGGTGCTGGTATCGTTAAGCTCATTATGAATGCACATACTAAACGGTGCTAAAGAGCAGAAACGTACAAGGGCTGGAGCATAAATACAATTAGCAGGTTCTCAGTTATACTCTGCCACATCATAGAAAAGTAACAAAACTTGCAGTTGATAATGGAAATTATGATCAGCACAAATTTCCTCCACCTTCAAACTCAAGATGGTCATCAACAGTAACAGGTGGAGGTGATTTTAATTCACACTCTGGAAATGGGCTAGACAAGATTGCTTTGATCTACCAAATATGAAAAATAGGACCTATCTTTCATACGAAGGGAATTGCAGAACGATAAATAGAGACCTGTCATAGAATTGAAGTGTAGGTTGTCTGGACAGACTTTCACATGGTAGAAATTTAGAAAATAGCCACACTATGTGTCTTGGAAAATTCAAATGAGCTGTTGTTTGCAAATAGTCTTTTGAGGATTTAAAATTATCTTCTAACTATTTTCTGATAAACATTCTGCAAAATTAGAAGGAAAGCGGAAACTGCTGCATTTTATCATTAAGAATCCCTTTAACAGATAGCACTCAAGGGTTATAACCATAAGTTGCAAAGAAATTTAGAAGATTAGAAAGCAGTTTGTGCCACATTGTATGCAAACTCAGCAGCCAGTATTACTCTTGTTTAGTTGGATTGAGATGCGTTAGTGAACCAGCATAAATACTGGTCAGGAAATGTATCAACTCTTGTTCATTTTTAATATATATCCATGCATTGTTTTACATTCTCCCTGTCAACAAGTTGAGGTAACCCTCTAAATCAAATAATGCCTTTTAAAAAGGCTAGGGTTCTCTTAGAAGCTGTTGATAACTCAGTTAAGGGACACATCTGAGGACGTACAAAGCCATTTGGCAGTCTCTAATCTGGCAGTTCACTAAATCACAGGGTTTGCAACCTGTAAATGGCTTTTTGGGATGTACTAAACCCATTTTGCATTTGGCTAACAGGTTACTGGATTGCAAAATGGGTTTATAAGGCATACCAAAAAGATGTTTGGAAGGCGCTATGTTTAGGCTGTCCGTTCCAAATAGTGATTCCTTATGGTATGTGTAAACAATTTGGATTACTGGTTGAGGGGGATAAAACCCTATTCAAGCAGCAATGACGATTTCTGTCGAAGTGAAGTCACAAGCAAACCCTAAATTAACTTGTGCCCAACCCTCAGGTAGCTTGGCACAGAAAAGTCAGGTTTAATTCAGAGGCAATGTGTAAAGCATTTGTCCAACACTTCAAACAGTAACACAGTGAAAACACACCACAAAATTATTTCACAGCAAATTAGAATAATATAGTAATTTTTATCAAGTAAAGAACCAAAACAACAGACATCCAACCAGTAGAACCTCAGCTATGCAGGTTTAATAATTTCTGTGAAAATAGCACCAAAAGGCACAAAGCGTCAACTATGGACATCAGGTTGTGCTGGACCGGGACAAAGTCACAAGTTCAGTATAACCACATTGGAGCTTGAGCCGGCTGTAGGGTTTCAGTTAGGCCCGCTGAATAAAGTACCTGTTGTGCAGCCGAAACAATGCACTGGTTCTGAGATGCAGCGTGTGTTAGACCTGACAGTCTCAGGATTGTCTTCCTCCCAACATTTTTCCTACCTCCATTTTTCTGACCTCGTTGTTGCTGGTATTAGGACTCTGGGCAATTTACCACTGCTAACCAGTGCTAAAGAGCTTGTGCTTTCTCTCCTAATTCTCCCCTTAACCTAGTAATACTGGCTTATCCCCAACTGGCATATTCAGTGTGCTTACACATTCCTAGTAAAATACATTATATGTGCCCAGGGCCTGTAAATTAAATGCTATTTGTGGGCCTGCAGCACTGATTGTGGCACCCACTTAAGTAGCCCTTTTAACCATGTCTCAGGCTTGCCATTGCAAAGCCTATGTGTGCAGTTTTACATTGCTTTGTCGACCTGGGAAAATACCCCTTTTTCCAGGCCCAAACCTTCCCTTTTTATTCATGTAAGTCACCCCTGTGGTAAGCCCTGAGCTTCCCTGAGGGCATGGTATAATGTATTTAAAAGGCAGGTCATGTACCTTTAGGTTTTACGTTACATTTCGTAGTAGAAATCCCAAAGTCGTTTTTCACTGCAGCAAAGCCTATCTCTACCATAGGATAACTTTGGGACTACCTTATTGCATTTTATAAGTGTAATTCGCAATCTGTAAGGGATAAAAGTTTGGAATCACAATTTAAAATCACAGCTTATGGTGGAATTGTATTTTTAATTGCAATTCAGAATATGCCACTTATAGAAAGTTAGCATTTTCTCACATTAGCCATTTGGTGCCTGCTGCCTGTCTCTTATCACTTGTCTGGGGTGGGTGACAGTGTATTCTCCCTAGACAACCGCACACAGTGGCAGCTGAGGTGTGACTTGATGGACCATCTTGGGAGGATGGGAGGGAGGAGCTGGGCTCTGCTTCACTTACACCTGCAAAGGCTGTGTCCTGTTCCCAACCAAAATGCTGCATCAGGAAGGTCAGGACCTCTGTGCACTCTCACCCACCTCAAAGGCCTAACTGGGCACAAGCACTGGACCACTGACACCACCACTTCAGAACACTTCTGGACTTACGAATACTCTGCCAGGAAGGACTGCTGTGCTGCTATTCTGCAGTAGTGCTGCTTTTCTGGACTCCTGCTTTGCTGTCCTGCCTGTTGTTCCCCTGCCTGGGTGAGGACTGGCCCCTGGTCTGAATTCTAAGGAACATAAAAGACTTTAAACCACCCTGTTTCTGCACCTGGAGTCTGCCCTTTGTGAAACTGCCCTGCTAAGTGATGCCACTGCAGTACTGGACTCTTGTAAAGGGCCTAAGGTGTTTACTCCAGCGGAACCAATACATCCTCCACTGAACCAACTCATCGCATCAGCTGAGCAGCGTATCTTTGAGCAGAGCCGATGCATCGCTGCTGCAGGTTGGATTGGAACTCTGACGCATTGCCTTCTGGACCAGCACTGCATGAAGACCAGTATTTAAGCAGTGGTAAAAACATGGACAAGCAATATTGTGACCTGCACTGAACTCTTTCCCCAATGGCGAACAAACTGGCAACACAGGCCCCTAGAAGGGAGATTGTGTATTATCATTTGTTAGGCTAGCATATTCTTTCAAAATTGTGTTCTTAACTTGATGATTTTCATGTTTGCTTTATGTAACTCACTGGAGCACCTTATGTTTAAAAGGAATGACTTGTTAATTTGCAAAAACAATACAGCATTTTGAAAATGTTTGCTGTGGCCAGACTTTCATTCATTATTAATTTATTTGCTGATCAGTGATTAAAACAATAGGTGTGATGTGTTTTAAGATATTTCTGAACTGATAGAACCATTGTTGCATATACCAGATAGCACTCGGGTTCTGAGGAATACAAGGTTACCCCATTGTTAGTATACATCTACTTGAGATGAAGCAAATGTCAATTTAGGGTTTGCCTGACACTTGCCCTGACTACTATTGTGGTTGCTGTTTGACTAAGGTTCTTACGCGAGCCAACCAACAACCCAATTTCTGACAGCGAGGCTATGGTACGAGGTAGTTGTCGAGGATCCCAGGCGAAGTCTGATGTCGAGGATGCCATGCCCAGTCAGGGTGATGCTTCCATTCCAGGAGGTTGTGATGCAGTGCCCGGTGTCGTTGTTGAAGCTATCGCCGAGGGATGCGAGGGCCTGTGCCGATGATGCGTTATGCAGTGGTGGTTTTAATGAGGGGGCGGGCTGCTATACAGGTCTTTGCGATGGAACCGATCCATGCAGCAGCGACGATTAGTCTGTTCTGCTCGGGTTGTGCAATACAGCAGAGGAGATGCATCATTCCGCTGGATCCACAGAGACCGGCAGAGCACCTTAGGCACACTTCCAAAGGTTCAGGACTGGTCAGGCTCCACCTGGAAGCATAGACTCACAGATGGCAGACTTCAGGTGCTGAGATCAAGGTTGTTGGAGCCTTCTGTCCCTGAGACTCTAGTCAGGAGGCCAGCCAACTAGACTTTGGGATCACTTTGGGTTCCTGGGTTCAGGAGATGCAGGTCCAATCCTACTCACCACAACAAGAGAGCAGCAGTTCAGTACAGCAGTCCTTCAGAGTAGCAATCCAGCAGAGTGGCAGTCCTTTCAGCAGCACAGCAGTCCTTCTTGCTGGAAAAGTATCTACAAGTCCAAATATGTACTGAAAAGATGGTGTCTGAGATCTCATATTTATCCCTCCCCCTGGAAGGCGGAAACAGCTTCTAGAGGTTTTCCTGTGAAGTACACGGGCATCCTGCCTTCCCTGTCCTGGCTCAAAGCTACCTACAGGGGGTATGCAGCTCTTTGTGTGGAGGTAGGACACATCCTTTTCAAGTGTAAGTAGGGGTGTACCCAGCTCCACACTCTCATTCTGCCAGTAATGACCCATCCAGGGGCACCTAAGCCTTCTTTTGTGTGTGGCTTTGAGGGAGCAGCCCTTAAGGCTCATGGGCGCCCGGTGCTTGGCTCTGCATAAGTCCCAATCTTGGTCGGGAGAAAGGTCTCTGGATTGGTTGCAGCTCCCTTCCGCGTCTTCAGGGTCTGTGGAGACAGAAGGGGAACTGGGGTACTGTTCAAGAAAAATCTCTGGATCCAGACTGATGCCTTGGGGAAATTCTAAGGTAAGTAATCTAAAACTAGATGCTTAGATAAGGTGTTGCAAAGGTAAGTAACTTGTCCTTCTACAAGTAAATCTAAATCGAACAAGACAAGATGGCGGGTTTCATCCTAAACAGTGTTAGGTCTGGCACTGTGCCATGAAGTAGAATCCCTTTGCTCCCCTGGGTTTTTCATTTAATAAACTCACAAGAATAGGGACATTGAGGAGGAGGGGCGAACCTGGGCTGGGGGAGTTTCTGGTTGCTCATGCCATCAGAGGCATGGCCTTGTCTACTTCTTTGCAGTCATCTCAAACCGCTAAGGGGGCCAAATGCTCAAGACTGGCTGACCTCTGGTGCAGGCAACCCTGTCATGTCTAACTATTTGAGCCCCCCTGGTGCACTTAAAATGATAAGTTGGAATATTGCAGGGATCACTTAAGAAACTAAGTGATGAGTGGATTAAGATGTTAAGCACCTTTGATATAATCAGTGCACAGGAGACGTGGGGCACAGATGTGGTTATGCATATAGATGGTTATTCAAGGTTTTCCTTCAGGGCCACCCCTTCTACCCATGGTAGAGCCAAGGGATAGTTAGTAATGCTCATTCAATTTGTTCAAACTGTAAACTGGAAAGGATTGCCACTAATGTGCCCTAGATTCTTGGCATTCTCCTGACTTTCTCAACCATGTTTAGGGTTTTGGCTGTGGATGTTTATAACTCAGTCTCAGTCAGGAAAGAGTATGATGTTCTCAGAGTACTCACAGTTTTAAGGTGTTTATGTTGATGGCCTATCTCAGTTTGCACCCCTGCATGGATTATGTATGGGGACATTGATGATGTATTTTTCAATAATGATCAAGTGCATCTCAAACACACTGGGCAGGGGGATATGTTAAATAACCTGATCTCAGATTACAACCTTGTTAACCTGCTTAATAAGGGAGAAGCTAATCCTGTAGAACTGTAACCTACTTTTAAGGGGGCAGGTGCCAGGTCTTTAATTGACAGTTTTTTGGTTTGGTATGCCTATTTTCCTCCTTTGTAAACTTCAATGTGGTTTGGGAAACACATAGCGACTGCAATCCCCTTTTGACCACTTTCCTGTGTTGTCAGACACATGTGTAAGCTGGATGTTTATATAAGGAGTCGGTTATCCTAAAAGATAAGGGCCGAAGGCTAAAATGGAACAAGGTCATACCCACTCATTTTTATAGCTGATGGGATGACGTCAAAGACAGTCTGGAAGATGGATAGAATCCAGACCCAAAAGCCTTAGAGAAGTGCACAATCCCAGTATTGCTTGAAGCATTGAATAGTCTGGAAACAAGTTCTCCAAAGTGCTTGGAGAAGTTGGTATTTAATAGGGTTGTATCTCGGCTGATGATCTCGCTATCTGGAGAGCACACGTCTCTCTGGCCGATGTCAGTGCAACTTGTTTCTGGAACAGTAGCTCCTTTAGTCTGCTCAGCTTGTTATAATATACATTGGTAGTATAAATATGAGGCCACATTTCTGCTACTCTTATCTCCTATGTGGGGGGTGGAATAGAACATGTCCACAACAAGTTACAATTTGAGAGACTGAAATTGCGTAGGCAATCCCTGGTCTCATTCCGCAATAGCTCTGTTCGTTCAGGACCACATAACTTCCATTCGAAAGTATATGAAATGCTGGACGAATCAAAGGGATAGGTGAACCCTTCAGTAAGCATGCCAAGTTTGCTACCTCCGCATTGTAAAAGCCATGTAGTGACACCTGCTTTCAGATCATTGAAACCCTAATAGTAGTTTCACATTCGCTTCCGCTCAAAAAGATGTCTGTTTCGCTGTTCAGACATTTGTACTCAAGGCAACTCCCACACCTCTTTAATAAAGCGATCTCCTAGCCACTCCTATCTGCCTACAGGAAAATGTTTCGAACATTTCATGAAATGAAAAATGGAAATTGGCAGATTTATAATGCCTTGTATGAGCCATACCGTTGAAGGGCTTTCTTCTACCGTCATAGGTAGCTTTTACATATTGAACATGGTGTAACTTGCTTCTTTTTTAGCTGTTGTCTGTTGCACCCTGGATAAATTAAAAGCAGAGAACAAGTCACTACTGTTAATGTATTTCCATGGAATGCAGCCATTTTTCAGAATCTGTAATGCCCATCCTAACTGCATGATGGAGCGCATCTGACTGTCAGTAGTGTAAAAGGAACACATCATTCTGAATGATGGCTATTGCAGAAGACACTATTTTAAGTGTGTATATCTGATAGAGACTTTCCTGGCATCAGCTTGGAATCCAGAACTTTTGCAGAGTAATACCCTTGTGCGCCCAGTCGGGTGGTGGCGTAATTCAGATCCGCGTGGCGTAGTTGGAACCGTTTGTGATGTCACAGTTGCATATAAAGGAACCACCCAGGCACACGTACGTCAGTTCTTTTTCTACCGTGCCGGTTAGAGCAGATCTGGAATCAAACTACCCTCTGTCTTTTTTGACAGGCCTTTTTCGACCTTTTTGTCAAAAAAAAATTCAAGTCTGTGTAGAATATCATCTGCGAAGATGGGTTTCAAGCCATGCGGCGCATACCACCCCACCATGTCGGTGACTGACCCCCATAAGGTTTGTCTCTAGTGTCTGGACCGAGATCACGACTCAGTCGTGTTCCGACTGCCGGCCCATGGCTCCGAAAGCTTTGAGGCAGTGGTCCCTGAAGCTCATGGCGGCCCGGCAGATGACGTCGGTTGGTGTGACTCCTCAGAGGTCCCGGTTGAGGAGTAGATCGTTGGACCGCTTCTGGAGCCCCAAGTCCTCTTCATCTCACTCGAGATCGTCCCTGCACTCGGGGAAGAGGCACAGGAAGAAGAAGAAGAAGTAGTAGTCCAAAAGGATTTAGACTTCACCTCTCCCATGGGCTGACAAGGCGAGTCGGGAACGTCGACGTTCCGAGCACGGTTCCGTGGAGGTGTTGCCAGGACCGACTTCTAGCCTCCCCACCTTTCCGGGAGTGACCCTTGCTCAATTCAAGGAGTTTTACAAGACCATGCATCTCGTATTTGAGCGGGCTGCCCCCGCTGGTGTGTCTTCGGGCCCTGTGGGGTCGAAAGAGGCCCCATCAGATTCCACGCCAGCAGCTTCGGCCTTAGCGCTGATGGGGTCTCTTGGACGATATAGGATCCGGAACGACGCCAAAACCACACCGTCTGCCTCCTCTAGCGTTGTTCCCAAAATCGAAGCTCCTTGTGCCACCGGCGCCCACTGGTGGTGCAAGCCCCATCCTCATACCTGGTGATCAGGAGCAGAAACGGCGTTGTGCGACTGTAGGAAAGTACACTCTTTCTGGCATGGTTACCCTCACTTCTTGCCTGTTGTCAGTACTTTTTGAATTTGTTCACTGGGATCCTGCTAACCAGGACCCAATGACTATGCTCTCTCCCTTTAAATTTGGTTGCTTGGACCACACACACCCCACATTTTACATAATGGTGCCCCCTTGTAAGTCCCATATATGGTGCCCAGGTACCAAGGGCAGCACCAGGGGTCCCCCATGGGCTGCAGCATGTATTATGTCACACATCAGGAGCCCATGCAAAGTGTAGCTGCAGGCCTGCCATTGAAGACTGCATGAAAGGGTGCATGCACCCTTTTTACTACAGGTCACTGCACCAAGTCACTGAAAGTCACCCCTATGGTAGGCCCTCCTAGCTCAGAGGGCAGGGTGCAGGTACTGTGTGTGAGGGCCCCGCTGAATGAGCAGAGGTGCCCCCACGAACTCCAGCCCATTTTCATGGACTTTGTGAGTGTGGGGACGCCATTTTGTGTGTTTACTGGACATAGATAACTACCTATGTCCTGCTACATAATGATAACTCCGAACTCAGGCATGTTCGGTATCAAACATGTTGAAATCATACCCTAATGTTGTTGCCAGTATTGGACGTATGATACCATGCACTCTGGGGGCTCCTTAGAAGACCCCCAGCGTTGCTCCTACCAGCTTTCTGGGATTTTGTGGGCAGACCAAGCTGCTGCCACCCCTCGGACAGGTCTCTACCCTCCTGCTACTTGATCAGCTCAAGCCCAGGAAGGCAGAACAAAAGATTTTCGTTGGGAAAGGGGTAACACCCTCCCCCCTTTGGAAATAGGTGTTAAATGGATTAGGAAGCGTAGCCACTGATATGCTTTGAAGGGCACATTTGGTGCCCTCGTTGCATAAACCACTCTGCACTGGTTCAGGGACCTCCAATCCCTGCTCTGGCACGAAACTGGACAATGGGTGGTGCTCAGAGCTCCTCCAGAGGGTCTCTTGATTCTGCTGTCTTGAATCCATGGTGGGCAGAGGCCTCTGGAAGAATCTAAGTGGCCAGGTCAGGCAGGTGACGTCAGAGCCCCCTCCTGATAGAATGTCACCTGGCTAGGTGACCAATTGCCCTTCCAGGGATATTTAGGGCCTCCCCCTTGGGTGGGTCCTCAGATTCGACGAGCAAGACTCCAGCAGGATTCTTTTGCACTGTTTACTTCAACTTCTGGCTACTGGAACTGCAACTGGACCCTCCAGGAACCGACAACCTGCATCCACAACAAATACTCTGCATTGTTTCTAAGGCTCCTTACAGCTTCTGCTACATTTCCCTGGCTCTGTATCTCTGAGGGCAGCCAGGGGGTCATTCTAAGTTCAAACTTACGCCGCCAAAAGACCGCAGGGCCATTCAAACTTTCCCGCTGGGCCGGCGGGCGCCCGCCAAGAGAGCGCCCGCCGGCCCAGCGGGAAAGGCCCTGCAACACAGAAGCCGGCTCCGAATGGAGCCGGCGGTGTTGCAGGGGTGCGATGGGTGCAGTTGCACCCGTCGCGATTTTCACTGTCTGCTATGCAGACAGTGAAAATCATGCTGGGGCCCTGTTAGGGGGCCCCTGCACTGCCCATGCCAGTGGCATGGGCAGTGCAGGGGGCCCCAGGACACCCGTTCCCGCCATCCTGTTTCTGGCGGTGAAAACCGCCAGAAACAGGCTGGCGGGAAGGGGGTCGGAATCCCCATGGCGGCGCTGCTTGCAGCACCGCCATGGAGGATTCTCCCAGCCGGGGCTAATCCGGCGGGAAACCGCCGGACCCGGCTGGGCGACCGTGGCTTTACAGCCCCTGTGTGGGGACGAGGTCCTGGTACCTTCAAACCCAGAGGGTCTGGCCAGAAGTCATCCACCACCCAGCCCCCCTTCTCCACAGCGTTCAAGTCCTCCTACTGTGATTCTACAAGATCACATGCGTCCAGTTGGAGGGAGGATTCAATTTCATTTTCCTCACTGGCGGTCCATAACATTGGACAAATCAGTCATGAACATGATACAGAATGGCTATTCCCTCCCCTTCAAGTCTTTGCCTCTCTCTATGCTTCCATTAAAAGAACAGCTGATGGAGGATCACTTAGTCTTGCTCTACAAGGACGTTACGGCTCTCTTGGCCAAGGGAGCCTTTGAAAGGGTCCTGAAGTCAGAAGTAGGCAGTGGTTGTTATTCCTGTTACTTTCTGATTCCCAAAAAAAACAAGGGTCTTCAATCTTCCTCAAAAAGGAGAAATTCAAGATGCTCACTCTGGCTCCGGTCTTCCCTGCTCTAGGCCAAGGAGACTGGTAGCATTGGACTTGCAAGATATGTATTTTCACATCCCCATCCTGTCTGCAGACAGGCATTACCTGCGGTTCAAGGTAGACCACAAGCACTTTCAGTTTACTGTGCTCCCCTTCGTTTTCACGAGTGCCCCTTCGGTGCTCACCAAACTGATGGCGGTGGTAGCAGCTCATCTGCGCAGGTTAGGGGTTTCAGTTTTACTCTACCTCCACGACTGGCTGTTGAAGACTACTTCGCCCCAGGCTGTCGTCACCCACCTTCAGTCGACGACAGACCTCCAGCATTTGCTGGGGTCCACTATACACATGCTAAAGTCACACCTGTCTCCCTCTAAGAAGCTCTCTTTCATCAGAGCTGTTCTGGACACAGTGCAGTTTCAGACTTATGCTCCTGAGCAACGAGTCCAGGATAATGAGGTTATGATACTGATGTTTCAACCTCTGTCCTGGATTTCGGTGGAACAGACTCTGAGGCTGTTGGGCCTCATGGCCTCCTGCATCCTGTTAATCAAGTATGCCAGATGGCATATGAGGAGTCTGCAGTGGGATCTGAAGTTCCAATGGGCACGGCATCAGGGGAATCTCACCGACGCGGTTCAGATCTCGGAGGGAACTGCAAAAGATGTGCAGTGGTGGTTAGTGAACTGTGATTGGGTCAGAGGCAGTCTCCTCTCCCTTCCCCAACCAGATCTCATAGTAGTGACAGATGCGTCACATCTGGGATGGGGTGGCCATCTGGGAGAGGTGGAGATCAGAGGCCTCTGGCAGAATCCGAAGCTCTGGGTTATCCGACTGGCACTGAAAGCATTTCTTCTTCTTGTAAAAGGGAAGATAGTGCAGGTGTTCACAGACAGCACCACCACAATGTGGTACTGCAACAAGCAGCGCGGTGTGGGGTTGTAGACCCTTTGTCAGGAGGCCTTGCGTCTCTGGACATGCCTGGAACAGCAGGGCATAACCCTGTTGGTTCAACACCTGGCAGGTTCTCTGAATGCCAGGGCAGACGAACTTAGCTGTTGATGCCTAGCGGATCACAAGTGGTTTCTCCATCCGGAGGTGGCGCAAGGACTCTTTCTGCAGTGGGGAGAGCCTTGGTTAGATTTGTTCACCTCTGCAGAGAACGCACAGTGTCCGCAGTATTGCATGTTGAGTTTCCAAGGCGACAATCGCTCTGCAACACTTTTTGTCGCAAGTGGAGTTCAGGCCTCCTGTACGCCTGTCTGCCCATACCACTTTTGCCCAGAGTTCTCAAGAACATCAAGAATGATCAAGCCCAAGTAATCCTGGTGGCTCTAGACTGGGTAAAGAGAGTCTGGTATCCCAAGCCTCTGAAAATGAGCATCGATCCTCCGATCAGGCTGCCCCTTCGGGGAGATATTCTGTCGCAGCAGCAGGGTAAGGTTCTCCACCTGAACCTGTCAAATCTGTGACTTCATCCGTGGAGATTGAGCAGTGACAGTTGGCAGCCTCTGACCTTCCTCCCTAAGTCTGTAAAGTTATTCTGGCAGCCAGGCATCCCTACACTAAGATGGTATACGCCTACCGTTGGAAACGCTTTGTATATTATTGTACAGAACACTCTATTGATCCTCTTTTTACTTCTCCCTCTGACATCCTTCTCTTTATCTTATCCCTTTCCCAACAAGATCCTGTGTTGGGCACTCTCAAAGGCTATTCTTCCGCCCTATTGGCGTCAAATCTCCAATTGTAAATAGATCCTTAAAGGGCTTGTACATATGTATCCTCCTATGCCCTTTGTCATGCCTCAGTGGAACTTGAATCCGCTCTTCACTTTTCTCATGTGTGCTCCCTTTGAGCCACTGCACAACTGTCCCCTCCGGCTGCTCACCATCAAGATAGCCTTTTAGTGGCAATAACATCTGCCAGGTGGGTGAGTGAGAGGCAGGCTCTTTCATCTAAGCCACTTTATCTCACCATGTTTCTAGAAAAGGTGGTACGCAGAACTCGTGCCTCTTTCCTCTTTCTACCTTGACCACACAAAAGAGTTCTGGGTAAATGACCTCTTTGGGATACGTGGGAGCAAAGAAGGGTCAGGCAGTGCAGAAACGAACCATTTTACGCTGGGTCGTTCTCTGCATTAAGATATGCTACGCACTGGCCAACAAGCAGCCTCCTGAGGGCTCATTCTACCATGTGCAAAGCGGCTATCACTGCGCTAGCACTAGGTGTTCCAGTCCTGGGTATCTGTCAAGTAGCAAGTGGGCATCATCGCACACATTTGCAAGACACTACTACCTGGACAATCAGGTCCGTAGAGACAAACACTTTGCCCGTTCGGACCTGCAGGACTTTTTAGCGTGAGTAGATCTGTCCGGAGCCCACCTCCAGGAGGTTATGGCTTGGGTATGTATTTAAGGTAAGGAATCTGCATCTAGAAGTCTCTATCTGATGAACAAGTTACTTACTTTCAGTAAAGCATTATCTGGTAGCTGCAGATTCCTTACACCCACCCATGCCTCCCCGCTCTGCGGACACGTCTAATAGGGTCAGAGATTGTCCCTTTCAGGGTCCTAGTTTTTGCACAGTCAAAATGTTGGTTCTTTCTATGGCTCTGCGCTTCTGGCATGGAAGTTTGTGGAAAAGGAGCTGACGTACGTGCGCCCCTGGGTGGTGCCTTTATTGGCAACTGTGAAATCACAAACAGCTCCCACAATGCCACGCAAATCCGAACAATGCCACTCAACGACATGCGCAAGGGTATTGCTCGGCAAAAGTTCCGGATTCCAAACTGACGCCAGGAAATTCAAAGGTAAGGAATCTGCAGTAAGATAGTCTCTACCAGATAATGCGTTACCGAAGGTAAGTAACTTCTTCATTCTGTTGGACAGAGTATTCATGCCATTATCGACAACAGCTAAAGCTTTTCCCATATTTTCCTTATCTATCTGTCTTAAGCGTGCAGCTTCTTCCATTTGAGAAAGCTTCCATATTTCATTATAAATGGCATACAGGAATCGTTTAGAGCATGACTTTCGTGGACCTAGCAAGAAATCTTGCAAGTCTTCATTCTCTGATAGGAGATTAAGATGTTCCTTAACTGCTCCTAAGGTGTTTGTCTGTAACCATTGTTAGCACAGTTTAACCACACTGTATGTGGTAATTATACCCAAGTGTTGACCCGAGACAAAGCGAGGGTCCGGCCGGCTAATCTTGAAACCCCCTGAGGAATTACAAAAACGCACCTGACACCCATTTGTGTCTAATGGCCACAATAACCACCCACTGGGAATTAAAAGTGCGGAATTATAGTCACCATCCTGAACCCAAACATTTAGTTCTTCCTCTGTGACATTGAGGAATGTTTGCCAGTTGTTGAATTTGGACGCATTAATTTCCTTCATTTTAGCTAATCCTAGGCAGGATGTCTGTTGAACTGTGTCATTTGAAAAGATCATTTGGACAGGAATAAGGCATGCTCCGATCAAAGTTTCCCTACCCTGAATTTGCTAATCTTGTGTTCCCTATACACTTTTTTACAACAATAGTGTTCTTCCAGTATTCGTATCCTTCAACTGCAAATCAGGAAAACAAAGGAAACTGAATAGAATAATTTGCTGTCAGTTAGAAAAGTTTTCTTCGTCATCTTGAAAGGTGGTTGTTAATATGACTCTGCCTTTGTAGTGTCATGCCGAGAAAAGTATGCAAATTTGTCTATACAGCTTTTGGGGCTCCCCAAAGGTGAAGTTGACAGTTTTACTACTGCGTGTAACTAAGTACTGGTCTATGTCTAGTTGCTCAGTACAGATAGTAATACCCGCAATGATTGTAACCGAATATTTCCCCATAATTTGCAGTGTTAGTGTACACATCATCACTTTCAAATACAGTGTAATCCTGCAGCTCAGCAAGCATTGAATCAAATGTTTTAACATCCCCGTCATCAGAAACAACACCAGGTGTGATAACATCAGTCTACATTTGAAAACATAAGGAATTTGGATAACCTCAATAGGCCCATATGCATAAAAGGAAACTTTATCCCAAACAATCCCATCTGGAATTGGTACTGCTGAAATGTTTACAAGGGACAAGTCTCTTGGACCTTATGTGAGGAAAGATATGGAGATAGAAGTTAATCGCCTGCTTCAACAGAAGAGTGTTCAGGAAGGTAACGACCATATATCAAGAGAAAGAAATCATTTAAGAAACCAATCCATAACAGAAAGGCAAACAATGTCAGAAACATCCATGGATAAACCAAATAGTTATTTTTAGAGCATATGTAAAACTTATGTGTCTTTTCAGGTGCAGGAGCAGACGAAGTTGAAGAAAAGTCGATGAAGTAACCAGAAGCAGTCTTTAGAAAAACAGGGGTTAAATAATGGCACTAAGCAGGCTTAGCACTGTTATTTAGGCCCACCTCCCTCCCGTGCTCCATTTTTGCACGGGAGGAGAAATAAGGCGCTTGGGCCTTACAGTCATTTTTTGGATGGCAGGTGCATTACTGGTGGATGGATCCACCTTGCTTGGAGGCTCATAGACCGTGTCGTCAGTTTGTGTTGAATTTGAGTAGAAGAGAGCCACATCATGGACCGGTGTTGTCAGTGAAGTGGTAACATGAATCAGAAGAAGTTCATTCTCCTCCTACCCCATGCTTCAGGAGGCATTTGTAGCATCACTGTACATGCTGGTATAGTCAGAAGTGTTGTTTCTTCTTTGAAGAGGTATGTCCTGTTGGGTAGTGAGAGGGGACTGGGAATTACCCAAGGGACCTCTGGGTCTACTGTGACGGATCAACCACATGGTGCAATTTGATGCTGTCGACGGAGACCAAGCTGTTCCCTTTTGAGCCTGGCAGCTGTGGCAGGATGACATTTCAGGTGCCTTGTATTCCCAGGACTGGTACCGGTGCTCTGTATTCCTTCATTTTTCACACCAATCTTCTCACAAACCAGATCCCCAACTTTAGGAATCCAGCCTGTAGAAGTTGTTGGTAAATCCCTTATTCTAAAGTGGCAGCACTGGCCGATGAATTATCATCACAAAATTGCTGAAGCTCCTGTAAAACAGTGAGCTGTTCATTTATGTCAAAAGGATTGTCTGCTGCCACCATATCAGGGCCATCTAGATCTGGGACATACATAGGTATCCCAAAGAGGTCCTCCCAAGCACCGTCTTGGCAGATTATTCAGTGCTTTCTGGACCCCATATAGGTGATGAAGCCAACTGCGACCTGAACATAATTGTTGGACTTTTCATCCTTGGCCTGGTCTCCCTTAACTTTGTGCCTCTGTTTCCCAGGTTGTTGATGTGTGCTGCACTCTGTTTTTGCCGTTTTTGTTACTCTGAGCATTTCACCAGTGCTAAAGTGAAAGTGCTCCTATACAAAATGTGTATGTAATTGGTTTATCCATGATTGGCATATTTGATTTACTAGTAAATTCCTAGTAAAGTGCACTAGAGGTGCCCAGGGCCTGTGAACCAAATGCTACTAGGGGGCCCGCAGCACTGGTTGTGCCACCCACCTAAGTAGCTCTGTAATCATGTCTCAGACCTGCCACTGCAGTGTCTGTGTGTGCAGTTTTTAACTGTAAATTTGACTTGGCAAGTGTACCCACTTGCCAGGCCTAAACATTCCCTTTTCTTACATATAAGACACCCCTAAGGTAGCCCCAAGGGCAGGGTGCAGTGTATGGTTAAGATAGGACATATAGAAATGTGTTTTATATGTTCTGACAGTGAAATATTGCTAAATTTGTTTTTCAATGTTGCAAGGCTTGTCCCTTTCCGAGGTTAACATGGGGGCTACCTTTAAATATGATTAAAGTGTAGATTCCCTTTGGGAGCGGAGAGACGTGGAGTTTGGGGTCTCTGAGCTCACAATTTAAAAATACATCTTTTAGTAAAGTTGATTTTAAGATAGTGTGTTTGAAAATGCCACTTTTAGAAAGTTTTCTTGCTTAACCATTTCTGTGACTCTGCCTGTCTGTGGATTCCCTGTCTGGGTCCGTTTGACAGTTGGGCTGGTTGCACCTCACACTAGGCAGTGACACAAAGGGAGCTGGGGTGTAGCCTGCATATCCTGATGAGCCATCTGTGCTAGGAGGCGGTCACTCACACCTGAAAGGGCTGTGCCTGCCCTCACAAAATGCAGTCGCCAACCCCCTGGTGTGTGTCTGGGGCCTGGCCTGGGCAAGGCAGGATTTCACAAACAAGAGAGACTTTCCTTTGAAGTCGGCCTACTTCAAATGGCAAAATGGGTATAAGAAGGGAACCCAAAACCACAGACTTTAGAACACTTTTGGAAACCAAGAGGAACCCCTCCCTGGAGAAGAGCTGAGGAAGAAGAGCTGCCCTGCCTGTGCTGTGTGGAGCTATCCTGCAGTTGCTGCTTCTGCCTGTGCTAGAGGACAAAGACTGGAATTTGTGTTGCCTTCCATCTTGTGAAGATCTCCAAGGCCTTGATTTAGAGCTTGCCTCCTGTTAATTGAAGTCTCAAGGACAGCAAAGACTTCTCTCTGCCAGCACCTGGAGTCTCTGGAGAGACTCTTACCCTGCCAAGTGGTGCCCATCTAGTTCCTGGGACCCTGAAAGGAGAAGCTGGCATCCCAAGAGTCAGAAATCCACGCACAGGCTGCCGTGCAGAGAAAAGATAGATATGATTCCGATCTGTGGCTGAAAAATCAACCCGCCGCCGGCTTCGCGGCTGAAAATGGACGCTTGCCTGCAACGTGACCCGAAGATCAACGCCCGGGATGGAGAACCGATGCACAGCATCGCTGACGGAGGCTGGTGAGATCGCAACCCGCGCTGCGTGGTTTTTGGATCATTGTGCGGCTGGATTTCCAACGCAAACACCGCTGGGCATGTAAAAACGATGCAAGGCCTGGCCGGACCCGAGAGTTCTGACCAGATTGACGCATCCCTCTCCTGCGGAGAGAAGAAATGACGCACGCTGACCCGACTAAAAGAGAAACAACGCAAGGTGTCGCTCGTGAGTGAAATCAACACATTGCAAGTCCTTTTTGATGCACACTTGCCTGTGCAGGGTTATTTTTGACGCACCCAAGGTACATTTTCACACTAACAGCGCTAGCGTTGTGTTTAAAATTACATGAAGTCTCTTTTTGCATTTGTAGTGATAACTTGACTTGTGTATTGTCGATTTTTGTTGTTTTGGTCTTGTTTTGTTTAGATAGATATGTTCTATTTTACTAAGCCTGTGTTGTGTCATTTTGTAGTGTTTTCACTAAGTTACTGTGTGTGTTGGTACAAATACTTTACACCTAGCACTCTGAAGTTAAGCCTTCTGCTCGTGCCAAGCTACCAAGGGGGTGGCAGGGGCTTAGCTGAGGGTGATTCTCTTTTACCCTGACTAGAGTGAGGGTCCTTGCTTGGACAGTGGGTAACCTGACTGCCAACCAAAGACCTAATTTCTAACACTAATATTCTAGAAGGACTGCTTTAGATCTCGAGTCCTCCTCTCCACTACCAAATTACCCTCGGAATGGTAGGGTGAGGAGTAATGGAGTTCCACACCCATTGTCCTCATGGTGTCCTTGAATGCCCTAGAGGCAAAGGCAGAGCCCTGGTCCAAATGGAATGCTGCAACCACATATGAACCGATAAAGATCAGCAAGCGTTTTAGAACAGTTTGAGCTGCAGCAGATCGCTGTGGCCATACCCACAGGAATCTAGAACAAGAAACAACAGCGACTAAGATGGATTTGTATGCACCATCAGGTTGTAAGGAGGGGACCACAATGGTCCGGGTACACACATTGTGGTGGCCTGTTGGATACTAAGAGGGATGTCTGCGATGGGTGTTTGATGTTTGTGCTTTTTATTTGCTGGTAAATGTAACAACAATGGGCATATTGCTTGGTCTGTTTGTATAGACCTGGCCACCAGAAGCGTTTCTGTAACAGTGTTTTCGTGGCCGCAACATCAGCATGAGCGGATGCCACACCATCATTTGGTGCTTTGATGAGATCCAATCTCTGGTATTTGTTGGGGGGTCACTCGATGTCCAATCCCAGGAATTGTTGCAAAGGCAACATTCTGTGCACTGATGTGGTAAGAATACTTTGCAAGGAATGCTTTTTATAGAGGCTTGCCTTCAGCTGAAGCTTTCATGGTAGCCAGAATTTCATGATCCAATCTTGTGAGGGAACGAGTCACTGCAGCAACAGAAGCCGTAGCTACTGCGGATTTGGCTGCTTCATCAGCCAAGGTGTTTCCAATAGAGTGTACTCCTACACATTGGTGGCCCAATGTGTGGACTACATGAGCCTCTGGTAGCTTATCTTTAAGATCAGCTACCCTCCCCCATAGATTTCTGTGTTTTATGTTGTTCCCCTTTGAATCTCTGAACCTGTTCAACTGCCAATGATTGTGATAATCATTGTAGGACTAGACACAATAATATGAATCACACACAATCAATGTGAGTTGTCCTGCATCCGTATGTTCTAGCACTAAGATAAGAGCCTTAAGTTCAGCTTGCTGAGCTGAGCTGTGCAGCCCCCCAGGTTCTGCGTGTAGGTATTCTGAGGGTGGAATACACCATCCTTCATCACTCGCTCACAGCTGTGCAAGCAGCAGAGTATTGATGTTTACTACCTACAGCTAGTTGTGCTGAACCAGTATTGAATCAAAGATGTAGTCAACATCAGTGGCAGTCAGGGAGGTTGCCCATTGAATCCAATGTGAATGTAACACTTTAGCGTTAGAAATGCTTGCTTTTATGACAGCCTCTAAGGCCAGCACCGTGGTAACCTCATTGATGAGTTTCCTTTGGGCAAGTGACCTCTCTTTGATGACAGCCATCTGTACAGCAGTTAGATTTTTTTCTGTGGGTGCAAAGTGTTGTTCTGCATTGGAATTTAAGTGTGATTTATATGCTATCCCCCTTGTGGAATCTGGCCTCCTTTCTGTGAGGCTCCTTCGGAGTCCTGCACATTGGTTGCAATACTAAATTTAGGGGAAGGCTGTAGGTTGAGTTCACACTTGTATAGGACCTTGTGAGAAGATCTGTCATGTAATGACCTTCTGGTAGGCGCCAAATGGCCTGATTTATTGGGGACCCTCCTACAGGCCAATGACTGGGTGGTCATTCATGAGGGGGCAAGAACCGCATCCACGAACAACCTCTTCAAACTGAGACAATTTAATGTTGTCCATCAGGTGCATCTGACTCCAACTACATTACACTCTATTTACCCTCACAGGTCCTCTGCATGCCCTTGATGCAATGCTTTAGAGGTGGACTTTATACATATGATTTGGACCTAGCCATTTCTGAGTGAGTACTTTGATGGGGTGCTTGGCTCCATGGGAGTGGCCACGGGATGAGACATCCCTCAGGACATAGGTCAACGCCTATTGGGACTGATTCCAGCCAAAATCAAGAAAAAGTAAAAAAACTCTGACTTCTGGGGCTCACCTTGGCAAAACGTAGAATAGTCATTCACTGGTTGTCCCCAATGGCCCCCAAGTAGGCTGACTGGAGGAAAGATATGGCTGAAGAGTGCCACATGTGTAAAACTCATAGGGACAATAAATTGATGGATGATCTACAGCCTTGGGCTGCGATGTTTATAGACTTGCTGGAACCTCCCCATCAGCTGTATCTGGCAGGGGGTGAAGTTTCTGGGACTTTTGGGTCTGGATGGTTGTGACCATAATAAGTACTGGGGAGGGATACTAATGATCACACTGTTTTTGTTCACCGCTACTTTTATGATACCTGCCCTGACATGAATGGCTCAGGACCCCGGGCATGCATGTGGAACCGGAGCAATAATGAGGTTCATTGATGTTGATTTCCATTTTCTGTACTGTTGGTATTATATTGTATTGTCACTATTGCATCATAGGTTGTGTCCAGGAGGACTCGAGGATCAATTTTGGGTGGGCAGAAGTCAGAAAGGCTGTGTTAGACCTGACAGCCTTAGGGTGGTCACCCCTAACTTTTTACCTGCCTCCCTCCACTTTTTGGATACTGTTTTTGCTCGTTTTAGGACTCTGTGCACTTTACCACTGCTAACCAGCGCTAAAGTGCATATGCTCTCTCCCTTTAAACATAACAACACAGGATCATACCCAATTGTATTATTTAATTTACTTATAAGTCCCTAGTAAAGTGCACCACATGTGCCCAGGGCCTGTAGATGAAATGCTACTAGTGGGCCTGCAGCACTGATTGTGCCACCCACTTAAGTAGCCCCTTAACCATGTCTCAGGCCTGCCATTGCAAAACCAATGTGTGCAGTTTCACTGCCAATTCCACTTGGCATTTTAAAAGTACTCGCCAAGCCTAAAACTCCCCTTTTTCTACATATAAGTCACCTCTAAGGTAGGCCCTAGGTAACACATAGGGCAGGGTGCTGTGTAGACAAAAGGCAGGACATGTACCTGTGTAGTTAACATGTCCTACTAGTGTAAAACACCTAAATTCGTTTTTGCACTGCTGTGAGGCCTGCTCCTTTCATAGGCTAACATTAGGGCAACCCTCATATACTGTTTGAGTGGTAGCTGCTGATCAGAAAGGAGTAGGGAGGTCATACCTAGTATGGCCAGAACGGTAATACAAAATCCTGCTGACTGGTGAAGTTGGATTTAATATTACTATTTTAGAAATGCCACTTATAGAAAGTGAGCATTTCTCTGCACTTAAATCCTTTTGTGCCTTACAATCCACGTATGGCTAGGTTCAGTTGACAGCTCCCTTATGCATTCACTCAGACAAACCCCAAATACAGGATGCTCAGCCTCACTTGCATACATCTGCATTTTGAATGGGTCTGCCTGGGCTGGGCGGGTGGAGGGCCTGACACTTATATGTCAAAGGACAGTAGCCTACCCTCACACAAAGGACTGCCACACCCTCTAATGGGGCCCTGGCAGACAGGATTTAACTGAAAGGGGACCTTGTGCACTTCTAAGCCACTCTTTGAAGTCTCCCCCACTTCAAAGGCACATTTGGTTATTTCCACATGGCCTTTGTCCCTACCAACTCAGACACTTCTTGACAAGACACTCTAGTCACAGACACTTCCTGGAGAAGAGAACCTGAACCAGAACCCGCAACCTGCCAAGAAGAACTGCCTGGCTGCCCAAAGGACTCACCTGACTGCTTTCTGTGAAGTACTGCTGCCTTTCTGTTGCCCTGCTGCCTCGCTGCTCTCTGGCTGTGCTGAGAAGTGCTCTCCAAGGGTTTGGATAGAGCTTGCCTCCTGTTCCCTGAAGTCTCAGGACCAAAAAGACTTAATTCCTGCAAGAAGAACTCCCTGTGCGGCGGAAATCTACGCACACCCTGCAGAAAACAACACACAGTCTGCATCGCTGTGAAAAATTCACTGCACGCCAAACCGTAACGATGCAGCCCGACTTGGCAAGGAGAAGATCGACGCAGCACCAGCATAGCAACCGGAAATTTGCCACCACGGCCCTTTGACTCGAAGCACAGCCGAACCAGAACAACGCATTCCAACTTCATGAGAGGAATCGACGCAGTGCCTGCCGTGCAGTAGAAACTTCCACCCAACGCCCACCAGATCGATGCAGCTCCTGTGAGTTCGTCCTGTCAGTGCCGGATTTCAGTGCAACATCCCCAGGGCATCCGAAAACCCCACAACCTGAAGAGGATCCAAGACGAGTGCCGGAAATCGACGCAAAGCCTTAGCTGCGTGAAAAATAAATGACGCATAGCTGTGTTCGACCCGAGAAATCAACGCACATCTTCCTGTTATCCACACATCTCCTCCTCTGCCGTTCTTTGCGGAGATTTTGAACGCAAACCAGATACTTTGTGCTTCCAAGAGACACTTGTTGCTTTTAAGAGACTAAAGTCACTTTATATCATTTCTACAGTGATATTTCAACATATAGTTATTGCATCTTAATAGTTTGACCTGCATCTTACCAGATAAATATTATACATTTTTCTAAGCACTGTGTGGTATATTTTTGTGGAGTTCTACTGTGTTATTGCATGATTTATTGCACAAATACTTTACACATTGCCTTCTAAGTTAAGCCTGACTGCTTGGTGCCAAGCTACCAGAGAGTGGGCACAGGATAATTTGGATTGTGTGTAACTTACCTTGTCGAGAGTGAAGGTCCTTGCTTGGGCAGGGGGTAACCTGACTGCCAACCAAATACCCCATTTCTAATAGGCTTTAATATCATTACTTGTAGGCAAGGCTTCCAGACCCGACGGGGTCCCTGGAGATTTGTACAAGTCCCTAGTTGATCTGTAGGCACCGTTATTGACACAACTTATTAATGCAGCCATTCACGGTTCGCTAAAGCGAAGCTGGCCATATTTAAAAAGGGGAGCAGAGTGGACCCAGCCTGTGACCAACCTATCTCTTTGGTGAACTCAGAGATTGAAAATTATAGGCCAGGTTCTCTTGGACCACCTCACTACCTGGGCAAAAGATCATGATATGTTATCTAATATTTATTATGGGTTCAGCCCAGTCGAGGCACTGTTACGCAAAATCTCTACTTGCATTTGCTATTAGCAGAGGGGGGGGGTGCAATTCACTTGGCCTTCATGTCCTCAGCTCGGCGTTCAATAGGGTTTACAGAGCTAAGCTCTGGGCAGTGCTGGTATCCATGGGGATTGTGCTGGTTCTTGTTGCCTTTCTGCATGATTTGCAAGAAAACCTTACCTGTACGTACAAGGCCATATGCAACGCAGTGCCAGTCTACCTGAACCACTGCGTCTCCTTCCACACCTCACCAGATCCCTCCGCTCTGCCCAGATGGCCCTGGACACCATCCCTCGCATCCACAAAACCACCGCCGGACGACAGTCCTTCACCTACACTGCAGCAAAGAGCTGGGGCAACCTCCCCCTGCTCCTAAGACAAAGCCCGTAGCTCATCTTCTTCAGGAAGAACCTCAAGACGTGGTTCTTCGGATGAGGCCCCTCTCCTCCAGTGCCTTGAGACCCTCACAGTTGAGTAGCCGTGCTTTGCAAAAATTGATTGATTGATGACCTCCAACCTCCATGGCCACAATGTGAAATGCACACAGCACTTTAGTTTAAAGAAAGTGGTTTGTCAGGGTTGTATCTTGGCTCCCTTTCTTTTCATTCTTCATATAATTTGCCTTGAATCTGTTTTAATTGAACATGGGTCACCGCCAAGGCCGCCTCAGTTGCAGTCCAAGAGGGCCATGCAGGTTCCATGTGCCACTGACGCCGGGCACCGTACGCAAAGCATAATGTTTACAACAAGTTGCCATGCCTTACTCATGCCACGCCATGGGATGTGTGTGTCTCTTTCCACACCACGGGCCTCCAGCAGCATGATCGGTCCTCTGCAGTACACTCATGGTGTGTTTGTTGCCCCAATTAGTAGCTGTCGGAGGCACCTAGGGGAGATCAAGGCACACTCCGACTTCATCGCTCGGCCACCCATCTAGTCAACTGGGCCCGCTGTCTCGATCAGTAAGCTTGAGGCAGCGGCTTCCTTGCACTGCACAGGCCTGGCCTGCTCACTCTAATCTAGGGGCTCATCTGAGAGCTCTCGATGATTGCTCAGGTTCCCTAGGTTTTGCTGCCTTCCTTGCTCGGGTTCTGTAGCTTTTGAATCAGATTGTGTGGTGGATGCTAAGGGATCGACAAAGTGGTTCACAGGATCCTCCTTAGGCTGTGCCTTCTTCTCTGTTGGTCTGCCACGTTCCCCCCCTTCTTACTACATTTGACATTGTATAGAACCCCAGGGCCATCCAGTTGATGTTCCATGCCTGGGCCATCACAAAATCTGATCTTTATACCTGCAAGTGTCCCTTTTGGTGAATAGCTGAGTGCATGATGTGATCAAGCCACAGGTATATGTCGTACTTCAGCGAGTGATTGTGCCCTATGTGCAAATCCCTACTTGAGATGTTGGGGAACAATGATAGGCATGGCCTGCAAAGTGGGTGGAAGGCTGTTATTATCGTATAGCAACAGGATAATGACGTGAGACAGAAGCAAGATGTGACTATTAAAGGCTGTGTCAGTAAAAGGATATATCTGGAGTCTGCTTGATTAGAAAGTGTTCTGAAAGTTTTGATAGTTATTTATCAGAGTTGTCAGAGCACCTCTCGTAAGCTGAGTTCGCACCAAGGGATAGTTCAGTAATTTGACAAGTGGTATTAAGGTCCATCTAAAGCTACTCATAGATGTAAAATATGGGCTCATCTCAATCCCACTCTTTCTGACGTATTTTATGTATTGATATTTAGTGCAAATCTAGCCTTAAAGCAACAAAGCACTGTGTAAGAGAATGTACAAAGTGAAGGACAGTAAGGCTTGCTAACAATTTGAGATCCTCTCCTTTGGGTTTCCTGAGAGGTAGGGAATCAAAGTAATTACCTGTTGACCAAATGTTCCCTGAAGAAAAGTGTCGTCAACTTCTTCCTGAAGTGGAGGAATTTGTTGAATCTATGGACCTGATTTAGATCTTGGCAGTATTATCTCAAACCTGCTGCGGTGGCAGACTCGAAAACACCGTCAAGTGTACGGTGTTCCGCCCGCTGTATTTAGATGTGTTGCGACTGAGCTGCAGATTGCCACAACGGAGTGCTCCACCTAGCCGTCCAGCTGGAGGGTTTCCTCTGACCCTATTTAGATGTTACAGTCCTGCAGGAGGTGCACTGGTAGTGAATTGCTGATGGAAGGAGCCCACTGCCATAGCCATTTGGCATTGTACAATGGCAGTGGCTATTGCATAGAGGTATGTGGCCCACACTGTGTCTTCGCCATATGTGTCCTTCTGGATGTGAAGATGGGGTCTAGCATATGGCATGCAGTGTGGGGGGGTAATAGACAAGTTGAGTGAGTCCAATGTTGTTCATGCTGTTGATCATGCTGTTGAGGAGGTTGGTAGTGTTGATGTCATTGTGGTCATCCAAATAGAAGTTGAGGTCGCCGAGGAAAATATAGTTAATGGACTCTATGGCAAGTGAGGTGATGAAATCGACGAAGAAGTTTCAGAAAGCTATTCGTGGTCCTGGAGGATGGCAAATGAGGGTACTCCTGATGGAGGTTTTACTGTCTGTTTGGAATCTGAAGTTGAGGTATGGGCTGGGGTGATGTCATCATTTGTGATGATGAGGTTGCGGCGGGGATCTTGTATCGGTGGCGATGTCAGGTGTGGAAGTGAGGTTGAGCCAGGTTTCAGTGAGGAAGAGGTCCCAAATCTCCGTGATGTGTGTTTGCATAGTGAGTATGTGTTGAGAAGGGTGCATGCAAGTTGGTGTTTTTGATCAGGTGGTGTCTGTATTGTCTTCAGTGTGTGTGTTTGGTAACTGGGCTGGTGTTTGTGCTGTGCAGGCGAAGTGCCAGTGGGTGCTGGTAAAAAGGCCCTACCTTGGAGTGCGGGACAGCCTTCTATCTATGCTGACATATTGGTTAGAGGTGCTAATTATCTATATGTAATTGGAGGCTCTAGTTATCTCCATATTTGTTTTCTCGCGTTAAACTTTGGCTTCCTTTAAGTGCTGGATAGTTTTATAAACATGGGATAAAATTGAGATCAGCTACTATAAAAACCCTGGGTATCAGACCACTAATAATTGCGGCTTTGCGACAGAACTATTGCGCAAGAAGTGAAGCCGGTTTGCAGCATCAACTAGCCTTGGCCCATGGCTGATCTGGAAGCAGTGCAGAGAAGTGGCCTTCAGGCCAACATTGTTTATCATTCCAGAGCAAGGCATGTGATAGAGAAAAGGTAAACAGCTACTTTTACTGAGAAAATGTATGCTATGTGATCCAACTTAAATACGATTTAAAATCTTGCTACATTTTCTGCTAAAATGTAGCGTAGTGCTTAGAAGTATCGGATGCTAGGAATGTTCATATTGTTTTTGCTGGCTTTGTGATGTATTACTGCATTTATTTTCTCATTCTTTGCATCACAGTTCATATTCTGTGGACTACACTGGTTTTACAAACAAACGTTTTAGATTTATCCTTGGTTTCTTAGTGCTATTTTTACTTTGTTATTGGTTGATAAAAGAGGGGTTGGAGTTATACTGTGTCTCTGAACTCATCAAGTGAGACTAATTATGACCAGAAAACTTCCCATGCACAGTATTGCTGAGTGGATTGTGCATGGGATGCAGTTCAACTGGATTTCTAATTCATATAGATGAATTGGACTGAGTCCTTGTAGTGGGGGTTTAGAAATCTGATCCCTGTGGTTGTGGGGAGGGGACAGCAGGAGGGCGGATCACGACAATTGGTGCCCAGCATTGTACGCTTGGATTATCCGAATTTCTTATGAGTATTTTTTAATGATACACTTCAAAAAAATTATTACAAACATACAGAGACTTCCACTGTAATATTCATTTAGGTTAAATAGGAAAACCTGGTTTACTGTCAAGCTTGTCTACTTAAAGGGTATTTCCTGATCTGTGGATTCTCATTTTGGATCTCATGTTAATTGAATTTGTTCATTAAACTAGCAGATCCTGGTCTGATGGGAGTTAAATACAGGGCACCAGTTACACATCATCTTAAAGATAGGGGTGTCTTCGATGTGGGGGTGCAGTAACTTTTGCCACACATACTTCTAACATTTTTTTCTCACGGTGGAGTGTGATCTTATAGCTGCCAACACTGGACATTTTTACAAGGCTGTAGGAGTTCCTACAAAATACCAATATCATTGTGATTTGGAGGCCCCACACATCTGAGTGCCAGCCTGGGTCCCCTAAGTAGCTCTGGGGCCACCTGGCCTGCATTGGCTTAGTATAGACCTTTTGTACAACTTTTCCTAATCCAGGACACTTACAGGCTAGGGAAGTAGTATCTATCCCAACTCTATAGGAGACTGAAGCCCTTATTAGGCACCTCCAGGCCGGTGGCATACCGAAGACCGCCAGCCATATTACCAGGCAGAAAACCACCAGACTTTTTGCGGAGGTCCCTCCGTCACAAAAACCCTGGCGGCAACGCACCCAGTGACAGGAATCCCAATTCCTGTCGCCAGCACACGCACCCCCACACATCTATACACTTGCAGACACACACCCCACTTGCCCACGCACTTCCTGACACCCCCCACCTGACCACACATATACATACAAACACACCAACCTGACCACATGCACCCCTACTCGCTCATACACAAACACACGCACCCCCACTCGCTCGCAGGCACGCACACCCCCTCCATACACACACACACCCTCAGCATACCCCCATCTGCATACATGCACACACATCACCTGTCCACGCACGCATACACATGCACGCACACACATTCCTCTACTTACACACACACACACACACCCTCTGTCGGTCAGTCCCCCCACCTGTCTGGGCCACACAACAGCCTATGTCGAGGTGGTCGCCCAGGAAGAGGTGGATGTCGGTGGTTCCACCGCCAATGCAGCACCACCGTGCAAGGACCGCCGTGCCAACTTACTTCTTGTAATATGGTGGACAGAGTCCATGCGGCATGGGCATGGCAGTGCTGGCGGTGAAGCCTCCTCTCACCCGCCGTTGGTCAGGCCGACAGTGTCTGATTTCTGCCTGTTTATGGGTGGAAATCCATTGGTGAATTGTAATACGGTGGTCTTCGGACCGCCAACACTGGTGGTGTTTTGGCATCTGTTTAAATGGCAGGCTTGGCAAAGGACCGCCTAAGTCAAAATGAGCACCTTAGAATGAACTGCAGAGCATAACAGACAGAGCAATTCCAGCAGTGCCTGCACAACAGTTTGCTATACAATCAATCAGTCAACAGGCTGTAAATGGTATTGCGGGAAAAGTGCCTGTAAAACATAACAAAATTGTCTTGGATTTCCTGCAAGACCAAATAGTTAATAGCGGTGCATTCTCATGCATGAGACCGAGACAACCTTAGAGTTCTGACTGTGTATTCCCTTTTGGGATTGTGCCACCTATATCAAAGTGCAACACCTGCGGGCGTATATTTGCATATGTATGCACACTACTACATGTGATACACCTTCATTGGCAGTGTTACCAGATGCACTAAAACAGGTACAAAATAAGCATGTGGCTGTACAGGCTCTAGATTTTAAAACTGAAATTAAAGGGAAATTCCGAAACACTTTCCACAATTATTCTGAGCAACATTCACAGAGAAGCAGAATTTCTTGATATATACGCCAGAGAATTGTAGCGGTTACTATACAACAGCTAATTTCTGAAACATATGCGGGCTGTGACACCTTAGGATCATGAGTTGTCAAACTGCATCTCAAAGCAAAAATTGAGATTGGGGTTCTGGTAAGGAAAAAGCCATGGCAGAAGTAAAAAAAAAAAAAAAAAGAAGCGGAGAATAAAACAAAAGAAAGGACCGGATCTCCATCAATCCAGGAGTCCAGCAGACGTGGTTACAGTTTGAGGGACTGTCCGAAAATTAGCAATCCATATTAAAGTTCTGATAGCCATTCTTCCCTTTCGGCACTCTGACCATGAAAGTGCAGAGAGGACTGGACAGAGTACTTCAGAATAGACTAGTGTGCCAAGCAGAAAAAGTGACTCAGGACACGAAGCTAAGGTTAGTGTTAAGAAAGAAGATTTTTTTTTTGACTCCAGCACTCACTTTAAAAAGTAAAAAAAAGGTTGGTTAGCTAAAAAATAAATAAATAAAAATGCCCTGAAAACTACGAATATTTCTGCAGAACGGACTTGGGCAACACTGCTTTTGTTTCGCACAGCAGAAATTACTATAGTGCGTCACACTCACTGAGCGTCTCTGGTGATTAATCATACTGAAGAATTTATATGGGATGAAATTCCAGATGAAGATGCTAAACCTCTCAACAGGGTTTATAATGTAAGAATACAAACCGAGAAGGGTATACCACATACAACTAAAGCTATACTATTGCCACATTTATCAGATTCCTACGACATCATTCTTGCAGAGGCCTTCAGTCTTTATAAGGGATATCCAACGATGGGAGGAGGTAATAATGTTAGCATTTTCCTCCTTCACACCTAAAGACCTCCTTTACAAATATGCATACAAGTGGACTTTAACACAGGCTCCAGCTCTGTATAGAAACCATAACCACTACAAGGGAAACCCTATTCAACAAGAACCAGGGCACAAATGTTTATAACAGGAAAACAGCGGTTCTTATTGGGAATACAATGGCAAAAAATGAAGAACAAACAAAATTGGATGTCACCAATAAGGAAAGGAGTTAAGCAATCATTGTTTTAAAAAAAAATCACTGTATTCATACAAATACATAAATTGTCCCACGTGAGCAAAGGAACAAAAGAAAAACAAGACCCAAATATAGACATTACCCAAAATAAATACACATTTCCATAGAAATAAAACAACAGCATTGAAAAACTATCACTGAATCAAAGGGTCTGACAAGCTGGTTCGTTTGTAACTGTCGATGATGTTTCGACCCCCCATCCCCCCTATAGAATGTGGGGGTCTCACCGCAAAATTGTAGGGACACCTGATGGTCCCTGGAAACAAAGTCCAACCAATGTGCACACCAATGTGAGCATGAAAATAAAAAAGTACACACATGGGGCATATTGGGAGACAAATCCCACTTAAGTTTATAATGCCTATGAAGGATAAGGGCTGCAGGGCACTAAAATGGATTCTGTAAGTGCTCCAACTCAGACAGCACAATGGGGCTAAGAACAGTAGACAATCAAGCTTACCCAAGCTCCTCAATTGGGGCAAAAAGCAGGAGGAGTCAATCAGGCACGTATGCTCCAAAGTGCCGCTATAAAAAGCAAGAGCATGCGAAATGCCCGATGTATAGAAAAGCAGACCGCAAGGATCCAGCCTCGCCGGGGAGTCTGTATCATGATATAGAAACCAGGCAGGGTTGGACACAAAATCTGTTCACGTCATTCCTTTATGGAGTGAGCCCCAGATACATATACAATATCCTCTGACACCAGAAGCACAACACGACATAAAAGCTCACTTAGATCAGCTGCACTATTAAGGAATTATAGCACCTTGTAGTTCTACCATTACTCCCCCATTTCTCTGCTTTAAAACCTGACACGCCACATTGAATAAACTCACACATTCATTAAACTCACACACAGAAAATTCTTACTGTGGTGCAGATGGCCATCAAGAAGGAGTACCCATTGGTGCAAGAAAATCTAACACTTAGAGCTTCTCTTATTCCTACCCTAGAATCGGCAACAAAGCAAGCATTCCTAGTGCTTGCACTCCACACTTTTATTGGGTGCAGTGGGCTGCAGCTTTAAGTGCAGTTGATTTAAAATCTGCATATGACCTGACTCTGGCACACAAGAATTTCTCCTTTCTCCAGTTGTGAGAAATTGGGTTGTTGGTCGAGGCTGTTGGACCAGATAACAAGATTTGGGTGCAAATGGGCCTGTTCGCAGTTGCAAAGAGCCCAAAATTTCAGGATTTTTCCTTTTCTTCTAGGAGGAGCTCAACTGATGATACACCATGGGTCCAGGACCTGGAAGGCACCTGTTGGGGATTGGAAAATCATTCAGGGCTCCATGTGCAGGCCTAGTGCAGCAGGTCAGCTCGGCAGTTGCAGAGAGGTTTGTGGAGCCTTCCTCAAACAACAGCCACAGTCCCTGTCAGGGCCAACGACAATATCACTAAGCTAACCTATGCCTACCCTTCTGGTAGCTTGGCACAAAGGCACTCAGAATTAACTTAGAGGTAATGTGTAAGGTATTTATGCATCACTCAAATAATAATAAAGTGAAACATACACAAGAAAAATCCCACACCAATTTAGAAAAACAGTAAAATTTAATAAATTATTTGAAATCAAAAAGACAAAAATCCAATCAGTAAAACTGTAGACAGCAATTTTAAAGATTTAAGGTAAGTATAGTGCCTAGAAGCACAAAGCACCACTCGCTGTTAGCTGGTCATGCTAGACCAGGTGAAAGTTACATGTTCAGGCCGACTGCAGTAGTGCGTGGGATGACATAGGGACCAGGTTAGTTGCTCTGAAAAATTTGTCATCCCAAAGCCCGGTGCCAAGACTCCAGTTCACAATGGAGGAGGTTGTGAGGAACAGGGAGAGTGTCATGGATGGTCATTGCTGTATCACGAAGAGCAGGCTGGGCATTGCAGACGGTCATTGCTGTAGCGCAAAGATCCTTTCAGGTGTCATAGACCATCATTGCTGGAGATTCACTTTGGTGGTCACAGCAGACTGTCTCTGCTGTCTCAAGAAGTGCAAATCTCGCATTGCTGGTCATCACTTGCAGTCACTGTAGTGCGAAGAGTCAGGTTCACGTTGGCTGTTGGAGTGGATGTCAAGATTCTGGTGTGAATGGGCCTGTTCATGGTCACGAAGAGCCACAAAACTCAGGATTTTTCATTTTTCTCCAGGAGGAGCTCAACTGGTGCCACACCAGGGATGCAGGACCTAAAAGGTACCTCTTGGGGATCCTAATCTCACTCCAGCAGAGGCCAGCAGTGCTCAAGTGGGTCCACTTGCAGGTCTAGTGCAGCAGGTCAGCTCAGCAGTTACAGAGAGGTTTGTGGTGTGAATGGGCCTGTCCGCGGTCGCAAAAAGCCAAAAATCTCAGGATTTCTCCTTTTCTTCCAAGAGGAGCTCAACTAATGCCACACCAGGGATCCAGGACCTGGAAGACACCTCTTGAGGATCAGAACCTCACTCCAGCAGAGGCCAGCAGTTCTCAGGTGGGTCCACTTGCAGGTCTAGTGCAGCTGGCCAGCTCAGCTGTTGCAGAGAGGTTTGTGTCTCTGTAGAGCAAAACAAGAGGCCAGCTAACTTGCCTTTGAAGTCACCGAGGTACCCTGGGATGAAGGAAGCGGGCCAAGTCTTCCTCCTCAGACAGCATGGAAGTCATCAAGAAACAGGGCAGCCTTCTGGCAGCCGGGCAGTCCTTCTGTAGTGTCCACCAGTCCAGAAGTGTACTTAGGAGTGGGTCTGAGGGTCCCATTTGTATACAAAATGCCAGCTTTGAAGTGAGATTTGTCTGGAACTTTCTGCCTTCCTTTCTTCCTTCCCTGGTCACAGGATGTCTGGAGTCACATTAGCCTAGTGTGAAGTTTTTTGGGCTAGATGTTCAAATCATTTTGCAGTCACAAATTGCCCGATTCTCAGAATCGGACCGTTTGCAACGCAAAAAATCTTTTTGTAATACACAAATACCAAATTGTGATTTGGTAATGTGTTACCTTGTTACTGAGTCACAATTTGAGTTTATAAACAAAAACAAAATCGCTACTTGGAAAGGGCGTGTTCAGGATGTCTCTTCCAAACAGGGAATCTGTATGGTATGCACTAATGTTTTGTGACCGAAATGCAGTCTCAAAACATTTGCACTTTACCACCAATTAAAAGTTGGTGGTAACCCATTCGTAAATAGAAAGAGGTTCCCTTGGGGAGCTTTCCCCTTTGAGAATGTTTGATAAAAAAAGAGTAGATCATGGCCTACTCTTTTAAAAAAAAAAAAAAAAAAAAAAAAAAATATTCCAACTTATTAAATACAACACACCCTGCCGTATGGGATGTAATAAAAAGAAAGGTTTAAACCTGGCAAAAGGCTTCTTTTACCAGGCCGAAATGGCAGTTTAAGTCTGTACACACAGGCTTCAATGGCAGGCCTGACATGTTTTAAAAGGTTAAGTAACTGAATAGCTCAATAAGTGCTGCAGCCCCACTAGCATCATTTAACTTACCGGCCCCGGGTACCTGAAGTTCTACATTACTAGAAACCTATAAGTAAATTAAGTGTGCCAATTGGGTGCAAGCCAATTTTACCATGTTTTAGGGAGGTAGCACAAACACTTTATCACTGGTTAGCAGTGGTAAACTGCACAGAGTCCCAAAGCCAACCAAAACAAATTCAGCTAAACAGGAGGGGTGAAGGCTAAATGTTTCTTGTTGACCGTGCAGATAGGGTTAGGTCCAACACCAATGTACACAGAATGTTCTGCAAACTTAATATTTTACCTACTGAGGACTATAAAAGCGTTGTCTTTAAAGACGGCTCTGCACAGCTTGCAACTGGTACTAAACAGACATAGGCCCTCATTCTGACCCTGGCGGATTGAATCCGCCAGGGCCGAGGGCAGCGAATGCACCGCCAACAGGCTGGCGGTGCATTCACCGCCGCGGTCAGAAACGGGAAACCAGCGGTCTCCCGCCGGTTTCCCGCTGCCCATGGGAATCCTCCATGGCGGCGCAGCAAGCTGCGCCGCCATGGGGATTCCGCCCCCCTTCCCGCCAGCCTGGTTCTGGCGGTTTACACCGCCAGAACCTGGCTGGCGGGAACGGGTGTCGTGGGGCCCCTGGGGGCCCCTGCAGTGCCCATGCCAATGGCATGGGCACTGCAGGGGCCCCCTAACAGGGCCCCACATTGCTTTTCAGTGTCTGCTTAGCAGACACTGAAAAGCGCGACGGGTGCCACAGCACCCGTCGCACACCTTCCACTCCGCCGGCTCCATTCGGAGCCGGCATCCTCGTGGAAGGCGCTTTCCCGCTGGGCCGGCGGGCGATCTTTTGCAGATCGCCCGCCGGCCCAGCGGGAAAGTTGAAATGCCCCCCGCGGTCTTCTGACCGCGGGGCGGTGTTTGGGCGGTTTCCGCCCGGCGGGCGGCATCCGCCCCCCGTCCGGGTCGGAATGAGGCCCATACTCTGTGGCTCGCGCTGAAGTGCAGCGAATTTTTGAAAATAGTGAATTAAAACACACGAAAGTTTAAAGTGATTGATTTGCCCAGCATGTACAATGTTATACTTCTTCCTGGCTCTACAGAAGGCTGACAATCAGTTATCACACTAATAATGTTGGCCTTCTGTATGAAAGGGCACAATGTCGACATAGCACGTTGGCAAGTGAACTGATTGAGAGATTCAAAAAGGAAACCAATTGAAAATAAACAGTGCTGGGGAAAGGTGGTTGTCTCACCAGACAAGTTTTTTTTGGTCTATGTTGAACATACCATGGCCCATAAGAGTGAGGGCATTCACATTGAGGGGAACTGTGCAGCCAACTTAACTTCAAAGGCAGCAGCTCATACTTTTAAAGTAGCAGTGGTAACCAGATCACAAGCCAAGATCGACACAGACATATTGGCAGCAAAACAAGCAACAGCTAAGGGTGAAAAGCCTCCAGACTGCTTTCCCTGCAAATACTCCTAGAATCTCAATCAAGATAACACTCCACTAGTAAATTGATATAAGTATGTATTAGTTGCTGTTGAATCATGTAGATTCTAATGGATTTCTACGTAAAGAAATGCTGATGCTCAAGTGATCATAGAAGATTGCAGTGCGGGCACAGTTCATATCATTCATTCACACAATGTTCATGGATTCACCACAAAGGCATTCATTGCTACCATGTCTGCCCTGGGAATATGTCTGCTTTCCTTGCACCTGTTTCACACAGTGAGCAGTGGGTTAATACACCATTCCAATGGCAAGCGTAAGCAAGCCTTGACCACTAGGATATTAAGTAGAAGACTGAGTTTTCTACATAATCTGTATGGAGTTCTTGAAAGTGGTTGTAGAAAAATAATTTGATTTGAGGATTTGGATGTTTGCAGAGCGTCCAAGCTGTCAGAGACAAGCTATCTAATTTGAAGCATTGCAACTCTGCTGCTGGCAAAGATAAGGTTCTCAAAGTTTCTGACAGATGGCTCCCCAAGTTTGGTGAGCTAGTTCAAGGAATGATTCCAGATAAACAAGTATTTGGCCATCTTACAGACCACCCAGTCCAGTTATTGGGTTAGAAGGCACGTGGACTGTAATCTTCCACAGGAGAGCCCTATGCTGCGATTTCAACAATCCCAAGTTTCCACTACTGCTATGGTTCACTGTGAACACCAAATGAGTCAGCATTGATTGAAACAATGCCTTTACAAGAGATAAAACTGTATGAAAAGTAGTTTGGCTTTAAGTTAGATGAAGTACCGACACACTCCCCAGTTGTCACCATTGGCTCTCTCTTTTTGCTACTGGTTTTGTGGTAAATATCTTATACCACCATGGACCTATTTCTGGATTGCTTCTTGAGTGTTTTTCTTTTTGTGGATCATTATGCTGATCACAGTGTTGCTGTTAGTAAACAGAAATTACACTCCTGATAACATTGTGCTGTTTTGTGTCATTCAAATTCATCAGGATCATCATGCTGTGAATATCACCGCATATACTGTGCTAAACCATGCAGGGTGGGAAGAGGTTCCTTTCAGATCATGCAACCTACTGAACTACAAATCCATCTGTTATAATAAAAAATACTCATAATGATGTTATAATACCAGTTTCTTTCTTTTTCATATCAAAGTGAAATAAAAAACTGTTAAAAGACTGCTGGATGACTTACAGGCATACACTACTTCGGAAACCATTTTATTTTGGGTTCCATTTTGTGACACTCAATATGAGAAAGCCAGCACAGTGTGTAGTTAAGTGAACTTGTACTTTCTGTACTTTTGCTGTAACTGCAAGACCTTGAGAAATGCTGTTGCTATGGTTCAGTCGCTGATTTCATAAATCAAGGGGCTTATTCTCATTAATGATTGGATAAATGAGTAGAAACTCCTATTGTTTCAGCAAGCAACTGCCTCTCATTGGCTGTGTATCGTTTGTGAAATATGTATTTTAATCTACACAACCCCATGTTAACTTCTGTATTTTGAGCAGGTCCTCATTGGCACCTGGCTCCTTGGCAGCTGTTGACCAATAAGATACATTAGAAATCTCACTGCCCAGTGTCTTTTATTAATTATATGAAAACACAACAGGAGATGGACGGAATGCAGAACAAATCAAACATTCTCCACCAGTCAAAGATCTGGGATTAATCCATCAGTTTTTTTTGCTTGCCATGTCATTCCAGTTCAGACCCAGCCATATGCAAATCAGTCTTGACCCTGTTCCCCAAGAGAACAGTCCAGCCTGTACTGCCAGGTCAGGTCCTCCCTGGACCAGAAACAAGCTTCCTGGGACTGGTTTCAGGGTATGACCCTTCATCAGCCAGGCTAGCTTGAATCTGGTGGCATAGCAAGCACAGGACCCATTTCTGGGCATATCCTTCCCACTTGGGGCAACAAATGCAAAAACAACAGGAGATGGACGGAATGCAGAATTCCCCCTATGTCACAGATCTGGGTTTATTATATCAGTTGTTTTTGCTTGCTATGTCATTCCAGTTCAGACCCAGCCATATGCAAATCTGTCTTGCCCCTGTTCCCCATGGGAACAGTCCAGCCCGAGCCGCCAGGATTATTAATTATAGACATACACCTTACCATAGACAATGTAATGCTTTCATCACTACGGATATCATTACACACAGAGCAAATGCTCCCTGAAAAATGTATAACTATACACAGTCAGAGCATTATGGGGTTTTGCCTACAAATAGCCATCCAAATTTCCAGATGAAATTCATATATGAGCAGTGTTAAGAGGGCAGATACAACACCATTCTATTTTCTTTAAAAAGAAGAAAGACCTCAAAAACCTATACTGATGGAGACTTCTAAGCACAAAATCCTCACACAGAGAATTTTCACAGGCACCAGTCTGGATCCAGGGATTTATTTTCTTCTTAAGCAATCATCCTCGCCTGTCAGTAAGTGGCATTGTCCGGCTCTGCACTGTCCCAGCCTGGATGTGATATCGGTGCCTTTACATAGCTGTCACCTACACACACTGACATCAGCTCTTCTCTTTCTGAGCCTTCAGATTTCGATCCGGAGCACCATCCTTGAACTCTAAAAGACTGATGGACTTATTTTTCCTAAAAATTTGCCAGTGTGCAAGAGACATGTTCCTTCTAAAAATGACAGGGTTCATGTTGTTTAAAGATTGCCACAGACAGGTGTCAGTGACAAAATCCACAAATCATCTGTCTCTGCTGTCTGGCTGCATGCACAATTTGTGCGATAAGTTTTCAAAAAATGGACCCAATACCCATCTGAGACTGCAAAGCCGAACTACATATTGCAGAACATTGTTGGAAACCAAAGGTGACCTGGTCCTGTTGAAGCAGACATGCTCTTGCTTCCCATGTCATTCTCACAACCATTCTTCATCAAAGTCAAGACCTTCAGGTATTTGGAAAAAATCCAGAAATCGAAGCACGGCTCCCCTCTATCCCGTATGAACTTGCCAGGAACATCTGTCTCTGATCCCAACCAGATTTCAACCCTCTTCCCAATTCACTCGGCTTCCTTACTCCATCAGCAACATAGCAACAGATACAATTCAATTAGACCGTGGATACTACAGACTGTTTGAGCAGGGCAGTTGTGACGAGTGTGGTGCTTTTGCACCACACTCAGATTTGCTCCACTGGGTTCTCAAGCAGTGTCCAACAGTCCCTCATGGACATGCTGTTTGATGGCACAAGCCTTTTTCGAGATAAAGCAGAGTCTGCCCTGGAGTGTTTTGAAAGAACGTAAGGTGACAGCATGCCCCTTGGAACTGGCACTTCCCCCACAGCAGTTTTCACAGTAATCTCACCCCTTTCAAGGCTTTGGAAGATGATATATGCAACTCCTCACAAACATCAAGCCTCCCAAGCCTCTCAGCTGTGGCTGAGGATCTGGCCATCAGGCTGCAGTCTATCTAGAGGCAATGTACTATCCCATCACCCGCTCCTCCACCTACAGCCACTGCCAAATCCATTAAATTTGTTGTTAGGGGTGCATGGTCCATCCGGTAGGATGTAGGATCACCTTTCACCTCCATGGGTAGAGCAGCATTATAGCTGACCATGGGGTGCTCCTGATTGTACAGAATGGTTTCTCTCTTTCCTTCCTCACGCAGCTCCCTGACATGCCTCCCCTAACACAACGCCTCCTGGAGGTCCATACTCCCAGCAGAAATTCAAGCTGTCTTGGCAAAGGGATTTTTAGAGTGTGTCCCGGCATCAGAGATTAGGAATGGTTGTCAAAATAATCACTCGGGTATAAATTCCTTCTGCCTTGTATTCAGGAGACTGTGTATTAACTGGTGTTGGATCTGCAAAAGGCTAATTTCCACATCCTTGTCCTACAGTCCTACAGATGATGCCTGCAGTTTCAGGAAGGCGATGAGCATTTTCAGTGCTCCTTGTTGGCCTTACCTGTGCACCTTGGGTGTTCACGAAAGTGATTGTTGTGGTCACCTCCCATCTGCAGAGGTTGGGAATACCAGCCTTTCCATACCTTGACAACTGTCTGCTGAAGGAAAGCTTGCCTCAATCACTAGAAAACCATCTCCAGTCGACCGCCAACCTGTTGACATGGTGTGAATTTTCCATCAACGTGCCAAAGTCAAATCTGGTTATTCAGTGGAGCCATTCTGAGCACGCTGCTCTTCCAAGTCTTTCTTCTGCCTCAAAGAGTCCAGGAGATTTGGTCTATGATTATAATATTTCACCCTCTAACCTGGGTCTCAGAGAGAGTAGCTCTGAGGCTTCTTGGCTTTTTGGCCTACTGCATACTGCTGGTGGACCATGCCAGGTGGCACATGTGGCCTCTGCAGTAATATTGGAAGTGTCAGTGAGCTCGAAACCAAGGGCTCAGCACCAAGGGAACCTTGCAGATTCCATCCAGGTGTCTCGGAGGAGACTGCGAAAGATCTTCAGTGATGACTGCTAGGTCACAATTGGACCAGTGGCAGACCCCTTTCCTTGCCCCACCCAGAGTTGATGTTAGTGAGGGATGCGTTTTTGCTAGGTTAAAGAGGTCGTCTGGAAGATGTGGAGATCAGAGGACTTTTGTCTCCGGTGGAAGCTCCTCTCCAAATCAAATAGTTGAAGCTGCAGGTGATACAATTTGCAATGGAAACATCCATCAAGGTGGAATGGATTTAGGTTCTCACAGACAAAACAACTCCCAGGTGGGACTGCAGCAAACAGGGTCGGGGGATGTGGGTCTGTGCCAGGACGTTTTGTGCCTCTGGAAGTGGCTGAACGATCAGGGCATCTCCTTGGTTGCACAGCACTGGCGGGATATGTGATCGCCAAGGTGGACAAACTTAGCAGATGTTTCCTACCAGATCACGAGTGACGAATGCACAGGGAGGGTACAGAGGGTGGCATCTTCAACCAATGGGAAGGACCCTGGCTTGATCTTGTTTCCACTGCAAAGAACGCATAATGTCTAAGCTTCTGCGCATTGGTGTTCCCAAGGCAGCTCCTTCTCTTGTCCAGAATTCTGAAGAGGATCTGGAAACGCTGGGCTAAAATTATTCTAATGGATCCGCACTGGGGAAGGACAGTGTGGTACCCAGAGCGTCTTGTCATGTGCCTCTCTCCTTTGCGCCGGCTGCCCCTTCAGTGAAACCTCCTGTCTCAGCATCAGGGTAGAATCCTGCAACTGAACCTATACAACCTCTACCTCCATGTGTAGAAATCGAGCGGTGACTGGTTATGAGGCTCTTTCTTCTGAAGTAGTAGGTATCATCTTGGAAGCCAGATGTCTTGTGTGAGAAAACAGGGCTGATTGCAGAGGCCCCATAACTTTTTGCCTCCATTTTCCTCTTTTTGCTAGTGTTTTCCTGACTTTGATGGTGCCCTGGGTACTGCTAACCAGTCCCAGGGCCTGTGCTCTGTGTAAAATGGATATGCAAATTAGGCTAATTATTATTATTATTATTATTTATACATGCAAGGGATGTGATGTGATGTGCACGTTCCAGGTATTCACGTAGATGGGCTAGTGCATTGTGGGAGTCGTAGAGATAGAATTTGCCAATGCTATCCGTAACAGGGCTGTGTGGGCAGTTGGGCTGGGCGGAGAAATGGCATGCAGGAGAGGGGCGTTAGGTGGATAGGTGGGATGTATAGTGAGACATGCCATTGTGGAGTATATGGGTGGTGAGGAAGCATGCAGGACACAATTGTGTGACATGGAATTTGTGTGTACTTACCATAGTCCAGCCCACCAGGTATTCCAGTCAGGCCCTCGGAATGTAGTATGACCAAGACCTTCTCCTCCCAAGATGTGAACTGTGGGGGGAGGAGGTAGGTGCCCCCACCACCAGTCTTCTGCCTGGCGATCTAATGTCATGATGTCATGGGATGCACCTTCCCCCTTAGGTCATTCCACCTTTTCCTGATGTCCTCCCTTGTGCGTGGATGTCTGCCTACTGAGTTGACCCTGTCGACTATTCTCTGCCACAACTCCATTTTCCTGGCTATTCATTTCTGCTGGACCTGTGCTTCAAACAGTTTTGGCTATACCCTGACTATTTCATTCACCAGTGTAGGGTGATTGATGAGGTGTACGAGGTGCAATGTGGGTGATGGACACTGGTGGTGTGTGTGCTTGTTATGTGTGTTTTGTGTTGTTAGTGCAGTTGTGTTGTGTATGCTGGGTGAGATGTGTATCTGTCCCTATGGTGTAAAGGTGCTATATGAGTGTATTTGCCTGCTCTCGGGGTCTGTGAAAATCGCTTTTGTAGCAAAGGATTGTTGGTTGTGTGGGTGTGTGTTATATAGTGCAGTGAGTAGGTGTGTCTGGTGTGTGTATGTGTCAGGTGGGGGGTATTCAAACTGTCCAATGTGGTGTTGTGTTATGACAGTAGTGGGTTATGAGCGCGGTGGTTCACACTGCCAATGGTTTTCTGCTATGAAAGAACCGCTGTGGTGATTTCTGGGTCGTAATCTGGTGGGTAGAATTGTGTCAAGCTGGTGGTGGAACAGTCTCTTTCCAGCCTGTAGGAAAGTACCCTCTTTCTGGCATGGTTACCCCCACATTTTGCATGTTGTAGGTATCTTTTGACTGTGTTCACTGGGATCCTGATATCCAGGACCCCAGTGACTATGCTTCTCTCCCTTCCAATTTGGTTGCTTGGACCACACACTCCACATTTGGCATACTGGTGCCCCCTTGTAAGTCCCTGGTATTTGGTACTCAGGTACCCAGGACATTGATGCACTAGGGGTTCCCCATGGGCTGGAGCTTGTATTATGCCACACAACAGGAGCCCATGCAAAGTGTAGCGGCATGCCTGCCATTGCAGACTACGTGAAAGGGTGCATGCACCCTTTTTACTACAGGTCACTGCACCAGGTCATTGTAAGTCACCCCTATGGTAGGCCCTCCTAGCCCAGAGGGTAGGGTGCAGGTACCTGTGTATGAGGGCACCCCTGCATGAGCAGAGGTGCCCCCATGAACTCAGTCACATTTTCATGGAATTCATGAGTGTGGGGACGCCATTTTACACGTGCACTCAACATAGGTCACTATGTATATCCAGCTACATAATGGTAACTCCGAACCTAGGCATGTTTGGTATTAAACATGTTGGACTCATACCTCAATACTGTTGACAGTATTAGAAGTATGATTCTGGCGTAGCCACGGGCGTCAAGATGGCGGTCGCACTCTGAGAGTGCTCTGGACCCCTCCGTCATCTGCCAGGAAAGCCGAGCCCTACAGTGTTTTGAGGCGCGACCTAAGTTAGCCCAAAAGACCTTCCCCCTGCTGCGGCCCTGTAGCCGAAGAGCCGAAGGAATTCTGAGCCGGTAAGCGGTCATGGTTCCGTTTGGGGCCGAGTCCGCAGAGCGGACGCAGGCTGCGTTCCCTGAGCGCGGCTCGGCAAGGAGGAGGGGCGGGCCGACGGGAGCTCCGAAGAGATCTGGAGAGGAGAGAACGACCAGGGCGTGGGGATCCGTTCCCCCAGATGGCGCTGGGGTGAGTGGACCATCCGCGGGGCGACAGCGGAAACCAGCAGCAAAAAGACGTGGCCTCGGCCGAGGTAGCCAGGGACGCCGGGGATCTGCTGGGGCCCGGCCCTGACCGAGTGCATCCCGGCCGGGACTAAAGTTGGGAGGCCCTGAACCGGGGCAGAGGGGGCTCCAGGACCGTGGAGTGAGCCTTGCCCCGGGGCTTGTTACCCCGTCCCCGACCTGGGCCGTGGCGGAGCCGGAGGCTGCGGGAGAACCGAGGCCCTGAGCGCGAGGGGCCCTGCGGTATCTGGGGTGGTGGCCCAGAGTGGAGCGGCCCTGGCGCTCACTGGCTCCTGGCTCGAGCGTGGAGCCCCCCAAGAAGGGAGCGACATCTGGAGGGGCGGAGAGCCCTGCAGGACGCCTGGAGCTGTGGGCCCCCGTGAGGGAGCTGTGGACTGTGGCGCTGAGCCTGTGCGGGGGCGGGGGCGGCCGGCCCCCGGTGCCCCTGGGAGATCGAGGAGGAGGTCGCCTGGACCTGGGGCCACTCCCGTCCCTCCTGAGGAGTGTGAACGACCCGGTGGGCCGCAGGGGAGACGATTGTGCACCCATCCCTGGGACCCTCTGCCATACGGATGAACGAGCTTGAGAGGGCCACTGCGCGATTACCACAACCTCAATGAAGAGGTGGGGGTGCCCTACCGCGCCTTCCCCCGGGGAGCCCAAGGAGACCCTGACACCTGAAGACAATAAACTCAGCCACCGAATGGCCTCCCCGAGACCAGGGGGGGCTGCCGCTGGTCCTATTGAGGGGACCCACGAAATCGCACTCACCAGTCATGCGCAGTGTGTCCCTCGCTGAGAGCAGCCACACCACTAGAGTAGAGGCGCGCCCAAAACGGTCCCCTTGGGTTCAAAAGTCGCGGAGAAGCTTGAAGACACCCGGACACAAAATGGGGAAAGACAGAGCAGCCAGACAGCCCCCGGCCTTGCAGCAGAAAATCGAGTAATACACCATCTCCACGGCATCGCAGGGAAATGTCACCGCACCTCCGGAGGCCTCTGCGCCAGATGGAGTAAATGCACTCCTCCTAGCTATTCAAACTTCACAATTGGCAGTAGAATCCAAAATAGGCGAAGTCCGTGTAGATATGGGCCTCATTAGACAGGACCTCAGAAAGGCAGTGGGCCGCATAACAGAGGTTGAGACCCGAGTCTCACGAACAGAGGATGATCTTGCTGAACTTAAAACCAGGGTGGCCCTGTTGCAAACTCGGACCAGTGAGCTCCATCGACTGGCAGAGGACGACCAAAATCGCTCCGGGCGAAACAATCTGCGGTTTGTGAGCTTCCCTGAGGGAGTGGAAGAGAACAGAGCATCCGAATTCCTAGAAAATTGGATTAAATCCTGGATGCCTGACCAGGTGCTGTCGCCCTGGTTCTCGATCGAACGGACGCATAGAGCGCTGGTCCCCCAGCCTCCCCCTGGCGGTCCGAGGAGGCCGATGGTCACTCGCTTAATCAACTTCAAAGACCGGGACAGGGTCCTCGGTGAAGCCAGGCGCTCAACTGACCTCCTCTGGGACAATCATAAAGTCCTGGTGTTCCCTGACTATACCCGAGAGGGGCAGACCAAACGCCGGTCCTATGAACGTGTTAAACAGAAACTTAGGGCCATGCAGCTCTCCTACATGCTCCTGTTTCTGGCGCGCCTAAAGGTCATCATGACTGGAAAGAACTACTTCTTCGATACACCGGAGGAGGCATGGACCTGGCTGACTGAGGAGGCCCCGTGACCCTGCCGGGGATCTAGGGAACCGGCAGACGTGTCTGCAGAAGGCCGATCCCTCCCGCGGAGGGAGCAAAGGAGGAGCTGACGACGCGCTAGGTCTAGGCACGGAGACCGAGAGGACCTTGTGAACTCAGCGAGTGAGAGCCGGAGAAGCGACGCAGAGACCTGCTCAGTGGGGGCACTGGAAACCGCTCCAAATGATAAAGACCAGACACAAGAAACCAAAGATGACAGACTGAGTCAGTCCCCGACATTGGGTTGACAAGAACAATTAGTCTTGCTCCGCGACCCTGATCTCTACTGGCCTGGATTTGACTCCGACACAGCAAATACGAGCTGAACACCTGCCGTGCAATAAGGTCCCAATAGCCATGAGATATATTTTTGTAGACTTTCCAAGTATGTATTGCATAAGATCCGTTCAACAGGAGGAGTCCACCACTCCACCTCAAAGCTGGTTCTACTAGTTGTATAGGTTACAATGGGCACAAGGACGACAGATGCTTCTTGGGTGGAAGTATGGGGTGGGGGGGTTGGGGGGTACTACGTTCACACTTCAGTTTCAGGTTAATGTTTCAGTAAGTCTCCTTTGTTACAATGATTTATTTTTTCCCTTTTTGCTCCACCATTTGAGACGATTGACCCGACATACCCGGAGGGAGGCCCTACACCAACACTTAATCACTGTTCGCACGCGCTGCTCTCACTGACCAAAATTTTGTCATGGAACGTAAACGGTCTCATAGACAAAATTAAACGATCAGCAGTATACAGCACACTATGCAGATACTCACCCTCGGTAATCCTGTTGCAAGAGACTCACCTCCTAGGGACCAGATGCCCTATGCTAGCTAGAGGAGGCTACAATAGAGTCTACCACTCGGGCTTCACCAGAGGCTCCAGAGGAGTGGCTATTTTGCTTCACCGCTCACTACCCATGACGATCACGACTACACACGCCGACCTGTAGGGCAGATATATAGTAGTATCTGGGCTATTATATGGAAGACCTCTCAATCTTATAAGCATATACGCCCCACCGGCGGGACTAGAGGCTTTCTTGACCTCTCTTGGTCGAACCATAGCTGATCTCCCCTAGGGCATCACACTAATAGGGGGCGACTTCAATGCAGTACTAGACCTCAAGTTAGACATATCGGGCAATAGTACGACTAACCGCTTGTCCAGAGCATCAGCACTTAGGGACTGGGCTGATGGCCTCGGTCTATGCGAAATATGGAGAACCTGGCACCCTAGAACCAGACAGTAAACACACACATCAGCTGCACATGGGACACACGCCAGGATTGACCTCATATTCCCCCCAGCACTAGACATTATTAACGTCACTGGAGTCGAGATCCTTCCACACGGGGTTTCCGACCACGCAGCTGTGCAAATGGGCCTCGGCGGCACCGACCACACCAATAGCGCAATCTGGAGACTAAATGCCTGGTATCTACAAAATGAGGAGTATAAACAAGCGGTGAGGGACAGATTAACACAATACTTGGATGAAAATCTAGGTTCAGTGCAATCTCCAGGCACGATCTGGGCGGCATACAAGGCAACAGTTAGAGGTCACACCAAGCACCTCATTCGAGTGCGAGAAAGAGCCCGTATCTCCCAAATAGCTGAACTAAAATCACAAGCAATGCTCCTAGAATGCAGACACCTTACCTCTCCCTCGGCCCAGGACTTGCGACAGCTCCTGAGAGTGCGCGAGGAGATCAAAACCCTCACCCTGGAATCCACCAAACATCTCTGGAGGGCATCAACTGCCCGGATATACGGATGGGGGAACAAGAATGGTAAACTCTTGCACTGGTTGGCTACGCGGCCAATGGCCAGCAGAATTATATCCTAAATCTTAGACGAGTCCGGAACCCTCGCCAGGACCCCTAGGGAAATCGCACAAAGCTTTGCGGCCTACTATGAGGGGCTGTACAAAGAGCGCCCCCAACTCCAGATAGAGAGAGAGTCTCCACTTCTTGCTGAAATCACTCTCCCCAGAGTATCCCCCACGATGAGAGATATCCTCGATGAGCCTTTAACACTAGAGGAAGTAATGGCCGCAATTGCCACAATGGCCCCAGGTAAGACCCCCGGCCCGGACGGCTTCCCAGCAGAGCTATACAGGGGATTACTGCGACATACTAGGACAGCACCTCCTCAGCATGTACGAGGAAGCCGAGAATAATGGACACTTCCCCCCAGACATTGACCAAGCCACAATTGCAGTAATCCCTAAAACCCACCCCCCATCACGACACTGCTCAGAATACCGGCCCATCTCCCTTTTAAACATTGAAGTTAAAATACTCTCCTCATTCCTTGCAAACAGACTAAAACCCACCCTCCCGTCACTAATTCACCCAGACCAGTGCGGTTTCATGCCCTCCCGGAGTACTAGACACTGCATTAGATGCCTGCACTTGGCCCTGGCGCATCGTAACGCCCTTGCGGGCTCATCCAAGGCTTTACTACTCCTTGACTTTGAAAAGGCTTTTGACACCGTGGAATGGTCATATCTACACCAGGTCCTACAGGGCAACGGGATAGACCCCAGATTCCGGAGGCTAGTAGGATTACTATACTCCAAACCAATGGCCAGAGTGCAGGTAAATGGAGTGGTGTCCGACCCATTTCACATCGGACGTGGTACGCGCCAGGGTTGCCCCTTGTCCCCACTCCTCTTCGCCCTTGTAATTGAACCGCTAGCAAAACTGCTCAGAGAGGACCCCCTGATCGAGGGATGGTCATGGCTTACTGGCTCAGAGGATCGCATAGCACTGTATGCCGATGACATCCTCCTATATGTTGCCAACCCAGCTGCAAGCGGCCCACGTATCCTGCAGAACCTAGACCTATTCTCAGAGGCGTCCGGGCTCATATTAAACCACCGTAAATCCCTGTTGGTCCTGCTCCACTCTGCGAGAAACTGTGTTGACTGGCAACAAACCATCCCCATTCGCTGAAACAGCTTTAAATATCTGGGAATCTCCATTTCCCTCATACTGGAGTTGGTGTGAGAGCTCAATGTCACGCCACTCATAACCAAAGCCAAAGCCGACCTCCAACGTTGGCAAAGCCTACACCTTAATTTGCTCGGGAGAATCGCGCTTTTTAAAATGATGGACCTCCCCAGACTCCTCTACCTGCTGCAGAACTTCCCCTACCCAATTCCCAAGAGATGGTTTAACAAACTTGACTCATTGATCCGCCAATTCCTATGGAAGGGCACCCGTCCCCGACTGGCACTCGCCACGTGCCAGCGAGATGTTTACGACGGAGGACTGGGAATGTCCAACCTATACTACTACCACCTCGCGACACAACTGATTGTCATCAACGACTGGGTTGGAGGCGGCTGGTCAGACCCTGCATATCGACTTGAGCTCCACATGCTGAATTACTCTGGAGTATTTGATGCCCTCTATGGATGCCCAATCCCCCGATCTACTCCCGAGGTGACTAGGGTGACACTACTGGGATGGAGAGAGGCCCATAGAACCACAGGATGGTGGAGGCGAATTACCCAACAAACTCTTCTATGGCAAGGTGCTCTTCTCGCGAGGTTGCGGGACTGCAGGGGTTCCAGAAGTGGGACGATATTGGGATCTCTACGTTGGGAGGTGTCTGGGAGGGATCCCACATGAGATCCTTTGAGGATCTCCAAAATCTCTTCTCAATGAGTAGAGTACAGTTTTATAAATACCTCCAAATACGCCACGCCTTAGCGACACACATGCGAGCTGATGAGCACATCCCAGAGCACTCCCCCATGGAAGTGAAAATATTAATGGGTAACATCGGCAGGGGAGGAGTCTCACAGATATACCGCTCATTGTTATCCAACACATCCAGCCCCTTAGATAAGCTCCGCCACAGATGGGAGGGATGGGTGGGGAAAATTGAAGAGGGAGAGTGGGAGGAGGCTCTAATGGCACCCAGAGCTCTAACAATATCCGCTAAACTCCGTCTTATACAGGCCTTCTACCTGCGCACTGCATATATGACTCCTAAGAGGTTATATGGAGCGGGCCTCCGTTCCGCAGCTGACTGCCCGACGTGTTCCCAGCTAGAGGCTGACTTCTATCACATGACATGGTCCTGCCCCGTCATAGAGGCATACTGGGGAGCAATCCCGCACCCGATCTCCAGAGCCCTACAGACCGACTTAACACCAGACCCTCGCCCATTCCTATTAGGGGTAATGGGAGACACAGACCTAAGAAGAGCAGAACGGACCTTTATGGAAAACAGAAGTGGCACCATCCTTAAACAAGTGGAGGCAGGGAATGGACTGGTGCGCACAGCAAGAGAGGTTGGTTTACGAAGCCAGAGGCAACCCGAGTAAATAGGATAAGATCTGGGGACGATGGGAGGCCCTGGCAAACAACTAGAGCAAAACAGAGTTTAACGTGCAGCAGTTGAAACACCCGTCCTGCAGCCGGACTTGTACCTGAACCGGCTCCAGGCCCATCACTCTTACACTCACTTGTGATTCTGAAACAGCTACACTCCTGTCATTGAGAGCTATGGATGCCAAAGGCTAGACCAGCAGTTAAACCGGGCCGACCGAGCTTAATATCGATACCAAAACAATTCCAACACTCATAACGCACGTCACTCTGCTTTCTTTGATTGGGAGCAAATACCTTACCTTATTTTACTTGCTTAACCCTATCTTATTTGATTTTTACCATATCCTACCTTATTTTGTCATATTTTATTGTATTGTATTGTACAATATTGAAGTTCAATTGGTTGGCACCTGTATATGATGTTATGTTTTACTTTCTTAAAACAATAAAAATCTCTTTATAAAAAAAAAAAGAAGTATGATTCCATGCACTCTGAGGACTCCTTAGAGGACCCCCAAAATTGCTCTTACTGGCTTTCTGGGATTTTCCAGGCAGGCCAAGCTACTGCCACCCCTCAGATGGGTTTCTGCCTGCCTGCTGCTTGAACATCTCAAGCCCAGGAAGGCAGAAGAAGGGATTTCCTTTGGGAGAGTGGGGTAACACCCTCTCCCTTTGGACATAGGTGTTACATGGCATGGGAGGGGTAGCCTCCCCAAGCCACTGATATACTTTGAAAGGCACATTAGGTGCCCTCCTTGCATAAACCAGTCTGCACCAGTTCAGGGACCTCCAGTCCCTGCTCTGGCACAAAACTGGACAATGGAAAGGTGAGTGACCACTCCCCTGTCCATCACCACCCCAAAGGTGGTGCCCAGAGCTCCTCCAGATGGTCCCTTGATTCTACCATCTTGATTCGAAGGTGGGCAGAGGCCTCTGGGGGCATCTGAGTGGCCAGGTCAGGCAGGTGATGTCAGAGACCCCTCCTTATAGGTGGTCACCTGGCTAGGTGACCAATCCCCCTTCCAGGGCTATTTAGGGTCTACCTCTTGGGTGGGTCCTCAGCTTTGACGAGCAAGACTCCAGCAGGATTCCTCTACATTGTTTACTTCAACTTCTGGCCACTAGTACTGCAACTGGACCCTCCAGAAACCGACAAGCTGCATCCACGACGAAGACTCTGCTTGCAACATTGTTTCCACGGCTCCATCCAGGTTCTGCAACATTTCCCTGGCTGTGCATCTTCTGAGGGTGGCAAGTCTTCAGTCTGCATGAGAAGGAAGAAGGAATCTTCCCTGCATCCACAAGCACCAACTGCAACAACGACCGGCTGCATAGATCTCTTCTCATCCTGACCTGCATGGATCCTGCATCACAGGTGGTGGTCTGGAGTGGTCCCCTTGGTCCCCTCTGCCAGCTGTCCAACTTTGGTGAAGGTAAGCCCTTGCCTTCCCAAGCAGGACAGAACCCCGTGTACCATGTCTCTTGAAGCTACCAAGGCTTGTTGGCATTTCCTTCAAGGATCTTCAGTCTCTGTGTAGCCCCAGCCCCTAGCACTCTTCCCTGCAATGCACAGCCCTCTGCGTGCTTCTCCTGTGGTGTAGGACCCTTCTTCAGTTGTGCTGCGTGGGCTCCTCTGCAAATCCTGGGCCGTCTTCCAGTGGGTCTCCTGTGGGGACTGCCTTTTCTTCTGTGGACTCTCTGCATTGCTGATTGTCCCCTGGGACTCTCCCACCCCCCATGGGTTGAGTCCTCCTGGACCTTGCTGGTCCCCGGCAGCTCCACTTTTTGTCCACCGTGACTATTGCCTTTGCCAAGCCTTGTTAGTGGCTTATCCACGCCGCAGACAGACTGCAATTCTCTGTTCAGCGTGGGACGTTGAGTGCATCTTCCAGAAACTCTTCACCAACTCCAGGGCTGCTGCAGTGCTGACCGTCTTCGTCCTACTGTCGACCAACTCCTGCAACCACAGACAGGTGGATAGTGGCTCCTGCCATCACCGGACACTTCTGCGACTTCTGCACTTGGTCCCCTTCTTTTTCAGGTTTCACTGCTGGTTTCTTGCAGTCTTGTCTGGGTGGTGTATTATTTTCCTTTTTAGTCCTTTTGGTGGTTTGGGGAAAATCCAGTAACTTACTCCTTTCTTCCTGGTTGCTAGGGGGCACTGTGCTACTTACCTTTTGGGGTTCCTAGTTCCTCCAGCTCCCCTCTTCGTATTCTACTTATCTGGGTGGGGGTCCTGCATTCGCATTCCATTTTTTTTAGTATATGTTTTGGGCTCCTCTTAGGGTCACTATTGCCTATTTCAATTGCACTGTTTTCTGTTGCTATTTATGCCTATTTCTGATTACTGATGTTCATATTTTGTGTGTTTACTTACCTGCTGTTGGGGTAATTGCCTATCTAGTATTTTTGGTAATTGTGTCACTGAAATAAAGTACCTTTATTTTTGTAACACTAAGGCCCTCATTATGACATTGGCGGTAAAACCCACTTACCGCCATGCTGACTGCCCCCAACATACCGTCACCGTGGCGGATATCCGTTCACCATATTATGACACACACACACCAATCCATCACTATTCAACCACAGATACAAGACCACCACAACAAAAGTCAGTGACAAACTGGCGGTATTCAAACCCACACCGTTACTCCAACAGAACAACACCCATCACATTATGACCCACGAATCACCATGGCAGACATTCATTGCCAGTAAACCATTGGTGGTACATACCGTCGTGCTCAAAATACGCACACACAAACCAAACCAAACACCACCACATTGGACAATTCAAACAACACACACCTGACACCCATACACACATCACACCCACACCACTGTAAAACACCCACCCACAGTACCCACAACCCTTTACCATTACAAATCAGTGGCACGAGACAGACACCACGACTACAGACAAAACCAGAGCCACACACCACCTACACCTATACACCAACCATGCACCCCACTTCACACACCCCAACACATCACCCTACACACCCTGACCTACACAACTCACACAACACCCACTGCAGCACAAAGACACCCCAGATTCTCAGAGGAGGAGCTAACGGTCATGGTGGGCAAAATCATCCGGGTAGAGCCACAGCTATTTGGAGCGCATGTACAGCAGATATCCATTGCTAGGAAGATGGAGCTATGGTGGAGGATCGTGGACAGGGTCAATGCCGTGGGACAGCACCCCAGAACAAGGGGTGACATGAGGAAGAGGTGAAACGACCTACGGGGTAAGGTATGTTCCACTGCAGCAAGACACCAACTCGCTGTACAGAGGACTGGCAGAGGAACCCCACCTCCTCCCCCACAACTAACAACATGGGAGGAACAAGTCTTGGCAATCATGCATCCTGAGGGCCTAGCTGGAGTAGCAGGAGGACTGGACTCTGGTAAGTCAACTCTCTACTACTATCACCCCCCTACCTGCATGCCATCACATACCCCCAACCTCACCCTCACACCCATCACTACACCTCCCACCATCACATCTCACTCATCCCAATGCCAAGTCCTGCATGCTATACCTATACATGGACACCACTCACAGACCTGCATGGACACCTACCACTAAAGCATGCACACTAGAGAGCACTAATCATCCCACCATACACCAACGTACACAAGTGAAAGATGCCAGGGCAAATACTAAGAAAGAGGGCAACACACCAATGCAAAATATGTCACACACAGAAACAATAACACTGCATTTACATCCCCACAGGTACCCCAGCCATTGTCAGTGGCAAAGAGGAGCCATCACTATCAAGTCCCCCCACAGAAGAGGCCCACAGTGATGACAGCAACTCTGGTCGCCTGGATCTGGATGACCAACCTGGCCCATCAGGGACCTCTTGACAGCCGGTTACCCAGGCCCAGTCACACACCACCACAGAGCCTCCCCCATCAGGAAATACCCCCACAGCACCCACTCAGCGTACCCAGACCTCTGTCCCCAGGACACGTTAATCAGCAGTGTCCACCACTACAGGGACCCCAGGGCACAGCTCATACTCAAGACAATCAGGGACCTGGGGTCAGTGGCAGTGGGCACATGGTTCAGGGGACAGAGGCACAGGACAACAGGGAAACTGAGAGGAGTGCTGTGCGCCAGGGGAGGACAGGCCCAAGGAACCGACTCTCCAGGAGGCACTCTCTGAGATCCTGGGAGCATACCAACATTCCCAGGAAACACTGGGCCAGATCCTGGACAACGTGTAGGAGAACAGGCGGCTGCAGGAGCGACAGTACCAGGGGATCAGAGAGGACTTACAGGCCATCAACACCACCCTGGTCTCCATAGCAGGGGTGCTGGCAGACATGGCCAACATTATGAGGAAGGCAGTCTCACAACAGCAGGCCCCTGCCACTAGCCAGACATCTGAACTGCCTTCCACCTCTTCTGCCACTAGTGGACAGGAGGCCCCGCAACAGGAACAACAGGCCACCAGCACCCCTCCCCCTGCAGAAGGTGAACCACTCCACAAACGTTCCCTGAAATCCAGGCAGAAGCCAGAGACTATTGCCAAGACCCCCGCCAGGAAATGAGACTCTCCTGATTGTCACCCTCGTGTACCACTCTGTCACCCTGTCTACCTAGAACTGCCATTGCTCCCCTTCCTATGTCCCCTTGGACAATGCACCTGTGCTACAAATAGACTGGAACAATATTCTGGACTTTCCTCCATCATCACCCCATCCTATTACACCTGCCCCTCTTCTTCTTAGCACTTCAAAAAACACACTTTGAAAAAATACAAGTCTGGAGTATGTCAAATGTTTTAAGTATGTATTGGTTTAACGAGGTTCAAACATTGCAGTTCAACTGTACAGTAATGTTGACATAGTAAAGACCTGTAGTTTGCTGCAGTGATCACACCAGGAGCGATAGTGGGGCATCAACATCTGCAAAATAAGTTGCCAAAGAATACAGTAAGTGGGCATAGAAGTGGGAATTAACAGCATGCCAATGCCATAGATAATTCAAAAAATGACAATGAAATGTGAAGCACCACTGTCTTACCTGTGTGTCATTGGAAATATTGTCGAATCACTGCAGTTCTGTTGTCCTCATCCTCATTCTCTGCCTCCTCATCCTCACTGTCCACAGGGTCCACTGCTGCCACACGGCCATCTCCAGCCTCCTCCTCCTGCAGAAAAGGCATATGGCGTGTCAAGGCAAGGTTGTGCAACATGCAGCATGCCACGATTATCTGGCAGACCTTCTTCGGCGAGTAGCACAGGGATCCACCTGTTAGATGGAGGCACCAAAACGTGGCCTTCAGGAGGCCAAAGGTACGTTTGATAATCCTTCTTGTTTGCCCATTTGCTTCATTGTAACATTCCTCTACCCTTGTCCTGGCATTCCTCACAGGGATCAGTAGCCATGATAGGTTGAGGTAACATGAGTCACCTGCAAATATGGATGGACAACATTTAGCCACACACTACCCTATAAGGCCCACACCATACCCATACACCAACATCTACTGGGTGGGAACCAGGGCTCACCTATTTAGCCACATCCTGTGCCTCTGTAGTTGGCCCATCACATTTGGGATGCTGCTATTCCTCAGGATAAAGGCATCATGCACAGACCCTGGATACTTAGCATTGACATGGGAGATATACTGGTCCACCAAGCACACCATCTGCACATTCATGGAGTGAAATCTTTTTCGATTTCTGAACACCTGTTCATTTCGCCGGGGGGGACACAAATGCAATATGTGTTCCATCAATTGCCCCAATTATGTTGGGGATATGTCTCATTGCATAGAAGTCAGCCTTCACTGTGGCCAAATCTTCAACCTGGGCATAAACAATGTAGCTGGACATGTGTTTAATCAGGGCAGACAGCACTCTTGTCAGCATTATTGGGAACATTGGCTGTGACATTCCTGCTGCCAAGCCAACTGTCACTTGGAAATAACCAGTTGCCAAGAAATGGAGCATAGATAGGACTTGCACAAGAGGGGGGATCCCAGTGGGGTGATGGATAGCAGATATCAGGTCAGGCTCTAGTTGGGCACACAGCTCTGTGGTTGTGGCCCTGTCAAGTCTATAGGTGAGGTTAATGTGCCTGTCCTCCATTGTTGCCAAATCCACCAGGGGTCTGTACACTGGGGTATGTCTCCATCTCCTATTCATCCACAGCGGTAGCAATCTATGGGGCAAAAGTGTGAGGAGCCGGACACAAACTGAACATTGTAGCCACAACAGCACAATACATGATGTTAATTTGTGATGGGTAAGTGTTATTTGTCCTGTATGTCCTATTTTAAACTGTGAAGCAGTTATTATCAAGGGCCTGCCACCCCCACTGAAATGGTGTTCGCCTGTCCTGTGTTGAGGGACAGGTGGAAGTGAGGTAATTCCGCTGAGGTTCTGCGCTGTAGTGGGAGGCGGTCATGAACCGCCGTGCAAATACTCATTGGATAACATTGGGCCCTATAGGGTACAGTGGCCAATGGTGATGTACGCCGGCGGTGACGGTATGCACCGCCACTGACGTGACCGCCATTTACTATCTGATCACTCACTTGCTACCTGACCTTTAACAGGAGAGGACCTACACTGCATGTGCTGCTGTGACCTGTGTCTGGAACCTACCATGGCTCGTGTGACTGGGGAAAGGGCCCCTGCCTTCACCTCGGCAGAGTTGGAGTGACTGATGGATGGGGTCCTACCCCAGTACAGACTACTGTATGGGCCTCCAGACCAACAGGTGAGTACACTGTGAGCACGTTGCATGTGGCATAAATCCATGGAATGGTGTGTGTGAAGGCCTCGTGTAGGGGGGGTGGGTGGATGTCCCTTGGGTGGAGTGCAGCTTGTGTGCTGCGCCCTGTGTGTGCAAATGGCTATGTGAAGGGGTATGGTGGGACATAAGCGTAACATGCAGGACGGTCTGACCGATACTATTTCCTGTGAGTATTCCTCTGCAGGTCAGCGCCCATCAAAAGAAGGGTATATGGCTCGCCAAGGACGTGCGGACCCTGGGGGTCTATGGCAGTTAGAGCACCCACTGTCGGAAACGGTGGGAGGACCTGAGAAGCTGGGCACAGAAGATGGCGGAGGCCCAGCTGGGAATGGCCTCCCAACAAGGAAGGGGTGCCCGTCGAACCCTGACCCCTCTGATGGCCCGCAAACTAGCTGTGGCCTATCTGGAGCTGGATGTGCGCTTGAGGGCATCACAGCGGCCACAAAGTGGTGAGTACAGTGCCTGTCATCTCTACTTACGCATGATAGGGGGATACCCGGATGGGGGATGTGTGTTGGTGGGTGCCCCTAGGCCAGGCCTGACATTACAGAGTAGGTCCCATGGTGGCCAGGGTTCTGAAATGATAATCCTGCTACCCAGCTTTTAGGCATCACAACTGGTCAGGGCTGTAATGGTCCAAGGTGCGCTGCATTTGGCGGTATGTGCCCCTCCCCATGCCTTGGTGGCTAGCATTATCACAGGTAGTGCATTGCATAGTGCGTAGGGCTGTTCCCTGTGTGTGACGGTGGTGTGGGTGCAGCCATTGACCAAGTGTATCCTTTGTCTCTTCCCCCCCTTTTTGTTTTGTCATCCTGTCCTTATGTGCATTAGCATCATCTGGCGGAGGAGCAGAGGCACCGGCAACGGAGGAAGCTGCATCCCACAGGACTCAGGAGGCAGAGTCCACCGACGCTGAGGGCACCAGTGGGACGGAGGGCGAGGAGAGCACCACGGCAGAGACTGGAGGGGACAGTTCGGATACAGATACCTCCCCCGCTGGAAGCTCCCGGGTGGTGGTGGACACTTCTGTGACCGCCCCAGCTACAGGTACACCCGCCACCCCCGTACCAGCACCGCCCTCCGAGCACCCCTCATCGAGTTGCCCGTGCCCGCTCACCCAGGAGGGTGGGGATCTCCTTCGCCCCAGGCAACTCAGTCCTGCCCCAGTTAGCCCAGCTACCCTGAGTGAGGAGGCTATTGACCTCCTGAGATCCATCTCTGTTGGGCAGTCAACCATTGTGAATGCCATCCAGGGGCTGGCAGCCCAAATGCGACAGACAAATGCGTTTCTGGAGGGCATTCACATTGGCTTGGCGGCCCAACAGAGATCAATCCAGGCTCTGGCCTCCTCTCTGAAGGCAGCCATTGTCCCTGTTTCTACTGTCCCTCCTCCAGCTTCCTCTTCCCAATCCCATTCCCCTCAACCCTAACCTATCCCAAGTACACAGGCAGACAAGCATGCACACAGGACAACACATTAGTGGCACAGGGAAACACAAGCACCACACATCATCCCACGGGCACTCACACAAACACCATCCAGATGCAGACATACCAACATACTGCCTCCACTGTGTCCCCCTCCTCCTCCTCCCTCACATTTGCGTCTACACCCACATCTGCATGCACTACATCCTCAGCCACTACCAGCATCACCACCACACCTTGCAGACACCTCTTCAACAGCCATGCACACGTTCCCTGTGTCCTCTCCCACTGTGTCTGTCACCCGCCCTCCCAAGGTACACAAACGCAAGCACTCAGGCACCCAACAGCCATCCACATCACAACAGCATCCAGCCCATGCATCTGCACCAAAACACAGCACACAGACACCTCCTACAGCCACTCCCTCTTCCTCCACTCCCAAACCTTCTCCCTGTTCCCCCCACCAATGTCCGTAAGAAGATTTTTCCTCTCCACCATTGACCTCTTCCCTACCCCTCCCACGTCCTTCATGTCTGGCCAGGGTGGCAAAAACCCAGGAGGTACCTGAGCCACCCAATCCACGGGCCCAGTAGTCACCACACCCACTTGTGGTGGGAAAGGATCCACTGCACCAGCCAACCTCAAAGAAAGTGTGCCTTCCCAAGCTGCTGCCCGGAAGGGCAAGGAGCCTGCCCCAGTTGCTGCTGAGGAAGGTCAAGGGGCCTGCACCAGCAGGCAGGAAGGACAAGGGGCCTGGTGCAGGGACTCAGACGGAGCCCCCACCACCAACCATGGTTGTGCAGCCATCCAAGGCTGGAGCCTCTCCCCACTGCAAGGGGCTGCAGCAGCACCACTACTACCACAGAGCAGCCGTCACCGCCGGCGGACGGTATGTAGTCCTGCCTCCATGGGCTACTGTGCGGCCTGCCCCCTACAAATTCTGTGGGTATGACACCCAGCTGAGAGACTGTGGCCTTGCACTCCCCAGGATCAAGAGCATAGGGCACGATGCCCCCTCCAGAACCAGTGGAGAAGTCACCCACCAACCCCAGCCTCCCGATGATCAAGAGCACAGGGCACGATGCCCCCTTCAGAACCAGTGGGTAAGACACCTACCACCCCCAGCCTCCCCATGATCAAGAGAAAAGGGCACGATGCCCCCTCCAGAACCAGTAGGGAAGTCACCCACCAACCCCAGCCTCCCCATGATCAAGAGCACAGGGAACAATGCCCCCTCCAAAACCAGTGGGAAAGTCGCCCACCAACCCCAGCCTCCCCAGGACAGAGTACAGGGCATGTTGCCCCCTCCAGAACCAGTGGTTTTGTTCCATCTGAGGTGCCTGCCTTTTTTCCAACTGATGCCCCTGCAGTGTTCCCTCCGTGTTGGTGCAGGTGACAAGTGGGGCCCTGGACTTTGGCCTGTGGCCCTGTGGCCCACGCACAATGAGGACTGGGCAGTGTCCCTTGAACTGTAGATACATATATACCATGAGTTTGACTTTTCATATTTCTACTTTGTTGTTATTATTACAGTCACTTTACTGCATTCCTGTAGTCCTTGCATTATTCATCATGGGTACGGGGTAAATATGTTTTATTACTGCAGCTGATTGTGTGCATGGTGTTGGGTGTGTGTGTGTTGCATGTGTGTGTCACTCTCATTTTCTCCCCCCCCTCCCTTGTGTGCTAGGCGGCTGTACTCACCATGGTCGTCTTCACCGTTGTTGGTGTTCGTGTGTAGCAGGACCTAGAATATCATAGGGAATATTTGAAGTTCAGGCTCTATGGTGGCATGGTTCTTCCCTGTGTCTCCAAAGGGGAGTCCTTTCCCTTCTGTGATGTGTTTCGGCCAGGCTTTTGATGTCGTTGGTACCACCCCAGAAAAGGTGGCAGATTTATGTGTCTTAATATGGTGGGCGGAACATTGACTTCCGCCTGGCTGTAGGCGGCTACCGCCGTGGTGGCTGTTATATCTGCCCTGGCGGTTGGTGTGGTAAAGTGGCTCTCTGAGTTCTCACCACCATGGTCATAATTTGGAGGTAGTTACCGCCAGCCTGTTGGCGGTATTACTGCCACTTTATCACCGACCGCCAGGGTTGTAATGAGGGCCTAAGTGTTTTCTTTTATGTATGTAAGTTCTGTGTGACTACAGTGGTATTGCATGAGCTTTGCATGTCTCCTAGATAAGCCTTGGCTGCTCAGCCACAGCTATCTCTAGAGAGCCTGGCTTCTAGATGCTGCCTACAAATCACTAATAGGGAAACCCTGGTATAAGATATAAGTACCATAGGTACCCATCACACACCAGGCCAGCTTCTTACACTGCCTTCCCGTCTCCTGGCAGTGTCGGATTAGTGGCTGTTTTTTGGCACAGTGTTAGTCGTAATGCGGCAGTCGGATTACCACCAACATGGTTGTCTTTTGCCAGCCGCCACTGCGGCAGTCTTTCGACAAGACTGCCAAAGTGGTAATGCGGCCCTATATATCAGCAGCGTAACTCTCAACAGTTTCACAAGACAGAGTATGAAAGCAAAAAAGGACAATAACTGGTATATCTAGAACAATCAAATTGACAGAATCTCAGAAGTAATAAGGAATTGATGACAGAGTTGTTTGTATACTAAACTGTGGTCTATTTACTTTCTAAGATTTCTGAGGAAAGAAAGAGTGAAAGGCTATAGAACGAATAGAAATCTAGACAGACAGGCAGTGGAGTGAGTGACAACCATGAGAATCAATGTGTTGACCATCTCTGAACATTATCTCTCTCTAACCCATACCCTTCCCCCATAGCATCTTTCTACAGGTTGAGGAAAGTATTATTAGCTGTGAAAGATGATTATGAGAGGAGGTGGGAAAGGATTTGTGCATTGCTCTTGCTTAGCCAGAAACTATAGGTTAGTCACACTGTTTAACAATATAAGTTTGTTCTATGTTATAATCTATAGAATAAGCACAAATTACCAAATTGAAACTCTTGGTGTGACACCCATGCCCATCCCAGCAACCCACACAAAAACCTCATAATAGCAATCCGAAACCAGCCTACCATGACCAGCCAAATGAACACAGTCTGTGTCTCCTGCTTTCACACACACAACATGCTTAATATGATCTTCAGATTGCTCCCCACTAACACACTGTAGAACGTGTACCCAAACCCTTATCACCAGCAAGCTAGAATCACAATACACTCTATGCTTTAATCAACACTCAACTGACCAGAACAATCCAGACTGTACAGGGGCCAGGCTCACCCTCAACCTCCCACCCCACACTCACATCACCCTGCACCTCACTCACTCCTAATCCACAAATGAGAACTCTTCAAACTTCTCACTCACACATAAAGAGCCATACACAATATTTACCCCACATACTTCAACATACTTGTACCTCGCTATTAAAGCCTGGATGAACCTGCCCCTGCACATAACAGCCTTCATCTCAGTTACTGAATTCCATAAGAAACTGAAGACCTAGCCCCGGCCCTGGCTAGGCACATACAGCTCCTACTTCAGCACCAGGATACCCTCCTGTGTGAGTGATGCACTATATAAATACACATAGCTTAACAATTTCGAATGGGAGTATCCCACAAGAAGCAGTGCAGAGAAACCATAGGGTTCTATATTAGGTATAAATGACTGACTGACCTAAGTTAGCATTGATCGCTATCCTTTCGCAAACTGGATACTTTACAAGTGAGACTAATCTCTTGGTGTCCAAACTGTTTGCAGGACACTATTCTGGAAGTTCCACTGGAACTGACATTAATGAAGCCAATCGGCGGAAAACAACTGCTATGACTACTAAAGATTCACCAAGCCTATCACCTTCCACTGCAGTTGTGATTGTGAGATATGCACAAGGTGATGGACACATTTTTCTTCAGCTTTAATGTTTGAACCATTTAGGCTAACAAGAGTTAATGCGCAAGGAACATCCTCCTCATTGTATTCTGTAGACCTACTAGATGCATATGCTCATCTCCATCATCAGTGGCCAGACCAAAACCAATGAGACACAACAATGAACATACCTACTCTGTTCCAAGTCCCTCAACTTCAATGGCAAAGATTCTTGACTATCGTGGAGGTTAAATGACAGCATTACCAATCAGTGGTGGCACGTCCTTTAGGGCGGAAAGGGCCACATCCTCCCACCTTTTGCCCCTCATGAAGAGTGTCTGTCAGGCTGTACAAAGGTCAGCCTGACAGACACTCTCCATGTTCAGCTCTGGCAGCCAGGAGCAGACATGCGCGATTTGCGCACACTCCTGGCTGCCTGAGCTGAACTTTGCTGGGCTGAGGAGGTCACATCTCCTATGTGCGTGACCTCCTCGGCTCAGCAAAGGTGCCTCGAGGCCCTCCCCTGGGTGACGAGGAAAGCGTCACCAATTGACACTCTCCCTGGACGCTTCAGTTTAAGCCCTGAGGTGCCCGGGCGAGTTTCAATCAGTGACACTTCGTCACAGAGTGGGGTGGGGTCAGCAGTCTCACTGACCCCATCCCACTCTGTGACGAGGCTGGGACTGCTGCCTTCCCTCATTGGCTGACCTAAGGTCCCAACCCTCCTGGGACCTGGAGGCTGAAGGTAAGTGTGTGTGTGTGTCTGTATGTGTGTGATGTTTTAAATTGAATGTTTGGTGCGCTCGTGCATGTTTGAATGGTATGAGTGTTAATGGATGTGCGTGCGTGTGTGTGTGCGTGATCTTTTAAATTAATGTTTGGTGCGTGCATGGATGTGCATGCATGCGTGTCTGTGTGTGTGTCGCCCGCCCCCTCCCTCCTAAAGCTGCCGGCCGCCACTGTTACCAATTGGCAAAAATAAGTGCCATGTCTGTAGTATAAAGGAGAAAATATTCTTCCCAATACGAAATGATGACCAATGTGCCAATGGACACTTTGTACCCCTTTTTATTTGTTCCTGGTTTTTTTTTTCACCCAGCCACTTTAGTTGTAGATAAAATATTTTGCCTGCTTCGCCTTTCAATATTTTAACATGCATATAGTAGTGTGTTGTCATTTTATGCAATGTTTTATGAAATACTCCATGCAAGGCTTTCTTTGATATTTGATGCCATATTTTATTAATTTTGTCATGCAGTATTTATTAATTAACACATATAAATACAATGAATTTAATATGTGTTTCGTGGTACTAAGAATGTCTTTAAAATACAGTTGTCTTGATTTACACTCCGCAAATGTCGTAAACACTGTTACAGGGCCCAATTAGACCTCTTCTGTTTTCATTATATACTTGCTTGCCAATTCTTTTATCACAATTTATTAGAAAGTGTGACGTTTTAGACATGCACAGAAGTGTTAATACCATGTCTGCCTCCTCTCTAGGCTGACATATTTTTACTGTTTACGTTATGGATGATACCTTAAAAGTAAAGACATCTACAGTGAAAGCTATTATTTTAATTATAGGGGCAAATTATCCATATATAAACTGATACAACACATTTATTGCCATATTTGTTTTGTCTTGTTGAAACTTTGGTGTCTCCAAGTACTGTTTTACTTCATATACATACGATAAAAACACAGCTATCTTACCAATAATTTGAGGGACTTCGCAACAGAACTATCAAGCCCATGGTCCCGCTGGTTTGCAGTCTCAGCCAGCCTCACTTGAAGGCTGCTCCAGGGGTGATGCAGAGATGTGGCCTACAGACCGGCACTGCTTCTCATTCCCGGACAACGGCTGTGATATAGAATAGATAAACAACTATTTTACTGAGAGAAGGAATGTTGTGCAATCCATTTTAAGAAACATGTTTTTTTTAGGCTTGCTGTTTTCTGTTAAAATGTACCATAGTGCTTAGAAGTAGCAATAGAATGTTAGGATGCTAGGAACTGCTAAACATTTTAGGATTGTTCATATTGTTTTCTCTAGCCATGTCCAGTGCTCCATTTATTTTCTCATTCATTGTGGTTACTCTTCATATTTTATAGACTACACTTGGGTTTTAGAAATGAATATTTAATAGTTTATCTCTCCTATTTTGAGTGTGTTATTCATTGATGTGAGAAGGTTTGGAGATCCACTGTGCCACTGACCTCATCTAGTCAAACTGATTGTGACCAGAAAACAGCAGCTGCACAACATTGCTCAGTAGGTTGTGTATGGGTCACAGTCCAACTGGATTTCTAATTCATGTTCTTGTTGGTGCATTGAACTGGGTCTTTGTACCAGTGGGTTAGAAATCAGACCTCTTGATAGGTGGAGAGATGCAAGATCATGACACTAGCGGTAAGTTGCCCCGTAGCAAGGTGTCATAGAATTGTTCCTGCGAGATCTGACCTTTTGACTCTGAAACAGACTCCCACAAGCTTGGTAGTTCAAGCTTCTAGTAGCAAGGTCTGGCAAGTTAAACCCCAATGCATTTCCTGCTGCACAGCCAAATTGAATTGAAACATAATGATGCTGTTTGCAGTCAGGGCTTTTCTTTCTGTTGTTTGAGTCCGAGATCAAGGTATGTTGTCTGCTAATTGGAATGTTACATTCATGCACTTTAGGATATGGCCAGCTCGATTTGGCCAGACATCCTAGATGGATTCAGAAATACATTTGCTCAGATAATCCAAGACAGACAGGCCATAGTAAAATATGTCTTGAGAGCTGACTTAGACTTAGATGGACTGTGTGGGTTGCCCCATGGGCAACAGTACAGTGATAAGGCATCATGCCTGGGTGCACGCCAAAGTATTTTCTTCTGGTGATGTGTAGGCATCTCTTATGTTTATGCTTTTTCACATTTCCAGGCTGTGGGCAGGACTTTAGGTTGTACACTGGAATGTTTTAGAGGTAGTTGTACTGTGGCCCGCAGTTTAGGTTTCCTCTCTCAAGCCCATCAACAATATTGAGGATTCAGAAGATTTTATTGTCAAAATCAGCTCTCACAACAGCTAACACATCAAACCACAGCCTGAAAAGCTGATTAGACTGCCTTAAAATTCTCTTTAAACTGGTCATGATTCCAGTGTGTTGGGATTTTCTTCTTTTATCCTTTATAGGAGTAGAAAGTGAAAAGTTATCTTTTTGTATGTGCTTTGTTTAAGGGTATATATGTTTGTCCTTCGACCTTGGCCCCCCACCTTCTATTGTTCAGGATGAGCATGTGGAATTGGAAGTCAGGAAAATCCTAGATTCGAAACATTCATGGGTGTGAGCCCTGGCAAAGCAGCAACCGCAATCCTTGTCAGGGTGAGGCACAAGCCAGTCCTAAATTAACCTGTACTCAACCCTCTGGCAGCTGGGCACAGAACAGTCAGGCGTAACGTATAGGCAATGTGTAAAGTATTTGTGCATCAAATCCAATCAGCAGAACTGGGGATATGCAATTACAAAACTTTTAGTGAAAATAGCTCCTAGCAGTGGAGATGCATCGGTTCTGCTCAGGGTTGTGCCACACAGCAGAGGAGATGAATGGCTCAACTGGATCCACAAAGGCTGGCCGAGCTCTTTAAGCCCATTTCCAGGGGTCCAGAACTGGGGTGGCACCACTTGGGAGGGTAGACTCACAGGTAGCCGAGTCTAGGTACATCTGCAGGTTGTTGGAAGCCTATTATGTCCCTAGGGCTTCAGATCAGGATGCCTGCCAACTAGCCCTTGGAGTCACTCTGTTCTGAGTTCAAGAGATACAGGTCCAGTCCTCTTCACCCAGACAAGAGGTCAGCAGGTCAGCACTGCAGAACAGCAGTGTCAGGGTTCCAGGACTAGCTACAACATCTCCCTATAATGGCCAGCTGGTGCACTAAAATCCCTGAAGTAACTGAACCTTTTTCCTTTAAAAGAGTGCTCCCCTTCCCCAGGGTTTATGAAGCGCTTCACTGAAGGAATTATTACATTGGCATAAAAGCATCTTATTGCCATAACATACCTGGGGGCTGTGGTGGAACTGAAATACAGAACTTGGCAATCATTAGAAACAATGAGGCAGGTTCCATGTGGCTCATACGAGTGCTGACA